>NC_134360.1:163040354-163355375 GCF_048569485.1 Anomaloglossus baeobatrachus
GGAAGTAGTTCAGTTTGAGTCAGGAGTGATGTGTGAGAGGAACTAGACGTTGAAGGGAGAGTTCTGTGGGACCCACAGTCTGGACGATGTGAGGACTGGGGCCCAGCCTGGCCACCGGTGTCCCGGTGTGGACCAGAGGAGCAGGCAGAGGGGAGCAGAGGACAAGAGCAGTGGGGGACCAGAGAGGCCATTTGGTCTGGTGGCGTGGCAGCCCCAGAGCAGGCAGAAGCCGAAGCTGCTTGAGTACCTGTGTGTCGCCTGGGGCTGATAACTGAGCTCAGCCCAGGATCTGTGTGTTAACCGCTGGTTTAAACTGAAGGTGCAGGAAGGGTTCATCTGACATGGAACCAGCACGGGAGTCTGAGAAGAAGGGATTCCCTGGAGTCTACCTTGGTAGAAGACAGTACCAGGTGGCTGCACCTTTTACCATGGGTAAAGTGACATCAAGCACAGCACTCGTGTGGACTGAATTATTGCCGCAGCATTGCACCGCAACACTAGCTCTGAACACTACTACCACCATCATCACCTGCCGGGTCTAGCCCTAATTGCGGAGGGCCCAAGTCATCAGAGCTGCATATTCCATTAGCCTCAGCAGAAGTCTGCAGTGGCAGCGCCCAAATCTGGCCACAAACCGCAAGCGATGTAGTCACTACAAATGCCATTTTTATTTTCATTCCCCTTTTATTTTCTGACTGACCCCCAGGGTCCGGGACAGGGCACCATCCACAACCACGGCTATCCCTCTGAGTGTCGCACATGCCCGGGACTGAGTACCCCAAGCACTGGGGCGGGTCACTTCATGTGCCATTTAAATAAATTTGGCAAAATTGTTTCTACTTTCAACAACTGATAAATCTCCTGCATAATTCCCAGCTGTCCCAGATTTAGCAGGACAGTCCCAAATTTATGGAGTCTTTCCACTATATTCCGATTTCAGCTGTAGTTGTTTTCTCAGGACACAGATAAAGCTGAATATGATGGTTGATAAGGTAACCATTAGATCCCTGTTACCACATTTTAGTCATTATAGAGACTAAATGTCCTACGAAAACCATTTAGTCATGTGATAGTCTTAAATAACTATAAATATAAATCCCCAACAGTGTCACCAGCAAAGCACCCCCACACCATCACACCTCCTCCTCCGTGCTTCACGGTGGGAACCAGCCATGTAGAGTCCATCCGTTCACTTTTTCTACAAAAACACGGTGGTTGGATCCAAAGATCTCAAATTTGGACTCATCAGACCAAAGCACAGATTTCCACTGGTCTAAAGCCCGCTTTACACGCTTCAATATATCTCACAATCCGTCGTTGGGGTCAAGTTGTAAGTGACGCACATCCGGCATCGTTTGTGAGGTATCTGCGTGTAACATCTACGTGCGATCAGGATTGAACGCAAAACCGTTGATCGCAAACACATCGTATCTTTGTCTAGAATTGAACGTTTTGTTGCACGAACCTAGTCAATTGAAACGTGTGACATCCCTCATACGATTTTGATGTCTGAGGCTATGTGCGCAGGTGTGCGCTCTGCACCGCAGCTTAAAAAGGTCCGCTTCAGAGCGCAGCTGAAAAGCTGCGTTCTGAAGCGCCTCACAATGTCTGTCATTCACTAATCTCTGTGAGTCGGTCGCTATCTCTGTCCCTCTCTCTCTGTCCATGTCAGTCTATCCCTCTTACCCCCTCTCTCATATACTCACTGATCCCCGATCACCGGCGCGGCACTGCACGACGTTCACACTGCTCCGGCGGCTTTTACTATTTTGAAAAAGCCGGCCGCCCATTAAACAATCTCGGATTCCCTGCTTTCCCTGCCCACCGGCGCCTATGATTGGTTGCAGTGAGACACGCCCCCACGCTGAGTGACAGGTGTCTCACTGCACCCAATCACAGCAGCTGGTGGGCGTGTCTATACTGTGCAGTGAAATAAATAATTAAAAAAAACGGCATGCGGTCCCCCCCAATTTTAAAACCAGCCAGATAAAGCCATATGGCTGAAGGCTGGTATTGTCAGGATGGGGAGCTCCACGTTATGGGGAGCCCCCCAGCCTAACAATATCAGCCAACAGCCGTCCAGAATTGCCGCATACATTATATGCGACAGTTCTGGGACTGTACCCGGCTCTTCCCGATTTTCCCTGGTGCATTGGCAAATCGGGGTAATAAGGAGTTATTGGCAGCCCATAGCTGCCAATAAGTCCTAGATTAATCATGTCAGGCGTCTCCCCGAGATTCCTTCCATGATTAATCTGTAAGTTTCAGTAAATAAACACATACACCCGAAAAATCCTTTATTAGAAATAAAAAACACAAACATATACCCTGGCTCACCACTTTAATAAGCCCGAAAAAGCCCTCCATGTCCGGCATAATCCACGGACCTCCAGCGTCGCTTCCAGCTCTGCTGCATGGAGGTGACCGGAGCTGCAGAAAACACCGCCGCTCCTGTCACCTCCACGCAGCAACTGAAGACAGCCGCGCGATCAGCTGAGCTGTCACTGAGGTTACCTGGATCCAGCGGTGGATGCAGCGGTGGCCGCGGGTAACCTCATTGACATCTCAGCTGATCGCGCTACTCACCGCCGCTCCTGTCAGCTCCACGCAGCAACTGTGGTGAGTAGCGCGATCAGCTGAGCTGTCACTGAGGTTACCCGCGGCCACCGCTGTATCCAGTGACAGCGGGTAACCTCAGTGACTGCTCAGCTGATCGCGCGGCTGTCTTCAGTTGCTGCGTGGAGGTGACAGGAGCGGCAGTGTCTTCAGCAGCTCCGGTCACCTCCAGGCAGCAGAGCTGGAAGCGACGCTGGAGGTCCGTGGATTACGCCGGACATGGAGGGCTTTTTCGGGCTTATTAAAGTGGTGAACCAGGGTATATGTTTGTGTTTTTTTTTTCTAATAAAGGATTTTTTCTGGTGTGTGTGTGTTTATTTACTGTCACTTACAGATTAATCATGGAAGGTTTCTCGGGGAGACGCCTAACATGATTAATCTAGGATTTAGTGGCAGCTATGGGCTGCCAATAACTCCTTATTACCCCGATTTGCCAACGCACCAGGGCAAGTCGGGAAGAGCCGGGTACAGTCCCAGAACTGTCGCATATAATGTATGCGGCAATTCTGGGCGGCTGTTGGCTGATATTGTTAGGCTGGGGGGCTCCCCATAACGTGGAGCTCCCCATCCTGAGAATACCAGCCTTCAGCCATATGGATTTATCTGGCTGGTTTTAAAATTGGGGGGGACCGCACGCCGTTTTTTTAAAATTATTTAATTATTTATTTCACTGCACAGTATAGACACGCCCACCGGCTTCTGTGATTGGGTGCAGTGAGACACCTGTCACTCAGCGTGGGGGCATGTCTCACTGCAACCAATCATAGGCGCCGATGGGCGGGGAAAGCAGGGAATACGAGATTGTTTAATGGGCGGCCGGCTTTTTCAAAATAGTAAAAGCCGCCGGAGCAGTGTGAACGCCGTGCAGTGCCGCGCCGGGGATCGGTGAGTATATGAGAGAGGGCTGCTCAATTCAGTTAAGGGTACTTTACATGCTGCGACCTCGCTAGCGAGCTCATTAGCGATGTGAAATTCTACATCGCAAGTGCGATCTTTCGAGATTGCACATGCGTAAAATAACCTATGTGCGATCTCAAAAGATCGCACTTGCGATGTAGAATTTCCCATCGCTAACGAGATCGCTAGCGAGGTCGCAGTGTGTAAAGTACCCTTTACTCAGGAGTTTAGCGGTCACCGGTGAGTCCTTCACAGGTGACCGCTAATCAGGATGCGACACAGACAGAGCCGCAGCATGACCATGAAGTCGGGTTAAGTTAACCCGAGTTCATTCTGATCGTGCGTCTCTTTCTGTGTCTGCTGTCATCTGCCATTCAGCTCTGCTACATGGCTGTCTGTGTCTGCTGTCAGCGGCCATGTAACAGAGCTGAATGGCAGATGACATAGTAAAAACGCATCCCTACACATTACACACGCTTGGCAAGTCAATAAATAAAAAAAAAAGGGTGCCCAATGCAAATGTCACAGAACACATGATCTAAAGGATCGCACACAAAATTGATCAATTTAACATAGACTACTAACGCACGTGTGACATCAAATGAACGACCTACGTGTGATCTCATAAGATCCCGTATGCAACCTGGGCGTGTCACATCGCAAATGCGATTGTACAACTAATTGCAACGTGTAAAGCAGGCTTAATGTCCATTCCTTGTGTTCTTTAGCCCAAACAAGTCTCTTCTGCTTGTTGCCTGTTCTTAGCAGTGGTTTCCTAGCAGCACAAAGTCTCCTAGCAGCTATTTTACCATGAAGGCCTGCTCCACAAAGTCTCCTCTTTACACAAGTAATCCAAATCACACTTAGAAACAAATCACACTTGCCAGTTCACTCTCACTCACAATGGAAAATTATTTAAATAGTTACTTTATCCTTAGCTGTAATACAATCTACAAGTGTGTGTAAAAATATTGACTAGAAGTACGAAATGCTTAGTCTTACTCAGTTTTTTCATGCACTCTCTCAGACGAGTTTCTAGGCCAAGAACCCGTTGATGCAATTCCTCATAGTCAAATGCTCCAATCTCTTGCTGAATGCTGGTGAGAATGCCGGTGAGATTTCGGATCTCTTCCTTGAACTGTGTGATCAGCCTAGCATCTGTCTTATATTGCTCTAAGACTGGAATTAGTGGCTGGAGTTCGTCCATTTTTTCTTTTAGATCCTGTAAAAAACATTAAATGAAATGTGATGGACTTTCATATTTTTTGTAAATATAGAGTAAGAATAGAAATTTAGAAAACTTTGAATGGTGGCAAACATTTTTTTTTACTTAAATACATTTTCTATAATTCATGTTTGCAATTGGTTTTCATTAAAAAAAAAAAAGTTACACCACTTGGCTTTTACAGGCCTTTTGCTGCCCTGCATATTCAACTTTGATGTGGTCTGTGGTTATAAAACAGCTGACAAGAGCTCAGAAAAAGAGATACAAACTCGCCTTCAGACCATCATAGCAGCCCGACTTCCACAGTCTATGGCCTCTTTCACATGTCAGTAAAAAACACACATGTTTTTCACTGACGTGTTAAAGATGCATGTGGCCCTCCGTGTCCTGTGATTTTGGCACACGTGTGTTCTCCGTGTGCTATCCGTGATAGCACATGGAGATCAGGCACTTATAGTCACTTGTCCTTGGCGCTGCTCTCCATGGTGCTGATGTCTCCGGCTGCTTCCGGGTCGCGGTACAGTGAATATTCAGGAGCATAATTAAACAGCCTGAAAGCAGGAGACAGCATCGCCAGAGACAGTGTGACGCCCCTGGACTATTCACGTTGTCACAGGGTACTGCACAAACTGCCCTCCCACGCAGGATTCAACCCCCCATGGTTCTGGGTCTCCATCCTGCAGTGCTGCCTCCACCAGCATTCTCAAATCCTAGATACACCTTGCACCACACCTGTCAGGCACACCAGTGGGCTGCTTAAGCAGGAATAGGGCCGCCCACCTAGGGGTCAGACAGGGAGGTGGGAGGTGTCAAGTGAGTTCAGTGGTAGCTCTTGAGCTGTGAGGAGCTCTGAGGAAGCTGGGAGTTGGAGCTCCCAGGGGAGAAGTAAACTAGGTCGCAGACGGTGGTCTGGACCTAGAGGAAACGTACCCCCGGTCGCAGGGGATTGAGGCTAGGTGCCTGGGACCTGTCAAGGAGGATAGTCAGCAGCCTGGTCCAATCACCAGTCTGGGTCCGAAGGCACGATGGGGTACACGGACCCTAGGTCGGGGAGAAGCTTCAGGCAACTCGGCAATTAACCTGTGGAGGACAGGGCCTTTATGGATTGTTCCCACCAGTTCAGAGATCGGGGGCACTAGTGCAACGAGAAGGATAGGGCTTTCCTAGCAAGCAGCCCACTGAAATCCTAAGCGTGAGCTCCTGAGAGCAGGCTTCTTCACTTAGCCACAGGGGGGAGCGGGGCCTGGATGGCTCCACGCTACCGGGCCACAACGGACAATCTAATGCTTACTGCCAGGAGGCAGGTTACGGACCACCGGCAGCACTGTAGGGGATGGGACCCGGACGAGCTCCCCTCGAGAGGCAACGGCATTCAGAGACTTGGTTTACCCTTTTGTCAGCGTCTGCTTCATTGCTGAGTGAGTACCCGACTGACCCCTGCACTGCGTCCCCACATCCTCAACCAGAGTCCCGGGGCCTACCCCTACCCGTGGAGGGCAACGTCACCTAGCTGCCCCACTCCATCACCCCGGGTACTCCCAACGGCAGCGGCGGTACTCCCTATTACCGCACACCACGGGTGGCATCACAAACTATATCTCACCTGTAAATACCCCCTTTCCATTTGAGTGTGGACCCTAAGCCCCCAGGTCCGTAGACCCTCGAGTCATGAACTATCACAACCCCCGGACCTGAGCAGTTTGATCCACTGCTCGGGCGGCACAACAGCATCGGTGGACACAGGTGAGTATAAAAATCATTTTATTTCAAAGATACATGTTTTCTCTGGTACGTGTTACATAGATTACACCACTGTGTGGTCCGTATGACAACAGTGATGCTGGACAAAAACGGACATGCCTCTGTGCGTAACTAACACATGGACATGCATGTGCTCCGCACGGAAACACGGTCCGTGAGAAATCACTGATGTGTGGGTAGACCCATTGATTTTAATAGGTCTGTGTATGTCCATGATTCTGATATGTATAAAAACTGCAACATATGTACCAGAATCACTGACGTGTGAAGGGGCCTATCTGTGCACTTATACATAAATGTAATACTTTTGGGTTGGGATTTTGTACTAAAAATCCGTCATGCATGTAAGATCAGCTGTTTGCAACTCCGGTGGCAGGAAAATTGTTGTAGCCTTACGTAATGGTCATTACATAGTGGATAGATCGGTTCTGGCTCCGGGCTATGGGATGCCACCCCCATCTGCCTGGCTTTACCTTGGCTGGCAATAAAATGACAGGAAGCCCATTAATTTTTTTTTAATTGTTTAAAAAAGTAATTAAAATAAAAAACTATGTGGGCTTCCACCATATTTTGATCGCCAGTCAGGTAAAATTAGGCAGCTGGGGGCAGGAATTCTCAGCGTGGTAAGGCCCAAGAATTCTGGGCCATCCACACTAAAAATCGCAGCCCGCAGTCGCTCCTGGAAATGGCACATTGTTTCTTAGCGCCATTTCCAGGCACTTTACCCGGCTCATTCAGTGGCTCTGATGGTGGTGGGACGCTGGGTAAAAAGGGGTTAATATCAGCTTTGTATTCTTAGCTGGTACCAAGCCCAAAATTGATGATGTCATGCCAAATTAGACATGGCCACCATGAATTTCTAGTAAACAGTAAAAAAAAACCATAACACAGAGAATTTTTTTTTTATTAGATATAAAAAAAACCCCAAACATTTAGAGACTCCATCTTTATTATAAAAAAAATCCTTAGTCTGATGTAGTCCACAGATAGAGCATTGTCAGCTCTGCTTCATCACTCTGTACAGAAAAGCATCCACACAGAGTGAGAAGCAGGCTGACACTGAGGCCGGAGTTCCACTTGCGTATGACTCGTGCAGTCTCGCATCAACATCACCCGGCATGGACTGACACTCTCCGGACATGAGCGCTTCAGCTGCATGGAAATACATGCAGCCAACCGCTCCTGTCAGGAGAGTGTGCGGCCATACCTGGCAATGCAACGTGAGACTCGCACAGTGACAGTCAAAATTCATTCGAGTCCATGAGCCATGGACTCGGATGAACCCTGAGGTCACCGCGAACACGACCGCAAACAACCGAAGACTGCCGAGTGACGAGCAGGGCAGTGAAAATCCCCGGAAGTTAACAAGACCTTCCATGACATCATAGCCATGTGACCAGTCTAACCCAATGTCTGTACAACATTCACACCAGACTGGTCACATGGCTAGGACGCCATTGAAGGTCCTGAAAGTCAATAGTGGTTACCGGGGGTGGCGCTGCAATGATCAGACACGGAAGCAGAAGTGGCCAGTAGACAGTTTGCAGAACGTGTCGCAGGACCTGTAAGTATGATCATAATGTTTTTTAATAATGTGCTTTTTTTTACAGCCCCTGGACCCAAACTGGACCCGAACTGTAACACGAGCTTCCCAGGAAAGCTTGTGTTCGGGATCCTGTGCATGAACACTATTTGTTTGGTACGAACCCTGAACTTTACAGTTCGGGTTCGCCCATCACTAAACAAAACCCTAAGCAGTCTCGTTTGCAATTTGCAAAAAGTCATGTAAAATACACAGCTATCATGTGGAAGGTGCTCTTGTCAGAGAAGACTGAAATACAAAAGGCTATGTGTGGTTGAAAACTAACACCGCATATCACCCTGAAAACACCATCCCCACCATCAAACATGGTGGTGGCAGCATCATGCTGTGTGGAGGCTTTTCTTCAGCAAGGACAGAGAATCTGGTAAGAGTTGATGGGAAGATGGATGGCGCTAATATAGAGAAATCCTGGAGGAAAACCTGTTAAAGGTGCAAAACAGTTAAAACTGGGGTAGATTCACCTTCCACCAGGACAGCAACCCTAAACATACTGCCAGAGCTACAATGGATGGTTTACATCAAACCATATTCATATATGTGTGAATGATCCAGTTACAGTGCAGACCTAAATCCAATTGAGAATATATGACAAGGATGTAAAATTGCTGTGCACAGACGTCTCTATCCATCTCACTGAGGTAGAGCTATTTTGCAAAGAAGAATGGGCAACAATTTCAGCCTCTAGATGTGTACAGGTGGTAGAGTCATACCCCAAAAGACTTGCAAAAGAAATTGCAGCAAAAGGTGGTCTTACAAAATATTAACTCAGAGGGGTTGAATACAAATGCAGATAATTTTCAGATTCATATTTTTAAAATATTTAGAAAACCATGAATCATTTATTTTACAATTCACAAATACTTGCTATTTAGTGTTGGTATCACATAAAATCCCAAATAAAATTAATTTAAGTTTGTGGGTGTGACGTGAAAAAATGTGAAAAAATTAAAGGGGTGTGGATACTTTTTGAAGGCACTGTAAATTTTGATGACTGCTGTGAATCATTTTAGCAAAAAGAAGAAGTCTGTCACATCAAATTGACTGTTCAAACCAAGCACAGATGCGTAGTGCAAACTTGGCATGTCCAAACATTTGAATACACCTTGTCACCTATTTGTTTTGCATCTATCTCAGCCCATTTTTTCCTCGTTTGATAGTTCTTTCTTCAAAGAAGTCAGATGAGGCTAAAGAAAAATGGAAAACAAGTAGGTGGGTTGGTGGATGTGGTCATAGTGGACAGTTAGCCACACCAATGGTGTACTGATCACCTGTGCTTGGTTTAAATTGTTATTTTGAGCTGACGCACTCTGGTAATAGGTATAAAATAAAATTAATGAAATTCTAATTTATCATTATATACAACAAAAGACCTATGGTGTTAACCCTTGTTCTTGATTGCACTTTTACCTGAAAATGACGAGTCAGAAGTGTTTTGCGATCTTCTTCAATCTGCCTAAATTTGGATCTAAGACCCTTCATCTGAGTCTCCATCTTCTGCACGTACTGGAAATCCCTCTGTGTGCGCAAGTTTAACACTTCTATTGATTGTGACATGTTCTGCACCTGAAAAATTGGAACATCATATCAAATAAAGGAATATTAATCAAAAGTAGCATTTATAATTTCTAACAAACCAATTTAAGCTAAGTAAAGCTGACAACACAGATTAACAAAATTTATAAGAAATATATAGCTAAATTTAATTAGCTAAGGTTTTAGGAAATGTAAAATTATTTCATTTTTTTGACAAAGGTTGGTCTATGAGTGCAAGAGAGCAGAGTTTGTCATTGGTACCACATGCATAGAATTAGGGGCATATCTACAGTAGGTGCAAGGGTTTAAAATCGCACCCAGGCCTGGAGCCAAAGGGATCCCAAAAGTCGTTTTGGCCTTTATAAAAAGACCAATGCTATTAAAGACTTGCGATAATTGGAGGCTCAATTGGAACTTTTGCATTGGGGCCTATGAGCCTCAAGTTACACCACTGCGTAGAATGTGGCTCTATTTGTGCAGAATGTGGCATACAGCTCTGAAAAATAGTCATGAGTGGCATTCCATGCAAAGAAATCACATTAACCTATCAAAACCAGGAAGCAACTGAAACAAGAAGCCATAGGGGTAAACTTCCAAGATTGTGCCAGGGGTCAGGTGTAACGGATGACCAGGGAAGATAAGGTAACCTATGGAGACCCTAGTGTTGGGGTCTCTGAGCTCACCCTCACACCAGGAGGTGCCCTTGAAAGTGGGGAGGTCCGGGCCCCCGACCTAGCCCTGACTCCTGTCCTGACCATGATGACAAGTCCCCACCACACCCACCACCCAGGGGACTGACCAGGACAGAGATCTCCAAAACCCCTACAACAACGCACTGCAGACACTGGTAAAACAAAACTAAGTTTAAAGTGAATGGTCCCGGATAGAAAGGTAAGAGGTAGCCCTGAGCTTGTCCCTATACACATGACAGTACCCTCTCCTTTCAGGAGAGGCCTCAGGACTCTCAAGACTATTCACCCACAACCACCTTTTATGGACAATGAACCGCAACCTAGGATAAACTGAAACTACACCTCTCATGTGCTGACCTGAATATAACATTGCAGGTGTTGAGTACCGGGATGGCCACAGGGTCACTACAGTCCACAACAGGATAAGGACTAAAATAATCTGGACTCAGACTCCCAGATGCACCCCTCCACTTGTTGTGATTAATGGGCACCTATACAAGGTCATTTTTCCACAGGTCTGAACCTGAACATTTATTATAAGCAAGCTGGCATTTGTGTAGCTCAGGACGTCCATACATGCACCCAGACACCACAGCCGCCTGCTTCTTTCCACCTTTCTGGGCGGAACACCGATACCTGTGATTGTTAATACCCCCAGATACCGAAGTCGCTCCTCTTCTAAAAATAAAAACTACACTTTAAGTGCATGGTCCCACATGGAAAGGTAAGAGCTAGCCCTAAGCCTTTCCCTATACACAATAGAGAATGGAAGCACGGTCTGATAGAGCGCTAAGGAGGCCACAGTATTAGATTAATTTTTGTAGTATTTATTGTTATCTATCAGCCACAACGCGTTTCGATATACACAATATCTTCATCAGGTCATATCCACCTGATGAAGATATTGTGTATATCGAAACGCGTTGTGGCTGATAGATAACAATAAATACTACAAAAATGAATCTAATACTGTGGCCTCCGAAGCGCTCTATCAGACCGTGCTTCCATTCTCTACTGCTGATCTTCCCCTCTGTGGGTTCACGGCAAGAGCTGCTTGGTATGGAGGTCAGATTACCAGAGACGCCCGGTGATATGTCACGTGACCAGCTTTTCAGGAATTTGCTTCCCTGGATGGACATTGTGGGCTAACAGGTTAGAAGATTACTGACACCACACTCCCGTCTTATACCGTGGTTGTGCGAGGGCTGCACAACCACATCAGGTGAGCAGATTCTTTTTCTCCTCCTCACTGCTATTTCCCAGGCCTTTCACATGTGCTCCATTGTTTAATTTTTTATTCATTTTCCCTATACACAAGACAGATTGGAGTTATCTCTGGTCCTGGCAGCTGCCTGCAGACTATGAGAAACTGGACAAAACCCACAGTGTATGGCTAAAGCTCACATTCGGAGTGCTCTCAACACATATCTGTACTACCAATCATAGATTTTGTATATTTGTCTGTGGTCATTAAAGAGTTCATACAACGTGGCTCATTTCTGCTTTTTGATGTCACATAATATCTACAGATGACTGCTGGGTTATATGCTTGATAAGCAGCAATCAGTAGAATAGGACATAGTATTGGTGCGTGATACCAGCAGATAGTGTAGGCTTTCCGACAGGCATTTGTAGCTGTGACATCACATAGCACCGCTAACCTCCAGATACGGAGGCGAGTGGAGATGTAAAAAGTCTTTAAGAATATCAAGATAACAATTAATTCATTTAATTTTCTTGGCATATATCCAGTATAAATAAATGACAAGTCTCACAATTAATATGATAAACCACATATGAAGAATTGCAATTGCTAAACTGTTTTATTCTCTGTATACCACAATCAAAAGACTTTTATATTTCAGTGGTGTTCAGAGCATATTGACAAACTAAATGCACAGAAGTTCCACATTTGTGAAAACCACTACAACTAAGCCAAGTGGTATTGCAAATACTATAATTAATTAACCTGGGCACTGAAGGAAGAAAAGATAGTACAAGGAAAAACTGTCCAATGTTCCACAATGAGAGGTCACCATCACATTTTGGGAGTGCTCAGACTGAAGTCTGGCAGAGAGATGTGATCATGAAACGAACAAATTGTTGGACATCTTTATTCACACATTCCTGACTAGTTTCTGGCACAAAAAACACCCTTAGTCAACAATAAGGGTGCTTTTTGTGCCAGAAACGCATCACTTATGTTTGATACCTTGTGGCTCTCTGGTTTTTAACTCATGTGAATACAGAAAATAAACATTTATACAGTAATCTTGAAATCTGGATGTGCCAACAATTTGTTCAGTTCATTAATTAAAGAGGACCAACCACCAGGATTTTCATATATAAATTAAATCCTGTGCTATACTGGTGCTATCATGCTGATTGTAAACATACCTCAAGTTGTGGGATCGGATGGATACTCTCTGAAATATAGGCAAGTAAAGTTTGTGAAATTCACAGTTATTTGATGAGAGGTGCAACAGAATATATAACAGCTGGGTCTGGTTTTGATAGTTATTCCTGCCCCTGTCTGCCTGCTTGTCCTTCCTCCCTATATCAATCCTCCCTCCTTCCTCCCCCTGTAATAACAGAGACATGGGGAGGAAGGACAAGCAGGCAGACAGGGGCGGGAATAACTAGCAGAACCCGACCCTCCTATTGGCTATTCCGTTGCTCGTCTCAGCAAATAACAGTGAATTTCACAAACTTTACTTGCCTAAATTTCAGAAAATATACATCCGATCTCACAACTAAAAGTACGTATAGAATTAGCATGATAGCGCCAATACAGCACTGGCTTTAGTTTATATATGAAAATCCTGCTGGTTGTTCTTTAAACTAGTAAATAAAATATTGCCCAATATAGGAGTCCTTCTGATTGAAACACTGCAATCATGTTTCAATATGGAATTAAGTTTCTTATCTTGTGAGAGAACTGGAAGGTGTCAGGCTATATAGTAGTAGATCTTTTCTATTCTAATTTCCTACAATATTTTTAGCTCGATTTAAAATCCATCTAGGGATTTTATGCATGTATCTCTTATTCTTGAGAAAATATTAGTCTCTTCATTTTGACATAATTCAAAATTGGAACATTTTTTTTCTCTGCCCTAATCAGTTTCTCTATAGGGATACCCTTAATAGTATTTTTAGGATACAATGTTTATAATAATTGGAAAGGAGGAGGGGAGGGAAACATATCCAGCACCATGTCTTTAAAAAAACTTCAAATTTATTAATTCCAAGTAAAAAAAAAATTCTTATATGGACTAAAACAGTCTCTCCATATGCTTAATTATAGCGCCTTACATGTTTCAGAGACGAACTCCTTAATCATAGGCAAATATGGTAAATTGGTATTTGCCTATGATTTAGGAGTTCTTCACTGAAACATGTAAGGTGCTATAAGGCATATGGAGAGATTGTTTTAGGCCATATAAGAACATTTTTTTTACTTGGGGAAAAAAAATTACTTGTAATTAATAAATTTGAAGTTTTTATAAAGACATGGTGCTGGATAGGTTTCCTTTCCCTCCTCCTTTCCAATGATTGTGACAGCTGTGGACGCCAACCACGGATACCATGCATCAGCCCAGGTGGAATCTAGACACAGAGACTGTCGAGCTGGATATATTGTATTTTTGTTATCTTTACAATGTTTATAATAGTATTAACTGCAATGGGTTTCTGAAAAAAAAAGTTTTGATTTTATTGTCATTTCCTGAAATTTTCAAATCCAAAAATCAAATGGATTTGAGGCCTAATGCATGTGATTTTCAGATTTCAGGAATTACAGTTTAGATAGTTCATGAAGTGGGTTATAGCTGCCACACCCCAACACCAAATAATGATTATATCATCTATGTACTGGCCGTACCATACAACGTTCTGAAAAAAAGGATTGGATGTAGAAAAATGTATCTTTCTTTCCAAACGGGACTAAAAATATTTGCAAAAGATGGTGAGTATTTTGCTTACAATAGGGGCACTGATCAACTGTAGATAATATATCTTCTCAAACATAAAATAGTTATAAAACAATAAATAATATAAAGCCATCATAATGAGTTTTTTGTTTTTTTTTTACAAAAATCAGAACCATATAGTGAATATTTATCTAAGAAAAATAACATGGCTTCAAAACCCATAAGGTGTGGAATACATAAGTACAAAGCCTCTATATCACAGCTGGGACACGAATAATCAGATCTCCAATAAATTTGATCTAATAGATTGATGACATATTTGGTGTCGTTAATATCTTGGACAAAAGGATATTAGAGGTTGCAAAAGAGAATCCATCCAAAGGCATATATTTTAACGGAGAGAACCAATTCCTGCCACAATTTGTTTCATAGGTGGCAGAAATTGTTTTTTAGGAAGGTTGGGCAAAGAATGAAAAACAGGAACAAACGGATCCTGTACAAAAATATAATCAGATTCTTTTTGTTAGTTAATAAATGCCTTAATTTAATAATGATTTTAGTTCACAGTGGAAGGCCGCAAGGGTTGGATCTGCAGAAAGTGTTTTTTATACCTAATTGAATCACTTAACATTATTATCTTATTCAATACGATGAATTAAGCAGTATCAATTATAACATCAGATCTACCCATGTCTGCAGCCCATACAGTCAAATCTGGATTATGTTTAAGAGAAGGGCTATTTTTCCTGCAATGACATATTGCCAACATTTCCATAGTCTGATTTATGCAATTCAAGCAAATCACCTTGCACTAATTCTTGGAATCTATCTATAGCCAATGATCTGGAATTTACTGGGTAAAAATATGGACGTTATAAAATGCTCTGATTGATTCTCAGTAACATTTACCTGTTGAGAGTCCATTTCAAATAACTGTAAGTGACGAACAACAATTTGATCTCTAAACTAGCAGATCCAATGTCAAAGTTAGGGATGTGAACGGAGTCAGAAGATAAACTAGAAAAAACATTGGGCTCCTCATTAAGAATATGTTTTTTAATAGTGATGAGTGAGCGTGCTTGGCACTGCTCGGTGCTCGATTGAGCATTACTGTCATCGAAACGCTCAATGCTTGACCAAGTATCGAGGGTGCTCAAGCTAAGTGCTCGAGTCCATGTTCTATTACACAGTCCCCGGCCACCATAGTCCCCATTGCCTGGCTACCTCCGTTCTGTCTTGTCGGCCACCCCCAGTATCACTTACAGTTAAAAAATTAGTGATGAGCGAGTACAAATGTTCTTGGGTACTCCGTACTTGAATCCTGCATGTCGGACTCTCGGAAAAACTCAACTCGAGTACGGAGCACAGAAGGAGTCAATGGGTTACTTGAACATAATTTTCCTGAAAACACAGGCTGTTACCTGCCCTGGCACAGCCCCCGGCCACCACAGTCCCCATCATCTGCATTCAGCTTGCAATGTCTATTCCGTTTGTACTGTCTAAATGATCCCCCCAGCCAAAGAAAATGTGCTGTTAGTTCAGCTCTAGTCCCCATTCCTGAAAATAAATCTCTCTCTTTTCCAGAATGGGGACTCGTGCAAAACTGTTTGCAAAGTTTCTTTGGCCAGGGGGAAAACATTTCTATGGCGCACATGGAATGGAGGATGCGATGATGGGAACTGTAGTGGCCGGGGCTGTATTAGGGCATGTAACAGCCCGAATCTTTGAAAAAATTATGTTCGAGTCACCCATTCACTCCTTTTGTATTCAGTAATCAAGTCGATCATTTCCGAGTGTCTGACATGCTTGATTCGAGTACAGAGCACCCAAGCACATTTGTGCTCGCTCATCACTATTTTTTAACTGCAAGTGATCTTATGAACTTGTTTACATTCAATATGATGTTATATAGATCAAAATAATAGAATAGTGCAAAATTCAAACCCCTCTATAAAATGTAAGTTTGTGCTGAATTTATTATATATAATGATAAATTTACCCCATTGTGCTCATGCATTACCTCTTCTTGTGATTTCTCCGTATCTTCCTGCAACATATTTTGACTCCTCTTCTATGTTTTTTTTTTTACTTCATTCTACCGTCTCCGTTATAATATAACTATGGTGCCTCCTGACTTAAATTATTGCTACTTATGCCACTTCTAGAATAATCAGAGTTACGGTCAGAGCTCAGTGTATGTGGCGCTAAAACTGACACACATTTTTCCACCATCTTGTCATCTACTTTTAAAGCTTCTTTTCTTCAAGATAAACTTTGGGGAGAAATAACCTTGATCCCATCTACCCCATTCAGAGAGACCGTCAGTATAATAATCATTTTTATCCCACTTGAATTTATATTCCTTAATTCGTGTTATGTCAGTTTCCAGTTTCCCCATATTGTTGTTTAATTTGTGATCCAATCCAAAAGCCAACAATCTGATCTTGTAATTTCTTTATATCTAATTTGAAGTTGATAAGTTCCTTTTCCTCATGTGAGATAATCATATCCATAAGACGCAAAGAACATTCAAATAAGATGGAATTCCATTGTTTGACAAAGACCTTCTTTTAAATGGTGATGGTAATCTTTTTAATCTTTAATCCTCTTGGCACCATTTTTTTTTATCAATTTACGTTTCAATGCAGTGAGATCCCACCACATTTTAATTTCTTGCATTAAAAGTTTCTTTATTAATGTCAGTTGTTGTTTTAAGTTTCTGTTATCATTCGACTAAACCACTTTTGTGAAGAATATATGAAAGTCGATTCATGAGTAATCATCCATGTTTCTGAACAGATGTGCATCATAACTATTATTCCCAATAATTTTATCCATTCTGTAGTAACGAATAGCTGAGAACCACGACAAACAGTCACGTAGTAACCATATACACAATCAGCTCACCTGTCCAGTGTGCCGTAAAAGCACTGTTAATAGCCTGAGTAGATACATATGGGGGCAACCCATGCTTGCTCCCATATTAAAGAGTGCTTTTACTAGGCACCGGTCAAGTAAGCTGATTGTCTTTGTTGTAATACAATCTTGTGTTTGCGCAAAGTTTAATGTTTCAGTCATTTTAGACCTCTTGGTTGGACGTTGCTATGGTTACTGAAGTACAATTATCAGCATTTCATAAGGGTATACACTTTTACTGACAAATACAAGACATTTCTGCAAAGACTCAATATTTACAGTGTTGCCCTTATGTTTCATGACTTCTGCAATTCACTTTGGCTGCTGGATATCAGCTTCCATGCCAAAACCTGACTGGTGGCAACCCATTCTTGTCTAATCAGTGCTGGGCATTTCTAATAATGTCTGAGATTTTATTTGTCCACACACAGGTTTTCAATGGGATTGAGACCCAGAACATTTCCCAGCCATGGAACCAAAATATCAATGTTTTTTTCAACGAGCCACTTATTTATCACTTTTGCCTTGTGACATGGTCCCATCATGCTGGAAAAAAAGGATTGCTCATCTCCAAATTAATCATTGATAATTGGAAGAGGTTGCTCTCTGAGGATGTCTAAATTCTATTGTTATTAGTGGTAAAAGTGTAAGTAAGCCCACTCCTTTAGATGAAAGCAAATCTACACGTCAATGCAGCAGGTAGGTGACAATGGATCTCCAGGTACAGTGAGCCAAAGGCTTTTGGAGACTGGCCTGGTGTCAAGGGTAAAAAATAAACCACCTCTCTCCAAGAAAACCATCAATGACCTACTGATATTCTGAAGGAAATACAGGGATTGGATTTGAGAGGACTCGGGTGAACTTATTTTCTTTCATGTCACCCTTTTAAGTTGTTTGGAACATCTGGAAGAATGATTATTTGAAAAGAAAAGGTAAGTGCTACTATAAGTCCTGTGTTATGCCAACAGTAAAGCATTTATGTTTGGAGTTCATTTTCATCCATGGAGTGAACTCCCTCAAATTTACACTTAAGAACACTGCCATGAATAAAGAATGGCAAGTGCACAACTTCCAAAATATTTTTCCCCAACAATCTAGGTGTCATTTGGTGAGGAACAAAGCCTTTTCCAGCATTAAGAGTAGAAATGAGTGGTTGCGTCGAGGCTTGGTTTGCCAGTAGCAAACAAGCCTAGCTCCACATGCTCGAGCTTGACCCACCGATTGGCAGTTTGAGTCTTCGACCACATACAGCCAGCCATAAGCAGATCACTTCCGGGAGAAGGTAAGTAGGCATTTTCAAACTTTTTTTTGTTACTCACTACATCCGAGCACGCTATTGTTACCCCCAGTGTGAGCCATTCAAACACTGCAAGCGGCTCACACAGTGCTGAGCACCAAGCGTACCTGAGCACAGCTTTGCTCGTATGAGGTTTTTTCGCATGCAAAGCATTCGATCCACAAAACCGAACCTTGATTTTTACATTTGGTGTTCAGTTCGAAAACCAAACTTCAGGTTCGCTCATCTCTAATTAAGAGCACATTGGCACAAGGCAAAAGTGATAACTAAGTGGCTCAGGGAAAATATTGACATTTTAGGTCTGTGGTCAGGAAAATCCACAAGTCTCAAACTCATTGAGAACCTGTGGTCAATCTTAAAAAAGCAGATGGACAAACAAAAACACAGAAATTATGTTAAATTAATAATAATAATAATAATAATAATTAATAATAATAATAATAAATTCCAATCACGGATTAGATATAAATGATTAATCATTTTGGATTTGGCGCAGAAGCTGTTATCCAGCCGCCAGGGCGAATTGCAGAAGTCTTTACGAAATAAGGGTCAAGGCTGTAATTAATGAGTTTTTAAAAAAACCTGATGTTTTTGTCAAAAGTTTAAAAAGTTATGAAATACTTATTATTGCACTTCAGTAACTCTAGAAACATTTGACTAAAAGCTCTAAAAACACTGAAGTAGTTTTCTGAAAAACAAAATTTGTGCCAGCCTCAAGACGTTTTGCCACCACTGTATTTGTTTCTGTGAACAGCTCATACTATTGACAGTATGCCTAAACTCTTGCTGGGGCTGTGTGATCCACACTGAAGTATGAGCAGAGATTGCTTTAATGTAGGCCTTCTATAATTAAAAATGAATATGTGAGACTTTATTGTTGTTGTTTTGTTTTTTTTTTTTTAGAAATACTTGATTTTTTTAAATGTTCACATAATCTTTAAATGTCCATAAACATCCATTTATATCTTACACCATATGGTGACTAATGATTGACATTATAAAAGAATCTTCGTTTGTATGCAATGAATGTTCCTTCTGCCTAATCCCATGAATGACAGCCGGTTGAATTAGAGGTCATTTCCATATGTCTATACAGAGACTGGTTTGTACAATGTGAATATTATTAGTGCTCGATATAATCAACTAAGTTTAGTTTTTGTTCAACTGCTGTAAATAATGTAATATATTCTCACCTGTTCCCTAATTGCGGAGGTCAGAGAAACTATAATTACTGTCACCCAACTGTCTCTACCGCAGCTGCACCAGAAAACAGAAACACCTGAGCTGCAAGAACATTTTAACCATTTTATAGAAAATGTATATTCACATATTACATTTTTTTTAACATCTCAGGAAACCTTTTAATATACAGTACAGACCAAAAGTTTGGACACACCTTCTCATTCAAAGAGTTTTCTTTATTTTCAGGACTCTAAAAATTGTAGATTCACATTGAAGGCATCAGAACTATAAATTAAAACATGGGGAATGAAATACTTAAAAAAGTGTGAAACAACTGAAAATATGTCTTATATTCTAGGTTCTTCAAAGTAGCCACCTTTTGCTGTCATTACTACTTTGCACACTCTTGACATTCTCTTGATGAGCTTCAAGAGGTAGTCACCGGAAATGGTTTTCCAACAGTCTTGAAGGAGTTCCCAGAGATGCTTAGCACTTGTTGGCCCTTTTGACTTCACTCTGCGGTTCAGCTCACCCCAAACCATTTCGATTGGGTTCAGGTCTGGTGACTTTGGAGACCAAGTCATCTGGCATAGCACCCCATCACTCTCCTTTTTAGTCAAATAGCCCTTACACAGCCTGGAGGTGTGTTTCGGGTCATTGTACTGTTGAAAAATAAATGATGGTCCAACTAAATGCAAACCGGATGGAATAGCACGCCGCTGCAAGAGGCTGTGGTAGGCATGCTGGTTCTGTATGCCTTCAATTTTGAAGAAATCCCCAAGAGTGTCACCAGCAAAGCATCCCCACACCATCACACCTCCTCCTCCATGCTTCACGGTGGGAACCAGCCATGTAGAGTCCATCCGTTCACCTTTTCTACAAAGACATGGTGGTTGGATCCAAAGATCTCAAATATGGACTCATCAGACCAAAGCACAGATTTCCACTGGTCTAATGTCCATTCCTTGTGTTCTTTAGCCCAAACAAGTCTCTTCTGCTTGTTGCCTGTCCTTAGCAGCGGTTTCCTAGCAGCTATTTTACCATGAAGGCCTGCTGCACAAAGTCTCCTCTTAACAGTTGTTCTAGAGATGAGAAGGTGTGTCCAAACTTTTGGTCTGTACTATATATATATATATATATATATATATATATATATATGTTCCCCATCCTCCTATATATGTTCCCCATCATGGGCCCATCCTGGTATATATGCCTCCCGTTATGCCACACACATAAAAGAAGAAAAGATTCTGCTAACCTTCCCTCTGCTCCGTTGGTGCTCAGGGTTCTCTTCTAATTCCACCAACTGACTAAGTGACGGACCACACATGACGTCACTGCCATGCATCAAAAGTCATATGCCGACGTCAGCTGACGACTAATCCAAAATGAGTATTCACTATCAGCGTGGGGGCAGTCAAGCCAGGCACATGCAGACTATAAGATCCATCCTCCACTTTCCTCCCAAATTTTTTGGGGAAAAGTGTGTATTAAAGTCCTAGAAATAAGGTAGTTATATTGAATTTTAATTATGCATATAAAATCAAGAAATGTAAAAACAAATGGAAGAACTCATTATTCAAAATAAAATAAGATCTGACTAAGAGTAAAGGGGGTTTTACACGCTACGACATCGCTAATGCAAAGTCGTTGGAATTGGTGACGCACATCCGCCGCATTAGTGATGCCGTTGCGTGTGACACTTATGAGCAATTTTGCATCGTCGCAAAAACGTGCAAAATCGCTCATCGGTGACATGGGGGTCCATTCTCAAATATCGTTACTGCAGCAGTAACGAAGTTGTTCCTCGTTCCTGCGGCAGCACACATCGCTCCGTATGACACCGAAGGAACGAGGAAGCTCTCCTTACCTGCCTCCCGGCCGCAATGCCAAGGAAGGAGGTGGGCGGGATGTTACGTTCCGCTCATCTCCGCCCCTCCGCTTCTATTGGGCGGCGGTTCAGTGACGCTGCTGTGACGCTGAACGAACCGCCCTCTTAGAAAGGAGGCGGTTCGCCGGTCACAGCGACGTCGCCGGACAGGTAAGTACGTGTGACGGGTCTGGGCGATGTTGTGCGGCACGGGCAGCGATTTGCCCGTGTCGCACAACGGATGGGGGCGGGAACGCACGCTAGCGATATCGGTACCGATATCGCAGCGTGTAAAGCGGCCTTAACTCGTGGGCTGAAGAAATAGTGCTGAAGTGGAGAACTACACAGTAACCGACATACAGTTTTTGGCAAAGTTTTTTGAGGGTTCTAAGAGTGTTTTGGTAGCCTGTACTAATATCTGTGCTTTTTTTTTTTTTTGCTGTACATGAATGGGTTTTTTATTATCATATTCACTTACTGTACATTGTACTGCACTATATATTGAAAATCCAAAATAAATATCCCGCATTAAGTATGAAGCTACTGTAAATGAAATAGATGACTTGCTCAGTCACTCAATTATTAAATTAAAAATACATATTAAGCATTTTAAAGAATTATTCTTAACCTATGAAGTGATGCCATATCACTAGTAATATGCCCCTTTAAAAGGATTATTCACTGCTTGGACATGCCCTTCTAAAAAATCCAAAGTACCTTGATAAGAAAAGCTTATACTCACCTCCTGCACTGGCTCCATTCCAGCTTGTGCCTTTTTTCAAAATATTAGATATCTGTTCTGATGGAATATTGATGAGCAACACCTGATCGGTAACCGCTGATTGGCTGCAATGCTTAGGTGACACAATAATATCATGCAAATGATGGCAAATCCAGCACTGATATTGCTGGAATACTAATAGAGTGGGAGAAGAGTAGAGGTTTTTCTTATTTTTCTTCCGCCACGGGGACATTTGAGAAGAATTTGTCCAAATAATCATCAACTGCTGGGTGTGATACTACATTAATCTGATCTTCTTTGAGAGTGACGTAAGTAACCAACAATTTACATAAGTTTCATTGGTTTTCTTCAATCAATCTTCACCTAACAATAGTTTAAAAAAATCTTAAAGGGAATCTGTTAAAAGTAGTGCTGGGCAGACACGGACTGCAAAAGTATGGATCCGCGTGGTTTCAAAAGGACCTGATTGCTGGGCCCCGGAGTTCTAAGGGAATTCCGAGTAATGATCTGGATCCAGTAACTCGGGAAATAAAAAAAATTAAGGAAAAATAAAGAAAATAAGAATCAAGCTTGCATGCTATACTTACCAAGCCTCTGGCACGGCTGTATCTGCTTCCAGGCCGCTATTATTGTTCATCCATATTCACTGCTTCCCTTCTCCACCGGCAGTCCTAGCATCTCTGATTAGTTGCAGTCAGACGCACCCCAACCCTGGGTGACAGCGTCTGACTGCTTGAAATCACAGACCCTCTCTGCGTGTCACTATCGTGGTGTAAAACTAAAAAAAAAAATTGGCATCGGGTCCCCCCGTATTATGATACCCAGCACAGATAAAGCATATGGCTACAGGCTGCAGTCCCCAGCCATGTACTTATCTTAGCTGTGTATCAAAATAAGAGGAACCACAAGCAGCTATTTTTTAAACGGCGTGCGGTCCCTCCTCAATTTTGTATCCAGTCATGATAAAGATGACAGCATTATTTATTCTTGTCCTCTGATCAGTTTTGCAGAAATAGCTTGTTGTCAGCGAAGCAAAAAAAAAAAAAAATACTAAAACGTGCACCAAACCTAATATGTAGACTGTTGGGACTGCTGCATGTAATAATAATAATAATAATAATAACAATAATAACAATAATAATAACAACAATTATATTTAATATTATTACATTCATAACTCTCCACAGTCTACATTTTAGACTTAGTACACTTTTTAGTATTTTTTTTAAATGATAATAATTATTATTATTATTATTATTATTAACTGTTTAAAAAGGAAGTTCTGTAATATTGTTATAGTGCAGTTTTGTAAAGGTCTCCTTATTTCAGCCTTAGGATTGCCCTCTGGTGGAAAAAGTCTGTGAGACATCACTGAAGTGAATTATTATAGTCGGGACACATTTTTACACCATGGCTGCTTAGATGGATGACTGAGGTAGGGCTCAGAGAGAGACAATAGAGGAGATTAATAGTGCTGAGCGACATAATATATCTGATGCACCTCTCTGCTGGGAATGCCAGATGCACTTCTCTGCACCACCTCATGATTGCTGGTTAACATTTGCAATCACATTTTTCAACAAAAATAGAGCAAGCCTTAAATATTTTTTTTTTATTCATCTAGATACTTTTTAAGTTGTGAAATAGAGTTTAGCAAAAAGACTTACAGGACCTAGTCTAGTGTCCATATCGGGATTGCAAACTTTCTGAGTGACGCTTGTGACTACGTGGCCCATGCGACATCATGTGAGGCCTAGTCGTTAGCTCTCATATGATATGTTTTTTGTCATTGCAGCAACATTATGATGTTATTAAAAAATATGTCTATGATGTTGGATATATGGAGATGGTATGATGTAGACAAACTGTGTCTCTTACACATCCCTGTAACCATGTACTCTACTACTCTCTGCTGTTTCTGTGCTGTCCATCTTTGAGTCCTGAAGGACCGCCTATACCCGCATCTTGTTGCTGCTTGCTGTTGGTGCCAATGTGATGCAGATGGCTGGAGCACCCTGTGTGCCTTTAGCAGGTAGACGCCTAACTCCTTACTTTGGAGGAGGTGGAGAGTGGAGACAATGGTGCACATTACCCCTTGATCCCAGATCCAGGAGCCAAGAATTTTATGGAAAGAATGGCAACCAGTGCCAGGTGAAGTGCAGAAATTACAGCTCCGTCCATCCAGCAGTTCTGATCCATCTTGTGAGGTCTTCTACACTGCTCATCATGATCAGTCTTATGCTTACTCATACTTCTGATTCAGCCTATTATTTTTTTTCAACAAGGAGTTGAAGATTATCAGCTCACAAGTCCAAAACATAAAGACCGTAACATTTGCCAACGAGTTTCGAACAGAAACTGCTCTTACTCATGAGTAACAAAAGGTGTTGACCAATTCTACAGTTTTTATGTTTTTAAAATATTTGGAATAAAGTCATGTTTTATTATAAGACTCATCCACTATCTTCATATCCTATGCGGAAGCTGGATATTACTCTAACCTCTGTATTTATATTATTTTTTTTTCTTCTGCCTCTTTAAAGGGAATCTGGCAGGTGCACTATGCACCCAGAACTACGAGCAGTTCTTGGTGTACATTGCTAATCCCTGACAAACTGTCCCTGTATCTAGTAGCATAGATAAAAAGACCTTTAGAAAAAGTAATTCTAAAGAACTTTTATTTACATTATGCTAATGTGTGCGAGGACTAGTCCCAAGGGCATTACTTCCCCTGATTAGTCAGTTCTCTTAGCATGTTAGTACACCTACAGGGGTGTACTAACATGCTATTTAACTTAGCATCACCAGCAGTACAGCGCCTACCTGTGTTCACTGTCAACGCTCTTCTGAATGCCAGGCACTTTCAGTCATGCACAGTAGACCTCCCTGAAGCCAGGACGCATTCACCCGGCTTCATACTGCACATAACCAGAAGTGCCTGACATTCAGAAGCGTGGTCACAGCAAACACAGGTACGCTCGTCACCGCTGGTGATACTGAATTGAATAGCATGTTAGTACGCCCCGTCACTCGATAGTCTTTGGCTTTTTTTGGCCATGTTCGAGGTGATATCAGGGCTCACCCGAGTCCATGAGTCCATATTACCCAGAGTGCCACCACCATCAGGGCCGCTGGATGAGCCAGGTAAAGCGCCGCCTGGAAATTGCCGCCTAAGAAACAATGCGCCATTTCCAGGGGCAGCTGCGGGCTGTGGTTTTTAGCAGAATGCTTGGGCCTTACCACGCTGAGGATCCCAGCTTAGTTTTACCTGACTGGCAATCAAAATGTGACACGAGCCATTTTTTTTAAATTATTTTTTTAAATAATTAAAAAAAAATTAATGGGCTTCCCTGTATTTTGATTGCCAGCTTAGGTAAAGCCAGGCAGATAGGGGTGGCAGCCCGTAGCCATCCGCTTTATCTGTGCTGAGAATCCAAAATACCGTGTAGCATTTTTTTAAATGATTTTTTTTTTTACACTACTATATGTGTGATGGACTCAACAGGCAATCACAGACGCTGTCACACAGAATGGGGGTCTGTGATTGGCTGTTGAAATAATTTGGAATCTGTCCATACATTCTAGATGCTAGAATGTATGGGCTGGTTTCAGGTTACTCCAGCATCCAATCACAGACGCCCACTCTGTGACAAAGTGAGAACAGGCTGAGGGTACGGTTCCACTTGCGTTTTGCACAGACGAGTGCACTCTAGTGCTATGGGGCAGTGTCCATCTGCTATTAATTTGTCCTGCCATAGCAGCATGTGGAAAGAATCGCAGTATGCTGCGTTTGGCAGCGAGACTCAGCTCATGCACACCCATACAATTCTATTGTAGTGCGCCAAACATCGCACTGAAATCGCATGTAATCCGACTGCAGTGTGATGTGCGCAGAGACAGGCAGATGAAGAGATTGGGAGAAAATGTTCCCTCCCTCTTTTCCGCAGCTGTGACTCAATTGCAAGATCACATCACAGTCGCATGACCTCGGCTGACGCTCGCAGCAGAGGGTCATTAGCATATCACTCCCAATGCTGTACATAAGTGGAACCGTACCCTGACAGTGATAGTCAAAGTTCAATTGAGTCCATGGCTAAGCCACAGACTCGGGTGAGCGCTGATGTCACCGCGAACACAGCCGAAAAAAGCCGAAGACTGCTGAGTGAAGAGCAGTGCAATGAATACCTCCGGAAGTTAATGATCAGACCTAAAAGCAGAAGCGGCCTGGAGATAGCAGGTCTGCAGGACGTGTCCCGGGACCTGTAAGTATAATCATAATGTTTTTTAATAATGTGCTTTTTTTACAGTCCCTGGACCAGAACTGGACCCGAACTGTAGCACAGGTTTCCCAGGAAAACTCATGTTTGGGACCTTTTGCACAAACACTATGTGTTCGGTTCGCCAATAACTAATAAGGATATGTAGCACAAGTGAAGCTGCTGATCTTTGTACCCCACCAGCAGGTTAAACTTGGTGCAATCAGACAGTCCATCAGGTATCTTACTTTATTCTGCATAGACTGCCCTTCCATGCAGCTCTTGGTGTGAGAATAGCATCCAAACCTGCCCCCCTTTGCATCTGCCTGAGGATCACATCTCATTTAATCTAATCCTGTCCGGCAAGATGGTTAGATGTTTTCCCTGCAAGCGTTATGACCGGTAATCTGTGCACATCTGTGTTTAAAGATCACATGGTAATGTATTTGGCTTCTGCGGCCCCCTCCTATTTTGTTTCTCTTTCTATTTCATCAATGTTTATTTCTGTTCACTTTGATTGTGGAGGCCCTTAACAACTGATCTAAATGATAGTATTTTTTATTTGATGAATGGTCATTTGCCTGCCATAATCTGCCTGATTGAAACCGAATGATCAAGGAAAGGTTGCACTGGGTAAAACGAAATGGGTATTACAAGAATTTCATTTGTTTGGCTACTTAATCCCCAGGGACTGTTATACTCATCTGTAGTAAAATCAATTTTGCATTAAAAAAAAAGTCCTGTATAAGGAGGGTTACTTTGTATATTTATATTGTATTTTAGAAGGACGTCAGTGTGTCCTTGTTTTTCTTTACATGCCACTACATTTTTCTTTGGCTGTTTTAAACAATTATTTAGTCAATCTCCCATTAGAGGATTGTCCTGTGATGGTTAACAGAGACTTTAATTGTGATATGAAGAGGAGCTGCATAGGGCTAGAGAAATAAGGATTGGGAAACGTTTAGGGTGCAAACATGTTAGAATTATGTTAGTGATTTACTGAAAGCAGTTTGTGATGGAGGATTTGTGGACCCATAGTTATTTTTTGTCAGCATTATTGCAGATCCTTCAGAATTGGAAACACTCAGCGAGGGTGTTAATTAGTGATGAGTGAATACTAATTATTCGGGTTCAGATTATTCTTAATGAATCACAAAGTACTATTTCAGCATTTGACATGAATAACAAACATAATGCAAGTCAATGAGGAACCCAATCATTTTCTTTGAAAAATTCCTAGAAAAATGCTCGGGTTCCCCCTCGACTTGCATTAGGTTCATTATTTGTGATGAATATGGGAATAGTACTAAAGGATTCAATATGAATAATGCAGACCCGAATAGTTAGTAATCACTCATCACTAGTGTTAATCAATAAAAGCAAATTGTTTGGTCAGTATTTCAGATATTTGAGATATTGGCTATGCATTTTGCACCGGGCACCATTCAGCCTAAAGGTACTGTCACACATAACGAGATCGCTAGCGAGATCGCAGCTGAGTCACCGTTTTGGTGACGCAGTAGCGATCCCGTTAGCGATCTTGTTATGTGTGACACCTACCAGCGATCAGGCCCCTGCTGTGAGATCTCTAGTCGTTGCAGAATGGTCCAGGCCATTTTCTTCAAAGGCGATGTCCTGCTGGGCAGGACACATCGCTGTGTTTGACACTGTGTGACAGGGTCACAGTGACTGCTGAGATCGTTATACGGGTCGCTACTGCGACCTGTATTGTTCCTGCATCGCTGGTAAGATCTGACTGTGTGACATCTCACCTGCGACCTCCCAGCGACTTACCTGCGATCCCTATCAGGTCGCATCGTTTTCGGGATCGCTGGTAAGTCGTTGTGTGTGACTGGGCCTTAAGGCCAGTCCTGTCTATCTATCTAGCCTGTGAAGTGCTGTCCAATCACCCTTGCTGCATTTGGTTGAATCTGAGCAGAATGCATTGCCCTGTACACTTCAGAATTAATCCAACTGCTTCTGTCTTAAGTCACACCATCAATAAACACTGGTGATCCAAGGCCATTGGAAGCCATGCATGCCCAGCCAATACACTGCCTCCATGTTTTACAGAAGATGAGCCGTTTCAAGCCTTTTCCATAATTTTATCTTCCCATAATTCTGGAACAAGTTGATCTTAGTTTCATTTGTCCAAGAAAACCTTTTCCAGAACTGGGCGGCTGCTTTAGATGTTTTTTTGTTGTCAAAATCTAATCTGGCCTTTCAATTATTAAGGTTGATTAATGGTTTGCACCTTATGGTGAACCCTCTGTATTTGCTTTCAGATTAGGTGACAAAAACAGGATGACAGATTCCCTTTAAGGGTAAGTTCACACAGTGCGTTTTTCGCGGCGTTTTTGCTCAGAAAACTGCATGACTTTGCTTCCCCAGCAAAGTCTATGAGTTTTCATTTTTGCTGTCTGCACACAGCGTTTTTTTTCAGCTGCGTTTTTGTGGTGCCACAAAAACGCAGCATGTCAATTATTCCCGCATTTTTCACTGCACTTTTCATCCATTGAGTGCAATGGGATGTTGAAAGACGCAATGAGAAACGCAAATAGGTGAGTTTTGGTGCATTTCAGTGCGCTTCTAAGACCAAAAACGCAGCTATAAATGCAGGAGCTGGGTAGTAAAGTGACATGTACAGGAGGAGGATTCCTTCTGTCAGTAAACACAGAAGCGTGAATCCTCCCGGTACCGTCACCACCGCTTCCACCTCCACTCCTGTGCATGTCAGCTCCCGTGTGGCGCCATGTATGGGCAGGAGGTGGAAGCGGCTGCGAAATCAAAAGTGAACAGTAGAAAAAAAAAAGTCATACTCACCTGTCTGCAGACTCCCGGTGCCATGCCCGCTCCCAGATCCTCCTCCCGGTACCGCCGCTCCGGGTGTGTGGAGTCTCCCCGGGTATGTATGCCTGCAGGATGCAGGACCTGGCGATGGATCACCTGATGCAGTCACCTGACGCATCAGCTGATCGTAAGTCTCGGGCTGACACCAGCAGTTGGCTGGTTTAACCTATCAGCGGATGCGTCAGGAGATTTCATCCCTGATTACCGGCAGCTCCTGCAGCGATCGGACGGGATCAGACTCGCTCTAGGAGCTGCCGGTAATCAGCACATAAGTGAGTATTTTTTTTTTTTTGCACCGATGCATCTGCTGATTGTATAAACGGCTTTTATACAATCAGCTGATGTGTGATGTGATTCAGGCCTTGATCCTGACACATCATCTGATCGCTTTGCCTTCCAGCAAACCAATCAGATGATATTGGATTCGGATTGGATGGCGCGGGACCCTTGACCCAGGATTACTGCGGAGGGGGGGTTCTTTATTTCAATAAAGATGGAGTCACTAATTGTGTTGTGTTTTATTTCGAATAAAAATATTTTTCTGTGTGTTGTGGTTTTTTTATCTTTACTAGAAATTCATGGTGGCCATGTCTAATATTGGCATGACACCATGAATTTCGGGCTTAGGGCCAGCTGATAATATACAGCTATCCCTAACCCCATTATTACCCAGTGAGCCACCCAGCATCAGGGCAGCTGGAAGAGTTGGATACAGCGCCAGAAGATCGCGTTTTTATGAAAGCGCCATTTTCTGGGGTGGCTGCGGACTGCAATTCGCAGTGGGGGTGCCCAGAAAGCATGGGCACCCTGCACTGTGGATTCCAATCCCCAGCTGCCTAGTTGTACCCGGCTGGACACAAAAATTAGGCGAAGCTCACGTCATTTTTTTTTTTAATTATTTCATGAAATTTATGAAATAATTAAAAAAAAATGGCTTCTCTATATTTTTGGTTCCCAGCCGGGTACAAATAGGCAGCTGGGGGTTGGGGGCAGCTCGTACCTGCCTGCTGTACCCGGCTAGCATACAAAAATATGGCAAAGCACACGTCATTTTTTTTGTTTGGGGGGGCAAAGAAATCCTGCATACAGTCCTGGAAGGAGGATGCTGAGCCTTGTAGTTCGACAGCTGCTGTCTGCTCTCCTGCATACATTATTGGATGGAGGATGCTGAGCATTGTAGTTCGACAGCTGCTGTCTGCTCTCCTGCATACACTATTGGATGGAGTATGCTGAGCCTTGTAGTTCTGCAGCTGTCTGCTCTCCTGCATACACTAGTGGAGAATGAAGAACATATTGAAGAAGGAAATGACATGAGACCTTTTTTTTTTGTTCACTGATAAAAAATGCATAAAGACGCAGTGAGTAAAAACGCAGCAAAACGCAGCAAAAAACGCACCAAATCGTGGCAAAAATGCGTGCGTTTTTTGCCGCGTTTTTTCGACGCGGGTGCGGTTTTGTGCGGTTTTTACCACAAAAAACGCGCAAAAATGCAACGTCAAAAAAACGCAGTGTGGGAACCTAGCCTTATAGTCGGAGCAGTCTAGGTGAACATCCTGGATGACATCGATATACTTTGTTTCGGCTTTATATTACTTACCAAATATTGTGTAAAACCTAAATTACCCTTTTTCAAGGTGCCTTCACGATTTGCAGCATCTTTTTCATGAAGATTTGCCACTAGAAACAGTGAAATTTCTGTTCTTTTTTGTTGTTTTTTAGTGTTTACTTCATTTCTTTTTAACATAGCATATTCTACAAATTACTTTTTTAGCCATTTTTTAAACATTTTTCTTTGATAAAAAAAAACATTAAAAAACACAGCAAAAATATTTTGCAGAAGACATAAAAGAGAGGCATAACTACTAGGCTTTCTAATACTTTAGGGAATGATTCAGTTCTCTGCCCTCGCTCTGTATCTAAACACTCTGACCCCACCAGAGCGGCTTCTTGCAAAACCTCTGCCCCAGCGACAAGCCCCTTTTTCCTTGCTGTGCTCTGTGCCTTGACATATTGGTAACTGAAGTTTGAAATTAAATAGGTATGTATTGTGTTTTATTGTTTGATTATAGTCATGTCACGCTTCTAATAAAATGCACATGGTCAGAGCCGCAATGCACAGGAGAAAACAAATGTTTCTCCTAAGAACAAGATGAAAAGACTAATTTGTATCCATGTCTCTCTTCTGAATGTACAGATTAGCATTTTTTCAATCTGCTCTTCCTGTAGGGTCAATGAAAAGCCTTTCTACATTTTTGGAGACAATTTAACATTGGCATTTATTTTGTCATTCCTCTTTGATCTTCCAAATAATGAGAATATATTTTATTTCATTTGAAGACTCATTTTTACAGTAAGCTGGATTGTTTTGATACAAAAGAGCACATTTTCTGTAAACCCCAGGAACCAATAATGCATTTACTTTTGCTTTTATGAACCTCCAAAATATGATGGAGTTGATTTGGGTTTTACTTTGATCAAATGTGCATGACGGTCCGCCTAGTGCATAACAGAAAGCTCTGAGAGGGCAAATTCTGGATTCAGACCTTTCCCTGTAATTTAATTAATTTGCCTAACCTAGTCTACGCAGTTGAGAGATGTTCCAAATGTATGGCAGTAATGCTTGCTTTGTGATTGATTTAGAGTTAGACACCTTTCTATTACTAAGTCCTACTCTTCGATTGCTTATTTTAGTCTATTATTGGCACAATCCAATTAGCCACTTCCATATTAAAAAAAAATGTAGGAGTGGAGCACTAAATTATTTTTTATGAGCAAAAGTTTAAAATAGTGAATAGGGCTGTTTCCATGTACATCACTTTTAGCCGTCTAAGAAGTCGGCATATAATCATAGAGAAATATCCGATATTGATCCAAGATGCCAGACCAAAATTAGCAATGCAATCTTTTGGATCCATGAAAAATTGACATATTACTCAGATGCCATTTTCACAGACATTTAGATAAGAGAAGGCGGAGAAGCTTTATTTTTTTATTTCATGCATAAGAAAAATGGAATAGACTAGAATTAAACTCTGAAAAAATCTTTGGGGAAACGCTGAATGATGCAGTGATGATTCTTGGACAGTAAAAAAATTACATTCAAATCAGCACTGTATGAGGGTCATACAGACATGTCCTTGACCGATCAAGTGCCCCATGATTAAGCTATAGATTCCTATGCAAAACGGTCGTTGGGGGTCTTCCTGTGGAATCCCACTCTTGTAATACTGCACACGGCACTTTATAAGCATGTATCAGCCTTTATTTGCTATGTGAATTTCCATTACAGATTTTTTGTACTAATTGGACCTATTACTTCCCTGATATTGCTCTATAGCACTTGCAAATAGGATCCTTTATCTTATCCAGCATTCTCTTGGTTGGACTTTATTTCACTGTGTGTGTACATATTGTGTGCAGTTTCACATTTTTCCAAACACAGTCTTGATCTATTATTATTATTGTTGCTTTACTTGCAATTTTTGGACTTTATTAATTTCAATTCTATGATATAATATAATTTGATATTTTATCCAAACTCTCTGTTTTCTCTGTTTTTCAAAATCCCAAAAGAAGATAAATCCCCAGGCCCCGATGGCATACACCCCCAAGCACTAAAGGAATTAAGTATGGTGATAGACTATTATTTTTAATCTTTACATATTCCCTAACAACAGGGTCTGTACCACCACAGGATCTACACATATCAAATATGGTCTCAATATTCAAAAAGGGGACAAAATCTGAACCTAGAAATTATAGCCCGGTAAGTTGAACTTCTATTGTAGGTAAAAACCTTGATGATTTCCTAAGAGATGCTATCCTGGAGTATCTCAAGAAGAATAACCTGATAACCCAGTATCAACATGGATTCATGAGGGATCAGTCCTGTCAAACTAATCTGATCAACTTCTATGAGGAGATAAGTTTCAGACTGGACAAGGGAAATGCAGTTGGCGTTGTCTATATGGACTTTTCAAAGACATTTGATACAGTGCCACACAAAATGTTGGTGCTTAAATTGAGAATAATGGGAATGGTGGGAAACATGTAACTGGGTTAAGAACTGGCTCAGTGACAGGAAACAAAGGGTTGTTATTATAGCAGAGTCACACTTGCGTGTGACTAACAAGATAAACAGATGCATGCTCCTGTCCAAAGAGCAACAGATTATGATGGGTGATGCGACTTGATTCTTGCACCAGTCACAAGTAAGTGTGACTCTGGCCTTAATGGAACACACTTGGACTGGGCCACAGTTAGCAGTTTGATATGATTGGTCAGTATTGGGCCCTCTTTTTAACATATTTATTAAGGACCTTGTAGAGGGCACAGAGAGTATAAGTTTAATATTTTCAGATGATACTAAATTGCAAAGTAATAAATACAGAGGAGGATAATTTAATATTGCAGATGGATTTGTGTAGGCTGGAGGTTTGGGCTGAGAAATGGCAATTGAAGTTTAATGTGGATACATGATTAAGGCATGCACTTGGGCAGAGGAAATGCAATTTATCATTACAAACTTAATTGTAAAACACTGTGTAAAACTGTCACTGAAAAAGACTTAGATGTATGGGTGGATGGCAAACTCAACTTTACTGACCAATGTCAGGCAGCTGCTGCCAAGGCTAATAAAGTAATGGGATGTGTTATGATCCGGAACCATGGAAGATCACAATAGATCATTGGCAAAAAGGTGACAAGAGCATTGGCAACTAATCTGGCTGCCATCCCCTTACTAACCATCAACACTAGAAGTATCTGAGGGGTGAACTAACATCCTATGTACAGCAAACCCAGCCAGAGAACTAGCTATCCTAAAGGAAGGAAGGATGAATAACTCTCTGCCTCAGAAATAAACCGCAAAAGGTACAGCAAGCCCCCACATTCAAAGACTACGGTGATATAGGAAAATACAATACACAGATGGATGATAGGATTAGCAAAGGTGAGGCCCCACTGACTAATTTGGAAAGGATAGGAAAGGGGCTGATGGTGGCCAGAGAAAAACCCTACAAAAACCCAAATACCTGATAGTACAAAAAGGTCCTCAGATTGCACGATCTGCACTCCATCCTATATCAGGCGCTCTTGTCAAACCAATGAACAGAAAACAGGAACAATCCCAAATTCAAGAAGCAACAAGCACATGGGCTTATAGGAACAAAACTCCAAGCATAGCTGGAGGGAGCTTCCCAGCTAAGCAACAGAGAGGGTAGATTCCTGCATGCAAATAAACTGACAATAACCACAATAATTGACAACCCAGATAAGAACAAAACAACTTAAGAAAGAACCAAGCACTTATCTGGGGTAGATGTGGTCTGGAGCAAGATGAAAAGGCTGGAGATTTAAAGAACAAATGATAACCGGCCCAGACAGCCAGGAGGAAAAGACTTAAATAGGCAGACAGTTAGCAATGGAAACGCCCATTGCTCCAGCACACCTAGTCTCTGTCAAAACCATTCCTGGCCACAAGAGGGAGCCTCATAGCAGTAACAGCATAACTGATATTCACAACAGGGATGCATCCAAAAAAGCATAGATGCTCATGAGAAGAACATAGTTTTGCCTTTTTCCAAGGCACTAATGCAACCATATCTAGAATAGTGTCTACAATTTTGGTCTCCAGTGGATCAGAAGAAATAGAGGCAGTGCTGAGAAAAGCAACCAATGTTGTTAAAGGAATGCAATACCAAGATAGATAAACTTGGGCTTATTCAGTTTGGAACACTGAAGGCTTAGGGGTGATCTTATTACAACGTACAAACATAAGAGGAGACAGTACAGAGACCTTACTAATTACCTTTTAACACCAAGGCCTGCAACAGGGACAAGGGGTCATCCTCTAAGTGTAGAGAAAAGAAGCATTAATAATAATGCTCCATGGGGTTTTTGCCTTTCTCTGGATCAACATGTTAGGCCCTACCTTCACCCTCAAAACTATGAAACTGTGAAACTACGAAAGAGACTGTCTGCAGTAAGTACAGACAATAGACTGTTTTCCATATCAGGGGTGTCTGAAGGGAGGAAATACGAGAGGCCTGCCATACCGATGGTTTAAAAGATTGATGAATTTTCTCCTCAGCCCTTGCAGTAGTGTTTAATAGAAGCCTTATATTCATGTCTTGTAGGAATTGGATGCCTACATAAGCTATGTAATAAAAAATCTATATCTGTCCTTATTCTACTGAGGCAGCTCATCATCAACACTCCGGCTACACTGTGCATTGTCAGTAAAAGCTCATTCAACGCTGTGATCCACACAAAAATCCCTGTTTCATCTTGTATTGTCTCTTTTTTTCTCCTTGTATATTTTTTCTTTGATCTGTTTGTACCCAGACCTGTATCCAATGTTTAGGTCATCATTCGTAGCATACACTAGGTTTACAGAACATCAGTATTAACCTTTTAGGTTTTTTGTTCAGTAAATATGATTTCTGGCACTACACAAACCAGGCAAATGGAACAAAAATTGCTCAACCAAGAGCCGTTTTACTCACCAAGAATATACTGCATATGTTATCCATATGACAGTGCCCTCCGACCTGTTTGCAGCTGCTAAGACAGTGGCACCGGGGATGTCGAAGCATTACCATGAATAGGCTCAAATCCAAATACCTGCCACTGGCTTACTACCAACAAAAGAACTGGAGACCACTGCTCTACATCAACTATTGCCCTCTAACATCTACAGGACAGCTGATGAATGTATGCTGACGGGGTGACACTATGAGGACCCACACCAATCAAGAGAAGGGGGTTCTCTTGATCCCAATTTGAATTGAGCCGTAGTCTTACACACACACACACACACACACACACATACACACACACAAACACACATTCACACATACACACACACATTCAGACATACAGGCACACATTCACACATACACACACAGCCACACTCCCACACTCCCACACCCATGCACCTTACCAATTCATTAATTGTTTTAGAAACTGACAAAAATAATCTAGTCAAGTACACAGCACAGCTTCATATAGCATTAGTGTGAATGTGTGATGATTGCTCACTTCCTAAAAAGTAATTGGGACCCCCATTTTTAGGCTAGCGGCTGGATCACTAGTGATTATACATTTACGATTCCTACTATAAATGTTGATAGTGTGCTAACCACATTAAAATGTCCATATAAAATGTGTCTGACAAGTACTAAATTTGGATTTGTGTTGGATTTCCCAAAAAATTGTATGTCGACAGGAAACACAACAGAGCCATTCACTTGAACGAAGCCAGTGGAGTCACTACAAATACTGTCTGGCCTCCGGTCCTGGCAGTATACGCCTTCTTCAGGTTTAACTTGGCTCTGACTGGGAGTCATGGAACAATTGCATTCAGGTTGGCTAAACTTTGAATCTAATGTCACCTGGACACAAGTCAAATATCACAAATTCTGATGGAGAGTCACTTAGGTCCCATATGATATACACTTTATTGTGCAATATAATTATTATAGGAAATAATAAATTACATTTATATTTTTTAGGGTTTCTACCCAACTCCCAAACCTCTCTCCCACCTATTTTTAACTAAATTATATTTCCAGGCTTTGGTCATTGATGGCCCATCCTTTCAATTGATCAACAGTACTAGATTGGCACAGATCCTCCACTAGCTGTATAGCTGTATATATGCGGGTAAGTGAATAAGAGCTCATGTGCAGTAGTGATCGGAGCTCTATTTTTCGGGCTTATACTCTGTGTGCACTTAGCTGCTGTTATGGGACATACAGTATATTAAGGTTATTGCTGGGGGTTTCAGGTATGTCCATCAATCTGATATTGTTGACATATTTGAAAAAAAGGCCATAATTATCAATGTACTGGAAAACCTGATTAAGGTATAATGTTATAGTACTACACATTTAATATAGTATACAGTATAGTAAAAGAAAAACAAACCCAACAAAACGGTAATATGGCCCCACAAATCATTGATTACTACTAAATAATGTACTGCATATAGTATTATGCATATGACCATAATTGTTCTCAATGAGAATACAGCGTAACAATTTCCATTGTAAACATTAGATTATAGTAGTCACAGACCTTTTCTAAAAGTTGGCGTAACTGTTTGCTTTTGGCATCTCTGGAACAAAGGTTCTGCTCTGGAGCCACCACTGTACAGATGCAGCGGCCGTCTGGGTCTTGAGCTGAGCTGTAAACCTGCCATCCTTCTCGGGGGCTTATTTGTGTCTGCAATAAAAGAAAGTTCAAGTTAGAGTAATATATTCTATAATAGTTCAAAAGCAAAAACACACAAAAAATGGTAAATGCCTGGACCATCACCATCGATCCTTATGTCGGCGTCACACGGTACGATATATCGGGAGATATGTCATTGGGGTCACGTCGTTAGTGACGCACATCTGGCATCGTCAGAGATATCGTACCGTGTGACACCTCCGAACGACTGCGAAAAAGCAAAAATACTCACCTTATCGTTGATCGTTGACACGTCGTTCATTTTAGAAATGTCGGTCCTCCTTCTGTGCTCCGGTTGTTCATCGTTCCCGTGGCAGCACACGTCGCTCTGTGTGACACCTTGGGAATGACGAACACAGCTTACCTGCGTCCCGCCGGCAATGTGGAAGGAAGGAGGTGGGCAGGATGTTACGTCCCGCTCATCTCCGCCCCTCCGCTTCTATTGGCCGGCTGCCGTGTGACGTCGCTATGACACCAAACGTCCCTCCCCCTTCAGGAAGAGGATGTTCGCCACCCACAGTGACGTCGCCCGGGAGGTAAGTGCGTGTGACGGGGGGTTAACGACTTTGTGTGCCATGGGCAACTAATTTCCCGTGACGCACAAACGACGGGGGCGGGTACGATCGCTCGTGCGATCGCACAATAGATCGTCCCGTGTGACGCCGGCATTAGAATAACAGAGTTGCAACACAAATAAGGTGCTCTGTGTCCTTCACAATGTCTCCCTGTCAGTGATACTCCTAGTCACCTTCCAGGAACTACAACACACCCACATTTAACTCCCACCATTTAAAATGTTATGGCACATCCTAATAATAAGTCATAACTATGTCTGATTGGAATATTCTTCAGGGGAATAAGACAAAATGGTTTCAGACAAAACTCATGGCATCTGTGATGCAGTTGCGTAATGAAAACTGCCATATTTTTTCTTGATATGGTTTTCCGGGAACACAATTTTGATGGCTTAAGGCCCTGTCACACACAGAGATAAATCTGCGGCAGATCTGTGGTTGCAGTGAAATTGTGGACAATCAGTGCCAGGTTTGTGGCTGTGTACAAATGGAACAATATGTCCATGATTTCACTGCAACCACAGATCTGCCAAAAATGTATCTCTGTGTGTGACGGGGCCTTTATCCTTAGGATATACCAATAATATCTGACTGATTTTGCCACCTCTAGGTACAACAGTGGATAAGAGTACCATTTGCGGGTAGTCATAGAAAATAAACCACACGGAGTCTCCCCCACCCAGGTAATCAGCAGGGGTGCCGAGAGGTGATTGACAATAATTTAACATGGATGGGCATTAATACTGTGATAAATCCAAAGAAAAACACTTCTGGATCTTCTGATAAAATAAAACTGCTTTTATTTCCTTCAAACCATAAAATCAGTGGTTACGATTAAGGGGCACTTTGCACAAACGATGTTGTTCCTCGTTCCTGCGGCAGCACACATCGCTGTGTGTGAAGCCGCAGGAGCGAGGAATATCTCCTACCTGCGTCCTGCAGCTCACGCCGGCTATGCGGAAGGACAGAGGTGGGCGGGATGTTTACATCCCGCTCATCTCCCCCCCTCCGCTTCTATTGGCCGCCTGCTGTGTGACGTCACTATGACGCCGCACGACCCGCCCCCTTAATAAGGAGGCGGGTCGCCGGCCAGATCGACGTCGCAAGGCAGGTGAGTCCATGTGAAGCTGCCGAAGCGATAATGTTCGCTACGGCTGCTATCACAAGATATCGCTGCTGCGACGGGGGCGGGGACTATCGTGCTCGGCATCGCAAGCATCGGCTTGCGATGTTGTTGTGTGCAAAGTGCCCCTAAGACTTATAGACAGTCGAAACGCATCAACTTCCACCATCTATGTGACCACTGATTTTATGGATTGAAGAAAATCTGTTTTACTGTATCACAAGATTCAGCAGTGTTTTTCTTTGCATTTACTGCCCATGAGCCGGTGGGTTTCACCTGGACTTCCTCTCATTTCACGCCAAATTACCACAGAATTGTGGGTGAGAGTTATTTTCTTTTCTTGGACTACATTAATACTGTGATCCCAGAATATCACTTGAAGATGGCTGTCTGTACACATAGTGCTTGAGCAATGCACATGATTGACAATTCTGACCAGTAGATATTGAGCTACTTATCAGAACTGTGTACTCTCCAATTATTTGCCTTCCATGTGCAAGGACCCTAAAGCTAGTCAGACCAGCACTAGGAAATTCTACAGCAAAGAGCTTGAAAGTGCTACTATTTTCCTAGGAGATCAGCCACCACTGATATACTGAAGAAGTGGCTGAAATATATATATCTCTGGAACCGATAAAAAAAAAAAATCCCCTGAATACTCAGGGGTTTAGAAGGAATAGAATAAGAGCAAAAAACGTCCATTTTTGACCTGGTGACAGGACCTCTTTAAGTAATGCTTTTCATCTCCCTTTAGGACCCCCTTTAGGATCCAGCAGTTCTTTATACTTGTGAAATCCTTCTAGTGAAATTCACTAAGCTGCCTGTAAAAGCCATCAGCGTGCTATATACATAGGTCATTCAGTCTGTACCCCTTCGCTGTATTGTTGATCTGCAGATGGGTACCAATATGGCCTCAGTTAAGTACCGTATAAACAGAATACAGGAAGTAGGATAGGTGATAACTTACTGATCAGTGGGGGCTGATTGCTAGGAATTTTTATCCCCGAAACTTTTTTATCCTTGTTAAAAAACGAAGCAACAGAGGATTCATTATCTATGGGGCTAGAGAAAAAAGCTGAGTGCAGAACTCAATAACACCATAGGGAATGAATAATAATAATATTTATTCCCTTATATATAACCATTAATTCCATAGCGCTTTACATACATCAGCAACACTGTCCCTATTGGGACTCAATCTAAAGTCCCTATCGCTTTATCTTTGGAGTGAGGGAGGAAACCAGAGAAAACCCATGCAAACACAGAGAGAGCATACAAACTCTTTACAAATGTTGTCCTTGGTAAGATTTGAATCCAGGACCCTAGCGCTGCAAGACTGCAGTGCTAACCACTGAGCCACCGTGCCACCCTGAATAGACAGGAGGTTGACTATGTGCAGTACTGTACATGTTAACCGTAATAAAAGTTCCCGTCTTGCCAGATGATATGGGGTCCAGTGGTCAGACACACACCAATAACCAAGCTATGACTTGACCTTGTTTTTACCAGACAACACATTTTACTGCAGGTTTACACTTAGGCTACTTTCACACATCCGGTTTGAGCCGTGCGGCTCAATCCGGCTGTGAAACCTATGCAACGGATGCGGCGAAAACACCGCATCCTTTGCATAAGTTGTTACATGCGGCCGGTCCATTTTTTTCCAGTTGCGGCACGCTACTGAGCATGCGCAGTGGAAAAAACCGCATGCGGCGGAGGGATGTGTTTTTTTCCGCATCGCGCCGCATCCGGCGTCCATAGGCATGCATTGAAAATGCGCCGCAGCGGCCGGATGCGGCGCGATGCGGCTATTTTTGCCGGAGCAAAAAACGTTGCAGGGAACGTTCTATCCGGCCGCCGCATCGGCTAAATCTGCCGCATGCGGCAAAAACTGGACCGAACGCAAGCCCCTGCGGCACAATACGGCACTAATGTAAGCCTATGCAAAAAAAACCGCAACCGGCGGCAAAAAAAACGGTTGCGGTTTTTCTGCAGAGTGCCGTATTGTGCCGCATTGCAGAAACCGGAGGTGTGAAAGTAGCCTAAGAACTCCTTATGGCAAGCTATGAATATTATATTTCCTTGTAAACTTGCAGAATTACACCAACTTATAAATGGTGGGGTTCTAGTTAAAGATGAGCCAATACATGCGAGTGGAATTAAATTTTACTTGATTAATGCTACATTCTGGAAAATCCAGATTTTTCTGCAATTCACTTCTAGGTGGATTCAGCAATGGGAGCTGTTGGACACCATTTTTCAGAATCGTAAAGGGCCAAAAAAAAACAAAGAAAATACTAATGCTTATCTTCCCATTCACCTCTCAGGCCCCTCTGTTGCTCACAATCTGGTTCTCATCACATCTTCTTATTACCGCTGAGAGTCCTGATATTCTTGCATTTACGCGTGCATCATGACGTTGTGACTTCACATCTCAGAAATCTCTCGGGTCCTCATCTGACCTGGAGGTCCGACAAGGACACGATGTGTACCGGTGAGGTGCGGAGAGGCTGGAGAGGTGAGTGGTAAGGTAACTAATTGTTTTTTAAAATTTGTTATATCTTTATTATATTCTTGTGTCTGGAGATACTCTAGAAAATAATAAAAGGAATTATATTTGTGGAGAATGAATTCTCCGAAAATTAAATTTCCAGGAAAAAAATAGCGCAAGCATGGGAAGTAGAATTTTGCCTGAGCCACTCATTTCGAATTCTAACTACCGTATTCTAACTATAGCCTATCAAGCAATTGCTACTTATGTATTTTATTAATCTTTGAAGTGGCTCCAATACAAGTTAAATATATCCAGGATATACAAGTTCAGAAAGTTCCAGATTTTTATATTGGCTACCGATTATATGCTAACTCCATAACTATAGATACTACTCAATTGAATCATACAGGAGCAATTCTGTATAATTTTTTAAAAAAACATCAATTTTTAGAAAAGATTTTTCAATTAAAAACATGGAATTAAAATATTAGTGCACAAACCACACAATTATGAATCAAACAGATTGATCCGGTAATATAACGCTGGATACTTTGAATATTCATGTACATAGACGACACCCAAAAAAAAATTTGGGGATTTTACATGGAACCCCACATATAATTGCTATCCTATGCAAGTAAAACAATCTCACATTATAGTGAGATTTTCACTATAATGTGAGATTGTTTTACTTGCATGGGATAGCAATTTTTATACTGACACAAAATAAATTTTGGGATCTGTATTTATTGACACTTGTTCACATTATATGTGGGGTTCCATGTAAAATCCCAAAATAATTTTTTGGGTGTCTATGTACATGAATATTCAATGTACCCAGCATTATATTACCTGATCAATCTTTTTGAATCATAATTGTGTGGTTTGTGCACTAATATATTAATTCCATGTTTTTATTTGAAAATCTTTTCTAATAAAAATTGATGAATTTTAAAAAATTATGCGGAATTACTCCTGTATGGTTCAATTGAGTAATATCCAGGACATACAGTAGTTTTTGTGCTTTCTAAAAGGAAAATTTACTTTGTATCACCATGCTTTTCAAAAAAAAAAAAAAAATTATAAAGAAGAAGATGACATCACTTTAATATCTGACCCATCCAAACAAGCGATACAAGAAATAAATCATAAACAAGTCTAATGAGCTTGACATTGAGAATAAAAGGAATTTTTCTACGAGAGGTTAATGAATATCAGCAGCTGATTAAAGCATCTGGTTATGAATTGTGTCATTCGGAGCCAACACAAGATCAATAATGAACCTGAGAGCCTAGTGTTGTTATTAATCGTCACAAGAAGTCAAGTGTATCTCCATTATATTATGGATGAAGAATAGGAGGCGGCTGAGCAAACTGCAGTAAGAGTTAAGTCCGAGAATTAAAAAGAAAAGGCTAAATACTGTATATTGTGAAAAATGCAGAATATTTGCTCGATATACAAACATTATTAGGAAACGGTAAAAACTTTTTTCCTGACCTAGAGGAGAACAAATGATTTAGGTTTGGGGCTCGCTCACTCAGCCGTAATTTTGGTCCAAGTGCGATTCGATAAAATATCAGATTGCACTCATTCCAAAGTTTATGTATGAGACAGAGCACTTGCCCAATATTTTCCTTTGGCCCAGACGGTCCATTTAAAAAGTTGCAACATATTCAAATTAGACCTGATTATCAGGTAGCACTCAATCATGCAAGTCAATGTGTCCATGGAAAACATCGGACCTTGAATGACATGTGAATGCAGTCCAATTTTTTCCTCCATTTTCTCCTCATCTGAGAAAATCAGATCACACTATGCTTATACCCTGATCAAACTGCATAATCAGCCCGATTCTCTCAGATATGAGAACATATTGCTGTCTGACTCTAGCTTAAAGACGAGTATCATAGTAGAGTCTCTAGAAGCCACGTGACATAACTTTCCTGTGGCTTTATATTTTAGTTACATACTTAGTTGCATAGCTACATAGGTTTAAAAAAGACAAAGGCTCTAATTTATCCAAGTGTTTATGCCACTTTGGAAAATATGCAAATGTGTGCCTAATGGTGCTTTCACACCACTTTCCTCTAGCTCTATCTGTCACGGTGCTTCCTCTGTTGCAAAGTTTTGTGACAAGTTCTGGGTTAGAATCTCACATTATCTTGTAGTACTTTGCTGATTAAATGGATTCCCTTTCATTTGGGGAGGAGAGGATTAATGTCAGTTTACCTTCCAGCAACTCCTCACTCCTGGTTAGGTGTTTCCAATTGTGACAGCGCCCAGGTCCTATAAATATCCTTTACTTCCACCAGAAAGTGCCAGTTATTTTTATTCATTCCGAATCTTGGCCAGGAGGAGAAAGGAGCTGGAGAAACCCTCTCCGAGACTTGCTTTGTGGGCTGTAGCATTGGTGCTTGCTGCAGAATTTCTAGGTGTGCTGATTGTACGGTTTGGATGTTATTCAGTAGTCTGTTTTCTTTCCCCCCTTTTGTGTTGTTTCTCCTTGTGCACTTTTAGTGGCACCTTTGTGAATGGTTGCAGTGTGTTCGAGTTGTTGTCGTTGTTACCTCTGTTTTGTATTTATTTGTCAGTGGAGTTGTAGACTTCTGTTATTGTCCCTTCCCACCGGGTGGTGGGTTGTGGAGGGGGTCTTACCATCAGGGACAAGGACAGGAGATAGGGCCTAGGTTGGGGGTCTGGACCTTCCTACCAGGGACGGCGTCAGCACTCGGCATACCCGGGCAAATGCCGGGGCCCTGGAGAGCTGGGGGGGGCCCACTCGGCCTCGTCACTTCAGCTGCCCCCGGGCCGGGCCCACTCTCCTTCAGTTCTGCTGCCCCCGGGCCGAGTTCCGGGGACCACAGTCCTCGGCAGGAAACTGTGGCTGCCGTCCCTTAGCTAGTTTCACACTTGCGTAGCAAAAAGTGTGATAGTAAAGGCCACGGATTCCAGTGAAATAAGTTTTCTAGAGAGCCCTCATCACCGCACACATCCCGACATCACCGCACACATCCCGACATCACCGCACACACCCCGACATCACCGCACACACCCCGACATCACTGCACACACCGCGACATCACCGCACACCTCCCGACATCACCGCACACCTCCCGACATCACCGCACACCTCCCGACATCACCGCACACATCCCGACATCACCGCACACATCCCGACATTACCGCACACATCCCGACATTACCGGACACCTCCCGAAATCACCGCACACCTCCCGACATCACCGCACACATCCTGACATCACCGCACACCTCTCGACATCACCGCACACATCCCAACATCACCGCACACATCCCAACATTACCGCACACCTCCCGACATCACCGCACACATCCCGACATTACCGCACACATCCCGACATTACCGCACACATCCCGACATTACCGCACACACCCCGACATCACCGCACACATCCCGGCATTACCGCACACATCCCGACATTACTGCACACACCGCGACATCACCGCACACATCCCGACATCACCGCACACCTCCCGACATTACCGGACATATCCCGACATTACCGCACACATCCCTACATTACCGCACACATCCCGACATCACCGCACACATCTCGACATTACAGCACACATTCCGACATTACAGCACACATCCCGTCATCGCCGCACACTTCCTGACATTACCGCCCACATCTTCACCGCACACATCCCGACATCATCGCACACATCCCGACATCCCCACACACATTCCGACACTACAGCCCTCATCATCACCGCACACACACCGGCACTACCACACCCATCATCACCGCACACACACACACACACACACACACCGGCATTACCTCAGTGACTGACATTCCCGCTGACAGCGCGACTGCCTTCAGTTTCTGTGTGGAGCTCACAGGAGCAGTGGTGTTCTACTGCCGCTCCTGTCAGCTTCATGTAGCAGAGCTGGATGCGGGACCTCATGTGGATTACGCCGGACCTGGAGGGGTATTTGGGGATTTTAATAAAGTGGTGAAAGAGGGTGGTTTTTTTTGTCTTTTATTCCAAATAAAGGATTTTTTCGGGTGTATGTGTTTATTTACTTTCACTCAGAGGTTAATCATGGAAGGTATCTCGGGGAGACACCTGCCATGGTTAACCTAGGACTTAGTGGCAGCTATGGGCCGCTGCCATTAACTCCTTATTACCTCGATTGCCACCACACCAGGGCAATTCGGGATGAGCCGGGTTGAGTCCCGGGACTGTCACATCTAATGGATACGGCAATTCCGCGTGGCTGCTTGCTGATATTTTTAGGCAGGGGGGCTCCCCATAACGTGGGGCTCCCCATCCTGAGAATACCAGCCTTCAGCCGTGTGGCTTTACCTTGGCTGGTATCAAAATTGGACGGACCGCACGCCGTCTTTTTTTAATTATTTATTTATTTATTGTACTGCACGATATAGACCCACCCATCGGTGGCTGTGATTGGTTGCAGTGAGACAGCTGTAATTCAGTGTGGGGGCGGGTTTGACTGCAACCAATCATAGGTGCCGGTGGTCGGGGGAAGCAGTGAATACAAGATTGAATAATGGGTGGCCGGATTTTTCAAAAGAGGAAAAGCCGCCAGAGCAGTGTGAGTGTGTCTGTATGTATGCAGCAGAGCAGTGTGTGTCTGTATGTATGCAGCAGAGCTGTGTGTGTGTCTGTATGTATGCAGCAGAGCTGTTTGTGTGTCTATATGCAGCAGAGCTGTGTCTGTATGTATGTATGCAGCAGAGCAGTATGTGTGTTTCTGTATATATGTATGCAGCAGCAGTGTGTGTGTGTCTGTCCGTATGTATGCAGCAGACCAGTGTGTGTGTCTCTGTATGTATGCAGCAGAGCAGTGTGTGTGTCTGTATGCAGCAGAGCTGTCTGTGTCTGTCTGTATGATGTGTATCTATGTATGTCAGTGTATATGACTGTATAGATTTGTCTGTTTATATGTATTTTGTGAGTTTGTCTTTAAATATATATATGTGCGTATCTGTGTATGTGTGTGTGTGTCTGCATGTTTATGGGGCCCACTGGGACTCTTCCGCCCGGGGGCCCACAAAAACCTGGAGACGGCCCTGCTTCCTACCTTCAAGAGTACGTTAGGGTGAGCTCATAGGCCCCAGCTTTAGGCCCAGTATAAGTTTCCTTGTGTTCACGTGACACTGTAGCACCCCTGAGTACATCAGGGTGCTAAAGGGAACTGCATCCTTTTTCCCCAGGGTGCAGGACCTACCCACCATGGTTCCAGGTTCCCAGAAACTGGTGTCACCTCCATCAGCACCACAAACCCCAACCAACACCTCACACCATAACTTGTCAGACACACCAGTTGGTTGGTCTAGCTGGAACAGGGTCACCCACTTAGTGGTCAGGCAGACTGGGGGGAGGGACCAAGACAGACTAGTGACAGGTCTCAAAGTGAGAGGAGCTGGAGTCTTAGCTCCCGGAGAGCTAAAAAGACAGAAGTTGGGTCGCAGACAGTGGTCCGGGACCAGAGGATTCGGTGACTGGGTTCAGTGACTAACAGAACTGACCGGTACTGAGCACGACAGGGTACAGGACCCTAGGTCAGGAGCCGATTCAATGTCCTGGCAATTAACCTGCAGAGGAAGGGGGCCTTCAGGGACCTTCCTAGAGCTCAGAGACTGAGGGCATCAGCACAACGCGGGGGACAGGGTTTTCCAAACAAAGCAACCCACTGAGGTCCCAAATTCCAGCCCTTAGGAGCAAGACTTCACTTAAAACTGAAGAACTAGCCCTTACAGCTTCAAGCTACAGGGACCCACACAGACACAAAAACAGTGCACGGAGGCAGGTTCTGGACTATTAGTGACACTGATAATACTGGGGACTGGCAGCTGTACACAGAGACTTGTTTAAGAACAGTGTGTGCCTCATTTTATCTCCGCCTATACAGTGCATCAACAACCGCAGTGCGTACGCCTGCCTCTGCACCCTGCCTTCTGTACCTCCTCATCACCTAAGCTCCGGGGCCTTCCCTACCTATGAAGGGACTGTCACCTTGCTGCTCCCCACCATCTGCCCCGGTCCTCATTGCACCAGCGGCGGTACTCTCATTACCGCACCCCGCAGGTGACATCAAAAACACTTCCCCTGTAAATAATCCCCTTCTCCACTTTGAGTGTCCACCAGTCCAGACCCCTCGAGCCACGACCACCCCGGATCCGAGCACCGTGGTCGTTACCGGGGCGGCACAACACCATCAGTGTGGACAAAGCATTGAAGAAGCCAGGCTGGGTAATAAGAACACCTACTGGACTCCAAAGCCCTGAGTCAGCTGGAATAAAGTAAAATAAATGACTGAATCTCTCCCTAGAGAACTATATACAGTATAATTCTGCTCAGATTCCATGCTCTGTAACATGCTGCCTGCAGACTGAACTTCTCATTCAATGTGACAGCTTTCCTTTAAAGAGGACCATTCTGCAAGTTTTTATTTTGAACTGGACACACAATATAATAGAGGCTGCCTTTCTGTTCTGAAGTTATTAGCAACCAAAGGATTTGGCAATTTATCAGTTAATATTTTAAGTCCAAGTCAAAATGTATTAGTGAGACTTCTCTCAGGGGGTGAACTTCTTCCCCTTTCTGATGCTAATCATTCATAAGCAACCAACAACACACTGGGCAAAGAAGAACACCACACAATAGCACCGACAGACAGTCCGCTGTCCTCACTGCAGGGTGATGGTGCAGGCACACAGCAGACCTGAGTGAGCTCTTTTCTCCAGCAGTCAGTGTGGGGGGAGGGGCAACACTGCAGAGTTGGGTCTGTTATTCGCTTTCCCTTTCTTTCAGATAGAGTTCTAATTCATTTGCATAGACGCAGAGTTAAGGGATAAGCTTAGGATAAGGTGGAACCTTGGGGGGTTTTAGCTCAATGAATAGATTATGTGGAGCAGGTTCCTCAGCTCCTGGTAGCGGTGGATGGAGGCAGTCCTAATTTATCATTTAAAGATTACCTGTCAGCTGTATTGACTTGCCTGTGTTTAGTAAATACTTACATTCACACTGAAATTACAATTCTGGATCATTTATAATAACTTTGTGTAGTGCTGTTCCTCTGTAAGGCCTCATTCAGATGTCAGGTTTTTTGACGCATAAGAAAAATGGTCTGTTTCATCAGTGATTTTAATCAGTTTCATCAGATTTTCATCAGTTTCATCAGCGTTTGGTCAGAGTTTCTTTAGATTTTTTTACTGATAAAAAAAACGTCATGGCATCCAACTGCTGTCCGATTTATTCACGGATCCATAAACTTTCATTGCCAAGTTTAACTTGACACCCGACACCCGGATCAATATCAGACACTCAGCCCGCAAGAAATCACTGACAAGTGAACAGCCCCATAACCTATCAAAGGTAAGAATGCTTTTTATGAAAAACTGAATGAATCCTTATATCTCCTAAAATGTTTTAGAAGGCGTTGTCTCATCATCCTGAATGGGTAAAATTGCAGTGTTTGTAAAAAAAACACAACTTTACAATTCTTCAGTTAATAAAAATCCTCTGTTTTCAAGAACAAAGGTATTTTTAATTTTGTAGTTTACTGCTCATTGCCTAGGTCACTGGCCACCACTAGAGTCTATTAGTGACAAAAAGAGAGTCTGTTGAAATGCTGAAATGCTAAAGCATGCAAGCCATGAATGTAAGAATATAGACCAGCATTACTGCTAAAGGAAATTTAGGAAAAATTTTGATATTTAGCATACAAAAATGGCCATTTATATATCTGCCCAGTAGCCACGTCAAGGCATATCTCATTACTGGGAAACTACACTGAACTGAAGCCTTTCTCTGAGTTACAAACCTCCATGTCTATGGGAGAGTAGGAACCTGTTACTGGAGAATAAAATCACCTGTGGCTAATGGGCAGGTGTACACATTCAGTGGGCATGACTCCCCCATTAGCCACAGGTGATTATGTGCCGCCCCTGCAGCGGTCGAACCGCTCGGATCCGGGGTCTGCGGTGGGTCGAGGGTCTCTGGACCCGGGGGCTTGCGGCCACTGTAAACGGGAATATTTACAGGGGATAATAGTTCATGACGCCACCCGTGGTTCGCGATAAGGAGAGTACCGCTGCTGCCAATGGGAGTACCCGGGGGAGATGGAGCGGGGCAGCCAGATGACGTTTCCTCCACTTGTTGGTAGTGGAGCTGCGCTCTCAAGGGCTTACGCTTGGCATTTCTGTGGGCTGCGTGGGTTGGAAAGCCCTATCCCCCTCGTTGCGCTAGTGCCCCTGATCTCTGAGCTTCTTGGGAATGTCCGTAAAATCCCTCTTCTCCGCAGGTTAATTGCCAGGTTGCCTTAAGCTACTGGGATTTGAATGCAGATGGAGGCACTACCATATGTTGGGAACCCAGAACCATGGGGGGTTGAGCCCTGCACTAAAGAGCAGCAAATGCAGAATCCTGTGACGCCCTGACTAGTCCAGGGGCGTCACAATTATATTCTCCAGTAGCAGGTTCCTACATGCCCATACACATGAAGGTTTGTAACTCAAAGAGAGATTTCAGTATAGTTAGAGTAGGTTCCCAGTAATGAGATATATTTTGACGTGGCTACTGAGCAGATATATAAATGGCCATTTTTGTATGCTAAATATCTCAATTTCTCCTAGATTTCCTTAAACAGTAATGCATATCTACATTCTTGCATTCATTGTTTGCATGCTTTAGCATTTCAGAGGGCAACTGTCTCTTTTTTTTTATTATGTCATGTTCAGTTTTGCCCCTGTTCAGACTGCATTTTGGAGTGCAGTCAGTCTTTTTATCTAGAGTCTATTAGTGGTGGTCTGTCTCCTAAGCATGGAGCATAGCATTTACATGCCCTTTCCAAAGAACTTGTAAGTGCTGCTCTGACGTTGGATGAGTTTTGAGTTATGTTATCTGAGAGCAGCATTATGTGGGGAAAGAGAGTCTTATTCCAGCGATGTGTCACTAACTTTTCTGTGTATTATCATTTCAATAAAATCAAGTGTTTTATCAGCAGGAAATTATCATTAGAAGACTAGGTGTCTTGTGCTTCCTGGCCCCTAAACACCCCATCACTGATTACAACCTTTCTGTCAATCTACCTTGTACACAAGATACAGTTGTTAATCAGTGGTATGTGGGGTGATACAGCCGAACATTCTGAGCTCTGCTAGATCTGCAGCAGAGAAAATGTATTCTATCTAAACTGTGGCACCCAGTAAATTCAGTGAAATTGCTGGAATCAGGGTCTTTGTCCCTACATCATGCTGGTGTCAGGTAGCAAAAACCTGGAGCATAAGTGGGCAGAGGTAAAACAAAGCAATGAGAAACAATTCCAGAACCTCCTATGTAGTCCCGTTATTCATCAATAGTAAATGCCACTATCTATAAAGTAAAAACTAACTCTAAAATCCAGCTTTTGTTAGTATTTTCTGGAGCTGGTGAATGGTAATAGTGATGCATTATTTATGTGTCCCTTTTGAACATTTCACACTGTCTTTACATTAATAAACAGCCATGTATCGTTGCACCTAAGTGAGTAAAAACAGAATAACTAATGTGAAAGGACTGGTAGAAAGCTGACACAAGGTAAATGCTTGTTTACTGCTATGCATTATACAGAACAATCACCACCCCACGAGCCGTCAGGCGGCAGGGAAGGAATGGCCCCTCCAAAATACATAGAAGTCCTATGTTGGATTCATTACATATTTCTGTTCTCTGCTCAATTAAAGGGGTGGTACACTACTCTGAAATAGTGGCCACATCTCTGCAAAACTGATAGGGAAGGCTTTTTCTAAATACCTTGTTCAGCCAATTCTGCCTCTGAGCGGCGCTATTGTGGTCTGCTAATCCCCATAACATGACCCCGGACTCCGTGACCTCTGGGATCCGGTGATGTCGGGTCAACCTTCAGTGACCTGACACCACTGCGGCCGGCCCTAGTCTCCTGACTCACTGGGCTATGGGCGGTGTTTCACCGCCCATAGCCCAGCATCGCTCCTGCTTGCAACGCTCTGCAGTGAAGGAGAGAACAGGGAGATGCTGGGCCGCGATAAGCAGTGAAACTCCGCATATAGCCCAGTCACTCAGAAAGATTGGGGCCGGGCTCGGTGATGTCAGGTCAACTGGAAGTTGACGTGACATCACAGGATCTAAGAGGTCACAGAGCCTGGGGGGTCACATAATGGGGATGAACAGACCACAATAGCACCGCTCACAGGCAGAATTGGCAGAATAAGATATTTGAAAAAAGCCTTCAGTGTTACAGGGATGTGGCCACTATTGCAGAGTAGTCAACCACCCTTTTAAATGACCTATGAAGGCTAAATTCACACATCCATGAGTGTTACCATCTGAGAGAAAAGGAATGATGTTTTGATCAGGTATCATCATTTTTTTCTCATGCTTTTATCCCCACTGATGCAGGTAGACTTTTTTTTACTTTCTGAACTATTTTCTTCCATTGATTCTTAACAACGTGTCACTTAAAGTGGATGATACTAGGATGGAACTCACAAGTACAATGTTGGTCTTCCTATTTTCTTCCAGGTCTCACAGATCCTCATACACTTTAATGGCCGAGTCTGATCCGCAAAACAGATGAGAATAGGACACATGACAAGTCTCGTAGAAGAAATGGACCCATTTTTATAAATATGTGTATGGCTGAACAAAGCTCTATGGGGCAGTGTGATGTCTCAGAACCATATGGACAGCACTAAGATGTATGAATGTAACCTTAGGCGGGCTTTACACGTTGCGACATTGCTACCGATATTTCATCGGGGTCACGTCGTTAGTGACACACATCTGGCGTTGGTAGCGACATTGCAACGTGTAAATCCTAGGTGCGACGATGAACGAGCGCAGAAGCGTACAATATCGCTGATCTGTGTAAGGTCGTTCATTTCCATAATGTCGGTTCGGCCGCAGGTACGATGTTGTTTGTCGTTCCTGCACCACCACACATCACTGTGTGTGACACCGCAGGAATGACAAACATCTCCTTACCTGCATCCCGACGGCAATGCGGAAGAAAGAAGGTGGGCGGGATGTTATGTCCCGCTCATCTCTGCCCCTCCGCTTCTATTGGCCGGCCACTTAGTGATGTTGCGGTGACGTCACGGTGACGCCGAACGCACCTCCCCCTTGAAGGAGGGATTATTTGGCGGTCACCGCGACGTCGCCAACAAGGTATGTGCATGTGAAGCTGCCGTAGCGATAATGTTCGCTATGGCAGCGATCACCAGATATTGCATGTGCGACAGGGGCGGGTGCTATCGCGCTTGACATCGCTAGTCGATGCTAGCGATGTCGCAACGTGTAAAGTACCCCTTAGGTACAGACATCAATGGTCCCCAAACTTCCAGCAAAACACATCCCTATTTGGAGCCAATCAAGGTTTTATTTCTTGTGAAAAAAAATTACTATTACTACATTTTCATTTTAGAAGCTTTTATCCAACACTTTAGTTTGTACACTGATATAAGAATACCTACTCATGTACAGCTCACTTTTACTAGGACATCTAGATATATGTGCTATCTCCATGGCAGGGCTCCACTGATCTATTATTGTCAGCTTCATATAGTTTGTCCAACTTTAGTGGACATTACCACCTCGGCTTATACTCGGGTGGGCTTATACTCGAGTATATATGATAATTACATTGATAGTTAAATCTAGCTCCATCTTAACTTATTTGTTTTGCTTTTTTCACTTATTTTTTAACTCACTTAACAGCTAAGAGTAGAAAAAAATCCCACTTTTATAGACAATAAACTATTAAAAACTTCTTGTTACCGGATCTTATATAATTATGCTACCAGTGGTAATGTCCTCATTCTGATTCACTTCTTCTCCCCTATAATGCTGCTGTTCACATATACACACACACAAAATTATTCTCACCTCTCCTCCATTCCTGTGGTGTCCTCTTACCTGCTTCTTGCGGACTACAGGCACACAGACCCCTTCGGTGATCACGGCCGATGCAGGGATGGCCACTGTTGTTGTTAGCGCTTTACTTCATTTGAAAGCTTTGCAGCTATAGACAATAACCATGGTCACTGCACCAGCCACAATCACAGAGGAGTCTATTGTGTCTGCGGTCCGCAAGAAGTAGGTAAGAGGGCACTGCAGGAACAGAAGACAGGTGAGTGATTTTTTTGTGGGACCCTCATTTGAATAAAAACCGAGGGGGCATTTTTAGCTTAAAAAAAGGGATGAAAAACTTGGCTTATACTCAAGTATATTTGGTAGCTTCTTCAGCCGTGATCCGATCCTCCCTGACAAGTGCTGCCACATTGAATGTTTGGCATCGCATGTGCAATTTGCCTAACTGCCATGCCCATATAGGTTTCTGGGAATTGCAACAACAGGGACCACTCATGGAAACCGGTCATCAGACTATTGCAGGGCTGCTTTAGTCAATGAGGATTTCAAGCACAGTAATCTACTGGGATGTCATTCTGCTGTTTTGTGATGGCTTTTTCTATTACTATTTCACTGGATCAACCTCTAAATGCCCACTCTGATTTGACCTTGTACTTTTTTACTACTATCTGTTATTCTCACTGACCTCCTTTATTTTAACCTGGCTTTTATTGACTCCATTTTTGGTTCTTTTTCTGTCCTTGTTATTGATTTTCCTTCAGCTCGCTCCACCGGTCAGTAGCTTACAGTAATAACTATGTTTTATTGTATTTCCATTTATTTCCTGTTGCACTAAAACATGAAACAAAATAATAATTCACTTTACTTCTGTGAGCAGGGGAATGCATTTTCAAGACTTCTTTATAGAATCAGAAACCTTGGAACATTCTCTATAGGTAAATGCAAATGAATATATGAATATGTTACTAACTACATTCCATAATATACTTCTAATTGAAAACAGTCATGAGCAGATACCAAGCTGCTGTATAACCACCCAGGGTAAATGAGAACTGTGCAATATTTCCATATTTTTGTCACAAGGAGTTTTTTGCAGCCATTGCCAACTGTCATGGTGGCATCAGGATCTGTGGAAACTACATATTCTACCACTCTGATGGCTACCACCTCTGATACCTGTGATCAGCGCAGAGAGACACGGGCATCGACCCACAGACTTAAGGGCCCGTTACACGCGTCGATTTATCGTGCGTTCGCATGAGCGATCGCCCCCGCCCCCATCGTTTGTGCATTATGGGCGATTTGTTGCCCGTGTCGCACAAAGTCGGTAACCCCCGTGACACATACTTACCTCCTGAACGATGTCGCTGTGGGCAGCGAACATCCTCTTCCTGAAGGGGAAGGGATGTTCGGCGTCACAGCTACGTCACACAGTGGCCGCCCAATAGAAGCGGAGGGGTGGAGATGAGCGGCACACAATATCCTGCCCACCTCCTTCCTTCCTCATTGCCAGAAACCGCAGGTAAGCTGCAGTTCGTCGTTCCCGGGGTGTCACACATAGCGCTGTGTGCTGCCTTGGGAACAATGAACAACTGGCGCGCAGAGGGATGATCGATTTTTTGAAAATGAGCGATGTGTCAATGAGCAACGATAAGGTGAGTATTTTTGCTTGCTCACAGTCGCTCGTAGCTGTCACACGCTACATGTCATACGATGCCGGATGTGCGTCACTAACGACGTGACCCCGACGACATATCATTAGATATATCGTAGCGTGTAATGGGGCCTTTAGGCAGGCTAGCAAGAATTATTCTCACAAATAAAATTAATTGTAATCAATCGATCTTGGAATAATAATAATTTATACAATTGGATGTGTTTAAAATAAATGTTCCTGTGCTGTGATAATCTTATATATGTTTCCCTGCTGTGTACTGTGTAATGGCCGTGTCTGACCGTACAGGGACATTGTCTGATCATACCACATCTCCTGGGCCGAGGAGGAAATAAAAAAAAGTATACAGACATTACAGCACGGGATCGCAAATAATTCTTTGTGGTAAAACATTTTTTGTAAACAGGCAGGGAAATACTTTACCTCATGGAAAGAATCAGCTATAATCCCATGCTATAAACGTTCAGAGTAAAAAGGACGGGTTTTTTTACCGCGCTATAAACCACAAAGGGTGTTATAAAAATAAAAATTCTTTTATTGAAACATTCCTACGCGTTTCAGAGGCATGCATGCCTCCTTCTTCAGGGAAAAATGTCATCATGTTGACATTTTTCCCTGAAGAAGGAGGCATGCATGCCTCTGAAACGCGTAGGAATGTTTCAATAAAAGAATTTTTATTTTTATAACACCCTTTGTGGTTTATAGCGCGGTAAAAAAACCCGTCCTTTTTACTCTGAACGTTTATAGCTCTCTCTCCAACGGGGCCGCTGCTTAACCACTCCAGCACTCACATATGTCTGCACAGGGGTTGTGACTGGCACAACCTGATCAGGTGAGTGTATCCATTTCTCTTTTCGCCTCAAACCCATATACCGGGTAAGACCCTATTTCTTGCGCCTTTTCCCTCCTCATAATCCCATGCTGTAATGTCTGTATATTCTATGTTACATCCTCCCCTGCCCAGGAGATGTGGTATGATCAGACCATGTCCCTGTACGGTCAGACACGGCCATTACACAGTACATAGCAGAGGCACATATATATGATTATTTCTGCACAGGGATATTATTTTTAAACCCATCCAATTGTGGAAATTGTTATTATTTCAAGATCTATTGATTAAATTCAACTTTAAATGTAACTCTGTTCATGGGAAAACCCCTTTAAATAAAACAAAAACAATGCATGGTTGATATCACAGGAATCTGATGTGGAGAGTCATATTGCCATGCAAGTTTCATGGTCAAATGAATGCTGTAAATAAAAAAATCCAAAAACCAATTGCAGAATTGTGCTTTGTTGCTATTTCCAAACACTTGGAATTTTTTCCCGCTTTCCAATACATCATATGATAAACTGAATGGTGTCATTCAAAAGTAATATAATATAATAAGATTTATTCATTTATATAGCACAATTAATTCCATAGCACTTTACATACATTGACAACACTGTCCCTATTGGGGCCACAATCTAAGGTCCCTAACTGTATGTTTTTGGAATGTGGGAGGAAACCGGTGTACCCCCACGCAAACACGGGGAGAACATACAAACTCCTTGCAGATGGTGTCCTTGGTGGGAATTGAACCCAGGACCCCAGCGCTGCAAGGCTGCAGTGCTAACCACTGAGCCACCGTACCACAAGAAAACATGCCCTCACACAGCTATATCAACGAAAATTAAATAAGTTATGACCCTTGGAATAAGGAGAGGAAAAAATTAAAGTGTAAAGGGTGCTTTACACGCTGCGACATTGCTAAAGATATATCGTCGGGGTCACATCGTTAGTGGCGCACATCCGGCGCCGTTAGCGTCATCGCAGCATGGGATACCAATGAGCGACAATCAACGAGTGCAAAAACGTGAAAAATTGTTGCTCGTTGACACGTCGTTCATTTTCTTAATATCGTTGCTGCTGTAGGTACGATGTTGTTCATCGTTCCTGCGGCAGCACACATTGCTATGTGTGACAAACGCAGGAATGACGAACATCTCCTTACCTGCGTACACCGGCAATGAGGAAGGAGGTGGGCCGGATATTCCGGCCGCTCATCTTCACCCCTCCTCTGCTATTATGACGCCGAACGCACACCCCCCTTGAAGGAGGGATTGTTCGGTGGTCAAAGCGACGTCGCTGAAAAGGTATGTGCGTGTGACGCTGCCGTAGCGATATTATTTGCTATGGCAGTGATCACCACATATCGCAGGAACGACGGGGGTGGGTGCTATCGCTCGCAACATCGCTAGCAATCGCTAGCGATGTCGCAGAGTGTAAAGCACCCTTTAGAGCATGTGCCCACGATCAGTACCTGGAAGCAGCGGGTCCTGATCTGCGGAGCCACAAGTCTCCTCCACAGGAGAACACAGAAGACCGCAGCTGCCCATGCCCATAATTAGGGTTCGGGCGCTGCAGTCTCTCACTTGTGTTTTCCCTACAGAGGACACTTGCGACTCCGCAGCAAAGAATTGACATGCTTATGGCTCGGAAAAGTCACACCACAAGTCAATTTTCGCTGCAGGCCGTACACACACAGTGGGCATGGGATTTCTATAGATACCATCCACTGTGCTTGCACTGTACAATGCAGAGTTTTGGATGCAGGAAAACACTCTGCATCCAAAATGCTGCAAACACTGATTGTGGGCACGCAGCCTAAAAATAGAAAACCACTTGGTCCTTAAAGGTTAAGAACTACTATTAGTATAAAGAAGTCATAGTTGTGATGATACAGCCCTGATCTCAATATCAACAATCTGTCCAGGATTACATGAAGAGAAAGAAAGATTTTTGACAACTAGAGATGAGCGGACCCATGGAAGTTTGGTTCGGTGGGTTCAGATGGACTTTAGATAAAGTTCATTCTGGGACCTGAACTTGACCTGAACCCCGATGGGAGTCTCTATTTGGGCAGTTCTGGTCTCTGCCCACATGCAGAGAGCCATAAACAGAACACTTCTGAGGCGGATAGGCGAGGTTTTTCCATTTTTTTTATTTGTACACACTACAGCCGATCATGCTGTTGTTACCCAAGTGTGAGCCATTCAAATGCTGCAAGCGGTTTGCACTGCGCTGAGTACCGTGTGTGCCCTAGCACAGGGCTGCTCGCATGAGTGGTTTGCATACGTAAAGCCCACAAACTCCGAACCCGAATACAGTTTTTTTCGTAAAGTCTAAATTTGGTACCAAAGCGGAACACCAAACATTGGGTTTGCTCATCTCTATTGCCAACTCATAACCATAGAATATCTGTGCTTAGTTATTTAAAGGAAACCTGTCAGGTCCAATATGCACCCAGAACCATGAGCAGTTCTGGGTGCATACTGCTAATTCCTGCCTAACTGTCCCTGTATACACTAGCATAGATAAAGGGATATTTATAAAAAGTATTTCTAAAGATCTTTTATCATATGCTATTGAGCGTAGTGATTAGTCCCCTGGGCGTTACTTCCTTTGCTAGTCGGCCCCATTAGCATGTTAGTATGCCCCTGTGGGTATGAATGCGCAGCATCAGAGGATAATCTCACTTACCTCTCCGCCGCCATCGCCGCCCAACACTGGATTTTAGCTAAGTACGCATGACCCCGGAGTTTTGGTCATGTGCACTATACAGCCGGTGTACGCATCCTGGCTTCAAACTGAAGTAGTGCGCATGACCGAAAGTCCGTGATCATGCGCACTGATCCGAAATCCAGCATCGGGCAGTGATGGCGGCGGAGAGGTGAGTATGATCTGACGCTCCACATTCATTAGCATGATAGCCCACCCACAGGGGCGTAATAACATGCTAATGGAGCTGACTAGCCAGGGGAAGTAACCCCCAGGGGACTAGTCCCTGTGCTCATTAGCATATGGTAAAAGATCTTTAGAAATACTTTTTCTAAAGACCCCTTTATCTGTGCTATTAGATACAGGGACAGTTAGGCAGGGACTAGCAATATGCACCCAGAACTGCTAGTGGTTCTCGGTGCATATTGAACCTGACAGGTTTACTTTAAGATGTTTGGAACAACCTCCTTGCCAGGTTCCTTCGAACACTGTACCTCAAAAAATTGATGCTTTTTTTTAAAGCAAAACGCGGTCACAGCAAATATGGATTTAGACCTTTACTTTGTTCATTCAGTTTTCATTTTGTTAATTTATCAATAGACTATTTTGGGAAGCATTCTCACTTTGCAGCATTTTTCATCACTTGCCTAAGACTTTTTTTGTGTGTAAACCACAATCCTGATCACTCAGAATCACGCATCTGGTCCTCGTTACTGTTTTTCTATATTACAGAGTAAATGGTGGACAAGTACAATTGTAATCCTGCTCCAACCACCTGCTCTGCTTTCAGAAGTAATTTAGTCACAGGGAATCTTTCTAAATGTCAGAATTGAGCCGTTCCCTTTTCATTCTGTTCCTGACTGTAGATATTCAGGGATCGGTTGGGGACAGATGTGCGCTGAGTATATATCTCTCAATGGAGCACCAGTAAAAACAAGCAGATATTTATTTAAAAGTCATCATGAAAAACTTCTAAAAAGTAAAAACTGACAGATATAAACATATGCGGGAATCCATGAATATGGAAGACATTGGCACAATATGAATAAATGATGGTGATAAACCTCACTTGGTTAGATTTCCTTCCGAACTCTAATCATTTTGCTATTAACCGCTATGAACTTGTAATTCATTTTAGCATATGTTATGAGAGGACTCATCTGGGAATCGCCTTTTCTTGTGGTTTTCAGCACATGTCAGAACACTAGCCTCCCTCAGGCTACAAGCAGGCTTATAATGTTTCAAAGAGAATAGCGGGTATATGGCCTCCTCACTAACCGGCAGACACTGAGCGCATGCTGGGATCCACTTAAGAAATTACAGGCGCCATTTTAGTCTACACTAGTTCTTTGGATTTTGGATTGATTAAAAGGCTACTTGCAAGAAAGAAGCGAGGCAATAATTGCATGTTTCACATAGTATATTTGACAAGAAAAATGCTTTTCCAAGAGATAAATGTTTTTCTTTACTTAAAATTATATAGCAAAACTTTAGGTATAAAATGTTATGTAAAGCAGTAAATAGTAATCATTAAAGCTGGTAATTCATCATAAAGACAGATGTAAGCTCTCCCAAACTACAATATGCACTGTAATGGCGTATTTAGGCAAGTCGATAACCGGGAATGAGTGTACGCCAGTAATGGGGACCTACATTTACCGACGTTATCTGGAGTAACTGTCAATTTACTTTCCCCATATATAAGTACATGAAAAGTAAAGCAAATAGGTGGATGTGATAACAAAGCATGAAACTTTAAATTTGGTGATAGATGAAACTATCAAATATCCATCTATAGTCAATTGCAATAATGATGCACTTATATACAACTATAAATACTTGCCTGGACTTGCTAACCTACGGACATACACTGCACATTAGCAAGAAATGGACGTAGCATTTGTATCATCTTATATTTGGGAACGACTGTCCACAATTCACAATTCTATTTTGCCATCTGGGCTCAGCACAATGGAAACACTCACTACCGCTTGTCTAAATAGGCCGGCAATTACCAACAAATGAGTAAAATGCTGGGTTCGTTTGGTGAGATAATTTTTAAGCATACTTAAAACTCATTATTCTCGACAACACATCGTCCTATGTTATGTTTATGATTTTATGTTAACAATTGTTCTGTGCACATACAAGTGCAGTCGGCCTGTATAATCTGTCCTTATAACAATTGCCGATTGGCTTGCATTTGCTGATTGGTGGTTATTTAATAGGCTCTGAGACTCGTCATTGAAACATACAAAAATTATTTTGTTTGTAACTTGACACAATTTTGGGCCTCAAATATCCAGCATCCGGATTTTGTCCTGACTTTGCAACCGATAACTTTCTGTTAGTGTCCATTGTTCATTTCCAAATAATCTATTGTTCTTTATTTATATATTATGTATATGTAATGACAGAAACAAAAGATAAATGGGTTATTAGACAACACCTCCCTAAACACTATATTCTCTACTGTAAAATAAAAACAACAGATTCTCACCTCCCGTACCGACACCGCTCCATCAATGTCAGCACCAGATCTCCCAGGTTTTGGGTGATATGCTATGCCAGGGGAGCCCTGCAGTCAATCTCACTTTGTATGGATGAACCTCTGACATGTGAAGGAAATGTGAGAACAATGTCAAGAGAGCCCTGGGAGACTTGGTGCCATTCCAGTGATGTAAGGAAATGAGTATCTGTTGTTTCTATTTTACATTGGCAAATTGTCATGATCCAGGCCGGCTTTTCCCTGCTGCTGGTTACACCCAGCTCTCGCCTGGTCATGGCAGGAGTTAACTTCCTTTGCCTCATTCCGGAACCCAAGACGCTATATCTTTGCCTCTCTACCTATGGTTCAGTGCCAGTGATATTTCTGCCTTGCAGTGCACCTACTGGCTCTGGTGACTGTTGCCGATCTGTCTTGCCTCCCTGCTACTGTGTCCTGACTTGTACCCTCCCCCGTTCGTCTGCCTTTCCTGGCCTCGGACTACTTGTCCTGTCTGCTGTTCTCCCCTGTCCTAACCTGTTTGTCCTCCTCCCTTATCTGTATTTGGACTTCCCTGCCTCTGACCTGTATCCTTGCTCCTAACTCTGGCATTTGTCTCTCCCTTTTGGTTTATACGTTACTCTTCGGCTCCTCTTTGCTAGCTCCTGACCACGATTTGTCTTTCTGCCGACCCCTAGTGGTTGCTTACTAAACTGCACTCTGAAGCTATATTACATGTGGCACAGTAACTTCAGTAGTGCAGCGTGAAACAAATACAGTATTGATACAGGGGTTGTCCAAGTAGTGAATAACCCCTTTAATAACAATTTAAATGGAATCTGTTACTGGGTTTCTAAGAGCAGCATCATGTAGAGAAAGAGACACTGATTCCAGCGATGTGTCACTTACTGAGCTGTTTGCTGTCATTTTGGTAAAACCAACATTTTCTCTGCTGCATATCTAGCAGTTATACAGAGTTCATGAGTATGCTAGACTACCTGGCAACAGGCCAAGTGTCCTCTAATGATAATCTCCTGCTGATTAACCAGTGATTTTATCAAAACTACACTAAGCTGCCCGGTAAGTGACACATCGCTGAAATCAGAATCTCTGCCCCTATATTATGCTACTCTCAGATTAGGTGGCAAAAACCTGGTGACAGATTCCTTTTAAATTAGTGACCTACAGATTCAGTTCCTGGTGGACATCCTCCTGCTTATCAAGAAACAATAAATCTTTTGATGGTATTCTATATAAAGAATTGATATAATGGAATCAATAGATAAACTTCACTGTTCATTCTTAAGTTATAAACTTTTATGAAATGCTATAAAGTGAATGTCGGCTGCTGCCAACCATATGACTAGTGTTCTCCACAATGCCCTGTCTACGGTTTGGAGGCCTGGTCAGGTCTACTCATGATTTCAGTGATAGCGTCCATAAATCTCACCAAGGGTCACACTCTTCCTCTATCTCCTAATATTAGTAACTACTGGAGAGAAGTTATTGTGCAGTAGTGATGATGAGGTTTCATGGCTCAGTCATTTTTACTAATAAAACTGTCATTTTATCAAAAAGCAAAGCCCAATACCTTTGAAGAACTGACATTTCATTTTCAGTACCAAGGTCAGTTCCGAATGAGTGCCCTTTAAGAGGCTCTGTAACTTTTAAATGAATCCTAAAAGATTTGATCTGCTTAATTTCGTTTACATTAAAGCAACATCCGGGGTTGCCATGGTAACATACACAAAACCATTTTCTATATGGATGCCATGCCATGTAATCTTTAAAAAAATTGTTTAAAAGAACAGAGAGTCCTCAGTGGTTGATACCTTTTAATGGCTAACTGAAAAGATGGTAATAATTGCAAGCTTTCGAGACTACTCAGGTCTCTTCATCAGGCATGGTATAACACAAAATCTGAAGAGTCACGTATTTATACACAACAGGACTTAGAATAGTGCAGTAAAAAAAAAAAAAAAAAAAGAACAAGTTATATGAAACAGAACTATCTCTATGGCAGGGGGACAAGCTGCCGTCCCCTGCCATAGAGATAGTTCTGTTTCATATAACTTGTTCTTTTTTTTTTTTTTTTTTTTTACTGCACTATTCTAAGTCCTGTTGTGTATAAATACGTGACTCTTCAGATTTTGTGTTATACCATGCCTGATGAAGAGACCTGAGTAGTCTCGAAAGCTTGCAATTATTACCATCTTTTCAGTTAGCCATTAAAAGGTATCAACCACTGAGGACTCTCTGTTCTTTTAAACAATTTTTTTATCTCTACTGGCTAACACGGTACAAAGATATATTTTACTTGTATGTAATCTTTATTCATGTAACACATTCACACAAGGAGGTTACACGACCAGAGCTGCATGCACAGAAACGTTCCTCTGTTGATGCTATCATGGCAACAATGTAAGAAACATTCATCCTGCGCAGCTGTCAGTAGCAAGGGGGAAACAAGATATGTATTTTAAAGTGTCATTTTTAATTTATAATCTTAAGACCAAGGTCACACATTGCGGATTTCCGGTGCAGTTTCCACAGTGCAAATTTGCAAAAAATTACAGTACAATACAATTAAATGGGTTTTACAAAATCCCATTCATATGTTGTGGAAGTTCATACAAAAATGAAAACATGGTGTGGGTTTCACATCTGTAGCATGCTCATTATCATGCAGATTTTCATTAGGTTTTTCAACCTATTTAATGCTTAGTAAATGGATCAGGGAGAAATCCACAACCAAATACGCAAGTAACAGTATATAAGTGTATACCAGCGTAAATCTGGTGTGCTCTCAAAATAACTCAAAACACAGCCATTAATGTCAAAACCGCTGGCAACAAAAATGAGTACACCCCTAAGTAAAAATATCCAAATTGTTCCCAATTAGTCATGTTTTAGGTGTGAATGGGAAGCAGTTGTGTCAAATTTGGAGTTATCAGTTACCGTATTTTTCGCTTTATAAGACGCACTTTCGTTCCCCCAAATTTTGGGGGAAAGTAGGGTGTGCGTCTTATAAACCGAATATACGGCTTATATACTGCAGGGTCCAGGGGAGGTGGGGGCCGCTCTGCTGGGGGGGCTGGTAGAGGCTTGTGAAGCTGCGGGCGGCAGCGTTTGATCTCCTGCACCCGCTCATATAATATGCACAGCTGCTGTCCACCACCGTGGTGCTGAAACTGCACTGCGGCGATGGGCTGGGGGAGCTGCGCATATTATCTGCGTGTGCTCCCCTTTGATCACACATGCCCCCTCCCCCTGTGTTAGCTATGGCCCCCATGCTGCTGCCCATAGTAAAATAATAAACTCTTTACTCACCTCCTCCTGCATGTCTGCCCGGTCTCCCTCCTGCCACTGTGATCATGCACGCAGAGATGTCACACTGCTGTGCCGATCACAAGACCGGGACCGTGAACCAGGAAATGCAGGAGGCCGGAGCTCAACCCCGAGGAGGGGTACACGAGGGAGCACAGCCCTAGAGTGAACCAGGAAATGCAGGAGGCCGGAGCTCAACCCCGAGGAGGGGTACACGAGGGAGCACAGCCCTGGAGTGAACCAGGAAATGCAGGAGGCCGGAGCTCAACCCCGAGGAGGGGTACACAAGGGAGCACAGCGCTGGAGAAGGTAAGGAAAGAGTTTATTTTACTAAAAGCAGCAGCATGGGGCCGTGTGTACCAGCCACAGGGGGCAGCGTGTGTGCCAGTCACAGGGGGCAGCGTGTGTGCCAGCCACAGGGGGCAGCGTGTGTGCCAGTCACAGGGGGCAGCGCGTGTGCCAGCCACAGGGGGCCAATGTGTGCCAGCCACAGGGGGCCAGTGTGTGCCAGCCACAGGGGGCCAGTGTGTGCCAGCCACAGGGGCCGTGTGCCAGCCATAGGGGCCGTGTGCCAGCAATAGGGGACATGTTGCATCACTGGGGGACGTATGCCAGCACAAGGGGACTATATTCAATATAAGGTGGCCATATCCAGATTAAGGGGGCTAATTTTAGGATGGGGGGGCTATGAGGGACATATACTCTATATGATTTGTTAGACGGACACTGGCATTATAAGACGGACCCCATTTTTTTTAAAAAAATCTCTATTCCTTTACCAAATTTGGGGATGCGTCTTATAATCCGGTGTGTCTTATAAAGCGAAAAATACGGTACATACTCTCTCATTCTAGTCACTGGAAATTCAACATGGCAGCTCATGGCAAATAATTCTCTCAGGATCTGGAAAAAAAAGAATTGTTGCTCTGCATAAAGATAGCTGAGGATATAGGAAGATTGCCAACACTCTGAAATTGAGCTGCACCATGGTGGCCAATGGAGCGCCCCTGAACCCATCAGGGAGCTACAAGGTCCTGTTAGAGATGCAGGCCTACCCCCAGGAACCTGGAAGACCAGTGCCGGTAACAGCAAAACACATTAAAATCCCTATTTTCCCCAATTCGCAAGGACTGGTGACAGACTAGAGTTGGACTCAATGGATGGCCACCTAGGGGTGGAGCCGATCCAGTCCACTAGACGAGGGGTCAGACAGACAGTGAGTTAGAGTCAGTAAGTGCAAGTGAGAGGAGATGGACGTAAACGCACTGACAAGAGAGTGTAACGGTGACCTGAGGGCCCAGACGTGTGGTTGCCGGTGGAGTACTCCCGGAACCATAGCACTGACGGGGTACAGAGCCCTAGGTCAGGCAAACACTCCAGAGAACAATAGAAGAAAATCGGGTTTTTATCAGCCGCGCCAAAGATCACTTCTCAGGTATTCAGATTAATGGCTCTTTTATTTTGCACAGGTCTACGCGTTTCTGGAGTCTCAGCTCCCTTCCTCAGGACCATCAGGCATAAGAACACATCAAATCTACCATAATGGAGACAAACACAGTTTAAATACATTTGATAACATCACAGGACCGCCCCTGATAGAAAAAAACGGCGGGAATAGGGTGCATTGCAGTGAAGCATGACACAATACAATTAGTTTCATGAATGATGTGAAAAATAAAGTCAATTGTAGTAGACATAACCCACATCTCAAATCGTGATGTAATAAATTAATCGAAAATGAAAAACAATAGAACATATATATGTGTAATCATGATTATCTCTCAAAAAAAATAAATAAATTATATACATCTGTGCAAGAAGGACATATGAAATGAGCCTAGAACTCACTTAAACATGTCAGCGCTGGGAACCAAGAATATATAAGATAGGTCAGTGAGAGCATGAAACCACACATCCAGCCAGGTATATAGTGTCTAAATGCTATTTATTATTATTTTTAATATTATTCCTGCAGCATTATGTTTAGTTTTATCTATTGTGTTTTTAGCTATGTTTTATGCCAGGTCTACTACTGTTTTTATGCTTTTATTATCATCATGTATCATATTTATAAGTTTTTCTGGGACACAGAATTTATCTGGTCTTTGATTAACAGTAATTGTCTCGATCACTTAATACCTTTTCTCTCCTCCCCTTCTCTGTTTTAATTATAAATTCTAATATTGATATATATTTCCATTTGTGATGTCATTGGCATACAGATTGTATGGTTATTGCATCACCCACCCTTTGGTTGTCACTTTTGTTATACTCCGGTTTTCCTTTGTGACGATTTGTGGGGACCCTCCCCTGATGAAGCTGTCCGCAGCGATACGCGTGGGGCCGGCCACGCTCCCCCTGGTGTTGCCATGACTTTCATGTTTATGCTCTATACATGGGTAGTGTATTTTTGATGAATAACTAGGTGATGATCATTCATTGTATAATCCTTGCTGTGTCACCAGCAGGTCTCATTATCTGACCTTGATACCTAATAGGATATTTGAGGCATTATTGCTACCCCTGCCATGACTTTCATGTTTATGCTCTATACATGGGTAGTGTATTTCTGATGAATAACTAGGTGATGATCATTCACTGCACAATCCTTGTTTTGTCACCATCAGGTCTCATTGTCTGACTCTGATGAGGTATACCTAACAGGATACTTGGGACATTATTGCTACCCCTTTAGGGCCTCTTATCTATAGCCCTATTCTTATGATCACTCAGATCCTACTACTATGAGATGTACTGTGTATACATGATGAATTCTTGATCTGTATATATTGAAATATTGGGGTTCACGCACTGTCATCATTCACCTGTTCACACATTGAAAGCATGCGCTGTGTAATCATTATTGAGAGATACACATGAGTGAGACATATATTTTTTATCCTTGATCACATGCTGACCTTTCCATGTATTCATGTTGGCAAATTTCCAATCATTCCAGAGGGAACGTGTCCTCACCTGTGCTATTCTGCACAATTTTAATTGATTTTATCATGTCTTTGTAGTGTGTGTTTTTCGACTCAATAAATTTATAATTATATGAACCAGTCACTGACTAATTTATATGATTGGGTTGTGCGCCGGTTTTGCATGAGCTTTTCTTTGTTTCCCCATTGCCTCACTATATACCAATATCTCACACATGTTAGGTCTTGAATGTTTCAAACAATATCTTGAGATTGATGATCGGCTACCTACACTACAAAAAGACTTCATTCTTGAGGGTATGGGGTTCATTTTAAACAACAATTTTTTCACTTTCCAGGAAGTTTTATATCGTCAATGCTGTGGTGTTGCCATGGGCTCAAAGGTAGCACCAACTTTTGCAAATCTGGTGATGGGGTTGTTTGAACTACAATTTATTTATTCCTCTGAATTATTCAAGCATGTCATTGTGTATAAGAGATACATCGATGACCTTTTCATTATTTGGGATGATGTTGATAGCAACTATTCCTCCTTTTTGGGGGATATAGATAAGAACAATTGGGGCTTAAAATTTTCACCCACTGTGGCTGATTTATCCATTGACTTCCTGGACTTAACCATCACGCACTTAAATGGTACAATCCACACTAAAACCTTTTTTAAGAAAGTGGACAGCAATGGGTATATTGATTTCTCTAGTAACCACTATGACAAATGGTTGCTGAATGTACCGAGAAACCAGTTTCAGAGGATCACGAAAAATTGTACATGGGACAAGGATATTGAGGATCAGGCCTCAATCCTAAAAGAGAGATTTTTGGATAAAAATTATCCCCTCACCACTATTAAGAGGGCGTATCAGGCCACTAGGGGTCTGAAACAAATTGATCTTACTACTGAAAAAAACTTTGACACCCTTGCTGATGAGGTTGACTCCAATAGGTTCTCTGCCCATTTTTTGACTACCTTAAGCTGTGATGGGGACATTATCAAAAGCATCTTAAGGAAACATTGGAATATACTCCACAATGATCCATATTTGAAAGAGGTACTACCTACCCATCCAGGTATCACTTACCAAAGGGCCTCCAGCCTAAAAAACCAATTGGCCCCCCGCAGGCTTAGGGACGTCTTTAAGCCCTCCATTCTGAATAAACCTATGGGTTCCTATAAATGTTATGCTAAAAACTGCCTGTGTTGTAAAACCATCCAGCATGAGAGGGTCAGTTTCGGTTTTGCCCCTGGTGGGGGGGATTTTTTGATAAAAGGACACCTCACTTGCCAATCCGATTTTGTTATTTACCTGATAGAGTGTGATTGTGATAAGCGTTATATAGGGAGAACCACCCAGGCACTACATAATAGGATCAACTCCCACAGACACAATATTAAAGTGGGTTTTATGCTTCATGGACTATCCCGACACACTACTCTATATCATGACAAAAAAATTAAATTAAAAGTCACCCCTATTGAACATATACCCGCATACATATCAAATCGGATAGAGGTTCTCAATAAGAAAGAAACTTATTGGATTTATAAGCTCAACACGTTAAAACCCCGTGGCCTCAATGAGGTCACTGATGTATTTTATTAAATGTTTCTGGTTGTTCTTATATTTATATTCATATATGTTTTTAGTGTCTAAATGCTATTTATTATTATTTTTAATATTATTCCTGCAACATTATGTTTAGTTTTATCTATTGTGTTTTTTATAGGTTTTTATCTATGTTTTATGCCAGGTCTACTACTGTTTTTATGCTTTTATTATCATCATGTATCATATTTATAAGTTTTTCTGGGACACAGAATTTATCTGGTCTTTGATTAACAGTAATTGTCTCGATCACTTAATACCTTTTCCCTCCTCCCCTTCTCTGTTTTAATTATAAATTCTAATATTGATATATATTTCCATTTGTGATGTCATTGGCATACAGATTGTATGGTTATTGCCTCACCCACCCTTTGGTTGTCACTTTTGTTATACTCCGGTTTTTCTTTGTGACGATTTTTGTGGTGGCGGTACATCTCCTTGATCCCCGTTGTCACCGGGATTTCTACACGGGGGATCACATCCTTACCCTCGGGACATACGGGTTTTCTGTTCCCCAGTCTCCATCTTTCCCACCTACACTAATCCCACGTTTTAATATATAATATTTTTGATCTGACGTTCTGTAGGAGGTCTCTTTGCTCTTTCTTTAGGTGTCCTTTCTAAAAATGTGTTTTCCCCCGACTATTATATATGGTCAGGTTTATAAAGTCTGATAATGCACATTCACTGTTGGTCGTTATATATCTGTTTTTTATTTACTCGGTTCAAATATTCTAAACTTGCTCTTGGTCTCTGACTAACGCAAGCACCGTAACTTTTTTTTTTTTCTCACGGTCCTGAACTCATTTCACCTCTCTGGGTCTGGCACTTGCTTTCTACCCATGCGGAGTGGGTTTTTTTCCCACGCTCATGAACTCTCTTGAACTCACTCACTATATCATGGTATTGAGCGGTTCCTTGATTCTTGGATTTTATTTCTCATCTTTATTATGATTCTCTATCTGGAACATTGGTTGTGGTTCATTTTTTCACTGATTCAGGGGATTTTGAGTTTCTTTCTTCACCCTGAAACACTATATACCTGGCTGGATGTGTGGTTTCATGCTCTCACTGACCTATCTTATATATTCTTGGTTCCCAGCGCTGACATGTTTAAGTGAGTTCTAGGCTCATTTCATATGTCCTTCTTGCACAGATGTATATAATTTATTTATTTTTTTTGAGAGATAATCATGATTACACATATATATGTTCTATTGTTTTTCATTTTCGATTAATTTATTACATCACGATTTGAGATGTGGGTTATGTCTACTACAATTGACTTTATTTTTCACATCATTCATGAAACTAATTGTATTGTGTCATGCTTCACTGCAATGCACCCTATTCCCGCCGTTTTTTTCTATCAGGGGCGGTCCTGTGATGTCATCAAATGTATTTAAACTGTGTTTGTCTCCATTATGGTAGATTTGATGTGTTCTTATGCCTGATGGTCCTGAGGAAGGGAGCTGAGACTCCAGAAACGCGTAGACCTGTGCAAAATAAAAGATCCATTAATCTGAATACCTGAGAAGTGATCTTTGGCGCGGCTGATAAAAACCCGATTTTCTTCTATTGTTCTCTGTTATCTGCCATTTGGGTTGCTGCTGCCGTGATCCCAGTTTTCCATGCCTATATAGTAGTTGTGATTTTCACAACTTCATTTGGTGAGTATTACTGCTCCCTGTCTTTACCCCCTGTGTTATTGGGGTAAAACCCTATTGCGCTTCTTTTCCACAGCTCTCTACTCATAGGCAAACACTCCAGACAGACCTGATAAAATCTGCACAGTGAGGGGACCATCCAGGACCTCACTGACTGTAAAGTCTGGGGGCATCAGTAGTGACTGGAGAATCAGGGACCGGAACAGAATACCGACCCTACAGGGTTCAAACTGCCAGCGTATGGACTAAAGACTGAGAGACTATCAGAAGGGGACCCCCAGATGCTCCAAGCCACGGGGACCCACCAATTTGAGAGCGGTGCAAGGTAAGGAAGCCACCAGGTCACCAAACCAGCATTGGGACTAAGGGGATCAGTGGTGAGGACCAGCCTTCCTCCGGGTACCAGCCATCAAACTGCTGTAGGTAAAGAGAACCAGTTACACTGCAATACCTTGTGTTGCCTACCTTCTTTCCGCACCCAACTCCATCACCTACCCCCTGGGGCCCCGGCCCTACTTGTGGAGGGCCCAACATCCAGGCTGCTCTCAACATCAGCCCCAGTGGAGAGACTGTACAGCGGCAGTTCTATCTCCATTACTGCAACCCGCAAATGGCGTCACGCCATAAACTTTATTGAATATTCCACTGTACATAACCCCTTTTGAAGCAACCGCCAGGGTCACGGAACCGGGCAACGGACACCCAGTGACACATCCCAGTAGTACACCACCTGGGACCGAGTACCCCATAGCCCTGGGGCGAGTCAGCCAAGACCATACAGTGGTGTATCAAGTTTCACTCAACACAGGCCTCGCCATGGTCGACCAAAGAGGTTGAGTGCATGTGCATTGCTCAGAATCATATCCAGAGGCTGTTTTTTCAAAATAGATGTTGTCTTAGCCTTTCATACAGCCAGATCAGATCTCATACATTGCACTGAGGAGGGACAGCCAACCTGAAACACCGTGTCTGCAAATTGAGGTTCTGATCTGGCATAAATCCTAAGTCATATGACAACCCTCTTCTAAAGATGATGCACAAACAGTTTTCTGAAGACAAGCAAACTAAGGACATGGATTACAGGAACCATGTCCTGTGGTCTGATGAGACTTAGGCTAGGTTCACATTACCGTTGTTTTGCATCAGTAACATGCGTTGCTTGACGCATGTGACTGATGCGTTGTACAACGGATGACGGACTCCGTTGTGTGCGGGGGGCGGAGTGCGAGGTGGGCCGTGGCGCTGAGACGTCAGTGCCGCGGTCTGCATGGTTAGGGACAGGTGAGTGTGTGTGTGTATACATGCGGAGTGCACGAGGGGGCGGAGCCGAGCGGGGAAGTGTCGGGCTCCCTGCACACGTAGCCAGGGTAAATATCGGGTAAAAACTAAGCAAAGCACTTTGCTTGGTTACCCGATATTTACCTTGGTTACCAGCGTACACTGCTTAGCGCTGGCTCCTTGCACACATAACCAGGGTAAATAACGGGTAACTAGGCAAAGCGCATTGCTTGGTAACCCGATGTGTATCCTGGTTACGTGTGCAGGGAGCCAGAGAGAGCATGCGCAGCGAAATCCTACGGATTGCGCTGCTCAAAAAACATTACAAGCTGCGTTCCTTCCGCCCCATTGTCAGTCATTCCACGACTGATCAGTTGGGCGGAGGATGCAACGCAGCATCATCAGTCACAATTCGCCGCTCATACAAGTCTATGGGAACAACGGAATCCGCCAAACGTATTCCGTTGTTTACTAGAGCAGCGGATTGTGACTGATACAATTTAACAGAAGTGTGAACCTAGCCTTATTTGTATCAGATAGTGTGAAGCATTTGTGGCCGCAACCAGGTGAGGAGTAAAAAGACAAACATGGTGGTGGGAGTGTCATGGTTTGGAGCTGCATGAGTGCCGCTGGTTGTGGAGAGCTACAATTCATTAACGGAACCATGAATGTCAATTTGTACTCAGACATACTGAATTGGAGCATGATCCCCTCCTTTCATAAACTGTGCCGCAGGTCAGTATTTCAACATGATAACCCCAAACACACCTCTAATACAACCACAGCAATGCTAAAAAAAAACATAGGGTAGAGGTGCTGGATTGGCCAAGCATGTCTCCAGACCTAAATTCTATTGAGCATCTGAAGGGCATCCTCAATGGAAGGTGGAGGAGCGCAAAGTCTCTAACATCCAACAGCTCTGGGATGTCATCATGGAGGAGTGGATGAGCATTCCAGTGCAAATGGTTAAGCTATAGTGAATTCCATAGACAAAAGGGAGTTAAGGCAGTGCTTCAAAATAATGGTATCCACACAAAATATTGACTCTTTTTTTTTTTTTTTCTTCACTCAGGGGTGTACTTATTTTTATTGCCAGCAGTTTTGACAATGATGTCTGTGTGTTGTTATTTAAATGGCACACCAAATGTACACTGTTATATAAGCTAGACACAGACTACTTTACATTGTATCAGTGTCATATCAGTGTTTTCATATGAAAATATATAATAAAATATTTACAAAAATGTGAGGGGTGTACTCTCTTTTGTGATATACTGTTAACACTGCTGTTTGGCTACTACAATGATGGCAGAAAGTGTTGGCGGCTTTGAAGTTGTTCCAGAAAATGAAGTATTTCTTCCTCAAAATTATTGCAATTACACGTTTTGTTATACACATGTTTATTTCCTTTGTGTGTATTGGAACAACACAAAAAAAACAGAGAAAAAGGCAAATTGGACATAACTTTCCACAAACCCCTAAAAACGGACCGTACAAAATTGTTGGAACCTCTCCAAAAATGTGGGCAAACAATTTTGTTTCAAGTATATGATGCTCATTCAAACTCCCCTGTTGCAAGTAAAAGGTGTGGACAATATTACACCTGAAACTAGATAAAAAGGAGAGAAGATGACTCAATCTTTCCATTGTGTGCCTGTGTATGCCACACTAAACATGAGAACAGAGTAGTATCCAGCGAAAATGACTTGATACCATGGATTAAAAAAAATTGTTAAAAATTAGGGATGAGCGAATGTATTCTCCACTATTCAGTATCCAACGGATAACAGGGTATTCACACCATTCGGTATCCGACAGATAAAACAACATCCGCTCCTATACTTTCATTTTCATTTCTGACTTCCTGGCGCCTGTTTTCCAGCCAATGAACACATCTGATGTTGCTTGCCCTCACAGTAACACCACAGCCATCTTTGTTGTAGCGTTACTATGTTTGGTATAGCCGCACAGCGTAATAGGGGCTATATAAGCCAGCAGCCATTTTGTGAATGCACAGTGATAGGGAGCTGGCGATGTAGATAGACTGTTTTGTCTGCGGGAGAGCATTCGTAGATTCAACTGATAAATAGTCCTTGTAAGGGCTGAAGACAGTGTCCAGTAGCTGCTAGCAGCTCCATAAATCACTTTTTTGACAACAGAACGCCGGTCTTTCGATCTCTCCCTCTCCCCCCTCTCTCATACTCACCGATCACTGACCGATCACCAGCATGGTGCTGCACTGCTATCACACTGCTCCGGCGGCTTCTCCAGGTTTTGAAAATGCCGGCCACTCAATACTCCACCTTGTATTCCCTGCTTCCTCCGCCCACCGGTGCTTATGATTGGTTGCATTCAGATGCACCCCCACGCTGAGTGACAGCTGTCCCACTGCTACCAATCACAGCCGCCGGTGGGCTGGTCTATGTGGTGCAGTAAAATAAATAAATAAATGATAAAAGACAAAAAAAAACATCCTCTTTCACCACTTTATTAAAATCCCCAAATACCCCTCCAGGTCCGGCATAATGCACACGATGTCCCATGACACATCCAGCTATGCTACATGAAGCTGACAGGAGCGGCCTTCAAAGGTCTTCAAAGAAAAGGTCTTCAAAGAAAAGAACACAGTACCTACAGTCAAATATGGTGGAGGCTCAAAGATGTTTTGGGGTTGTTTTGTTGACTCTGGCACTGGGTGCCTTGACTGTGTGCAAGGCATCATAAAATCAGAGGATTACCAAAGTATTTTTGGTCACAATGTATTTCCCAGTGTCAGAAATCTGGGCTTGCATCCTAGGTCAGGGGTCTTCCAGCAGGACAATGACCCCAAACATACTTCAAGAAGCACCCAGAAAGAGATGGAAACAAAGTGCTGGAGGGTTCTGAAGTGGCATTGGATATGAGCCTCGATCTAAATCCCATTGGACACTTATGGAGAGATTTTAAAATTGCTTTTGGGAGAAAGCGTAAGAAGAGCGGTCCAAAATTCCATTTGAGAGATTTAAGATACTTGATGTTAGTTATAGGAAGTGATTGATTTCAGTTATTTATTCCAAAGGGTGTGGAACCAAATATTAAGTTGAGGGTGCCAACAATTTTGTCCAGCCCATTTTTGGAGTTTTGTGTGAATTTATGTCAAATTGGCCTTTTTCTATTAGGAATTCTTCATTTTCTGGATACAGGTAAAATATACGGTATCTTTGTACCGTGTTAGCCAGTAGAGATAAAAAATTGTTTAAAAGAACTGAGAGTCCTCAGTAGTTGATACCTTTTAATGGCTAACTGGCAAGATGGTAATAATTGCAAGCTTTCGAGACTGCTCAGGTCTCTTCTTCAGGCTCAGTATAACACAAAAGCTGAAGAACTTTCTGGATTAATGTCAAGGGTGCCAACACTTCCAGCCATGACAGTAATTGTTGCAGTTGTAGAGCTGTAACCAGGGAAGCATTGGCTCTGTGGGGATTGAAGAGTACTCTCATGGTCAGACATGCGGTCGGCAGTTGTTGCAAATACAGCCTATGCTGGTAATTCCTATTTTAATTCCATTTCAGAATCCAGAAACAAAATCACCAATTTTGTTTCTATAGCAAAAGCAGTGTCATCATTGTTATCATAAATGTCATTCTGATAGTCAGTCTGGTTCCCTGCCTGTGCCTGGGAAAACTCAATGTCCTCCTCCACATCCACCTGCTTCGCGTCTTCCTCTTCCACATCCTGCTGCATTTGGCATTGCTTCTGAGCATAATCTACAGCCCCAGGGTGGCCATGAACATGTTGAATTTGTTTTTCTTCCTTTATATCTTCTTGCACCTTTGTGTTTTTTCCAATATAAATATTATTGAGGCAATAGTCATCCCTACTGTCAGATTTAGTAGCCATGGTAGGTGACCTGTCAATGGTGGGCTTTAAAGTAACAAAAGCTCCAGTTTGCCTGTTGCATGATATAACAAGTCACCATTTTACATTGTGTTAAATTTTGTTTCATTTCATCATCACAAATCAGACGCTGCTCAGGCAGTCTGTTCTCTTTTTGCAAATTCTGAGAGCTTGCTTCATTACATAAGATCAAAATGTCCATAAACCCTAATGGCCAAGGCACACGTTTCTTCAAATGTGTACATTTCTTTAAAAAATGTTACATGATTAAATTTAAAATGTATGCCAAGCAGAGGGCATAAGCCACAAAGATAGTGTAGCCACATAACTCCGAGAGCTGCAGTTGACAAGGAGCCATCCAGCGTGAGTTTACTGCTTGATGCAGAGGAGCAAATCATCCAGTGTATGTTTTTTGGTCATCTCTGATTACAAGCTGTAAAACAGCTTGGCAGCGCTTAAACATATAAAGACAAAAATAGTGAGGGAAGGGAGTGGATGCAATTATGTGCCCAGTTGCTTTTGAAGATGAGGTCATGACCATTGAAGGGTTGTGGAAGAAGGGTAGGAGGGGATCACCTGGCATTGGGTCAGACCTAGCACCCAACCATTGTGGCTTCAACACCTGTCCTGATTGTGCTGGTGAGTCACTGCTGCTCAAATCATTGAACTAGTAGGCCATGAAATACAAACTATTTCTGTCCTTAATTGCTGACCCAAATCTAAGCTCTCCTGCATGTGAGAGTACAGATCATGCACCCCTTTCTGACATAAAAAATGGAGGCTGAGTATTGTTTAGCAAGGATAAGTGCTCACCATCATTTCTCAAAAGACAGTGGAATACACTAAGTGGCTTGGCAGGTGGGAGGTGAGTTGGCACACAAGCAAATGACTGGGAGTAAATGGTTGGGCACTGGCCATAGAACCAGGCTTAGTTACCTAAAAGTGCAATGGAGAAGGCAGACAAATAATCAGAGTATAGCTAGATTAGATTACTGTGTGATCAATCACTGACATTGACAACTCTCTCTCACTCCCTCTGTTCTTATCCTCTATATTATTCTCTTACTACTAATCTTCTTTACTGCATCATTTGTACAATTATATTATTTGTATTATTTGTCCAATGTTTTCTGCTTTCACTTTCTATAGCTACTGCTAAGCTGTGAACAGGGGCAAAACAATTGTGGTCTCAGGGATTGCGACTGCGACTGAGCCCGGGTGTGCAGGGGGCCCGCCGGTTCCAGCTGAATGTGTGTCCAAGGGACAACATCCAGCTGAAATGCATCACAGCACAGAGACCCACCAGGTCCCTGCACTGTGATACAGGCTGCTGGCCAAATAGAAACCGTCAGCTTTCATTAGTGTCCCAGTGAGGGTCGTGCATGACAATAACTTCATGCATTGCCATAGCACGGACATCGATGAAAGCTGCCGGCTTCAGCATGCTGGATACACAGGAGGATGCCGCGCGACATGGAAGCCAGAGAGGGTTATTACAATGTTTTGGGTTTTTGCGTTAGAACGGAGACATATTTCCCAAGATGGGGACAATATATACCAGGAGGTACCCAGGATGGGGACAGGATATACCAAGAGGGGAACAGTAGATACCAGGAGGGTGTCAGAATATACCAGGAGGGCACCAGGAGGGGATAGTATATACAAGGAGGGGACAGTATATACCAGGAGGGGCACAGTTAAAACCATTAGGGGGACAGTTTATACCAGGAGGTAGACAGTATATACCAAGAAGGGGACAATAGATTCCAGGAGGGTGGACAGTATATACCAGAATGGGGGGACATATATACCAGGATGGACCCAGGAGGAGGACAGTATATGCCAGTGGGTGAAGATATATACCAGGTACATTAGAACAGGATGGGGGACATTACAACATAATGGGGGAGCCAACTCATATGTCTTTATAGGATTAAAGGCCGCTTTACACGCAACGACATATCTAACGATATGTCGACGGGGTAACGGAATTCGTGATGCACATCCGGCCTCGTTAGCGACGCCGTTGCGTGTGACACCTACGAGCAACCACTAACGATCACAAATACTCACCAAATCATTGATACGTCGTTCATTTTCAAAATATCATTGCTCGTGCTGGATACAGGTTGATCGTCATTCCTGAGGCAGCACACATCACTACGTGTGACACCCCGGGAACGACGAACAACAGCGTTCCTGCATCCTCCGGCAACGAGGTGGAAGTGACGTGAATGCGGATGCTCTCCACCCCTCCGCTTCTATTGGTGGCCCGCTAATTGACGTCGCTGTGACGCTGCACGAACCGCCCACTTAAAAAAGAGGTTGTTCGCCGGCCACAGCGACGTCACTAGGAAGGTATGTCCGTTTGACGCTTCCTAGCAATATTGTTCGCCACAGGCAGCGATTTGCCCGTGATGCACAAACAATGGGGCGGGTGCGATTGCCAGCGACAGCACTAGCAATGTCGCAGCGTGTAAAGCAGCCTTTAGATCTAACCAACATCTGGGGGAGCTCAGGTCCAACTTTTGCACTGGGGCCCATCGAACTCTAGTTACGTCACTTGCTGTGAGCTTTCTTGTCTTCTCACTAGCCATATTAAAACCAAAATGGCTGTTGCATTCTCTGCCTTGGCTTTTATTCAGGCAAAGATAATTCCCCCTTATTGCCAGCGCTATACAATATGATGTGATAGCTGCAAGGAATTAAGGGAAAGCCTGCTAGACAGCACCTGAATATATTTGAGCCTTTTAAGGTGGATGCTATCTCCGTAATCTGTAAAATAGCAGCAGATATTTTTGGCCCTTCATGAAAAGTCAATTGCAAATTGTTCGAATTTGCTGGATCCAGAGAACTTCATTAAAGTCAACACAAATTCAATTCACATCAAATCAATTTGCCATCTGTAGTTTAAAGTCAAATCTATATATATATATATATATATATATATTACCTGTTGCTTCTATAAAAAACATTTATATTTTATTAGTGTACCTAATTCTACACACTTCCAAATACTGGACGTCTCAAATTGTATTTCAACTGAGGAATAGGATGTCTTAAAATTTAGTTCTAACAGAAGTACAAAAAGTCAGAGTCTTCCAACTAATCCTGTTGTCAAAAGTAAAAGGTGCAGTGTTATTTTTCATCACTGGGAACTATTATTTTCTGTCTTTGTAAAGATCACAGTACTACTGGTGCTTAATGGCTTCAATGTACAGAGCGTCTGGAGCCAGGCTTTGTTACATTTCTACAATCCCTTCTAGAATTCGCAACATCCTGAACATTCTTTTTATGGCCAGATGCCAGAAGCAAATTGCAGAAGTTGTCACTTATGTCGTAACAAATCTTTCAGGCTGGTGCCACATTTTTTTTTTTACAAGTTCTCGCTTTGAACAAAAAAAAAAAGTAATAACGTTGAAGAAAAATATGAGCTTCAGGGAGCATTGGAAATTACATTTGAATAGTTGATAAAATCATATTTTAAATGTGCAATATTGAGAAACAGGTTAACCCTTCATCTTTTTTCTTGCCAAGGCCTTTATAATTACTGTTTTTTGGTATTTGCAAATTCATGCAGTTCTTGTAAAGAAAAACCTCCAAACTATAATTGTAAAAATTGTATTGTACTATTACTTTTTGCATCTGTATATTGTTCGAGTCAGAGGTGTAGAAAGATATAATAGGACATACTATATGTAATGTGTACCCCACCCTAAACAGAGCTCTGACAAATTCATATAGGCAGATTTATTACCTATTATAATTGTGATTAGATCTTATAGTAAAAAAGCAAAATTTAGCACATTTTGGCAAATAATATCATTTCAAGTTATTTAAGTATTTATTATGTGGTTAAAACACTATATGCCCCGAAGCTAAAGAGAAGTATGACCTACAGGTAAAGCGGCTTGGTTTAGAGTGGTTGTCCAGTAATTGCTGCCTGCTGCACCCCTGGGCCCGGTCATGGTGTCGATCTCTGCAACCGCAATCATTCCGTCTCTGGCGATTAGGACTCTAATAGTGTATCACATAGATTACTGGCTGAGGCCGTTTTGAAACAATCAAAAAATTTAGATTCAGGTGCATTGCAGAGCTGATTGAGCTTCTCCACCCCCACCAGGCTTTCAATAGAGATTGTGTATTATCTGTGAGGTGTCAATCACAGCAGTGGGTGTGTTGGACTGGCATGCATGTGAGTTTCTAGTCCTGTAAGGGGTACTTCACACACAGCGAGATCGCTACTGAGATCTCTGCTGAGTCACGTTTTTTGTGACCTCATTAGCGATCTCGCTGTATGTGACACTGAGCAGCGATCTGGCCCCTGCTGTGAGATCGCTGCTCGTTACACACAGCCCTGGTTCGTTTTTTATTGTTGCTCTCCCGCTGATAAGCACACATCGCTGTGTGTGACAGCGAGAGAGCAACAATCCTGAATGTGCAGGGAGCAGGAGCCGGCGTCTGACAGCCTGCGGTAAGCTGTAACCAAGGTAAACATCGGGTAACCAAGGTGGTTACCCGATATTTACCTTCGTTACCAGCCTCCGCAGCTCTCACGCTGCCAGCGCCGGCTCCTGCTCCCTGCACACGCTAAGCGAAGCGGTGTGCACTGGTAACTAAGGTAAACATCGGGTAACCATATCCGATGTTTACCTTAGTTACCAGTGTCCGCAGCTTCCAGACGCCGGCTCCGTGCAAGCGCAGCGTCGCTTGCACGTCGCTGCTGGCTGGGGGCTGGTCACTGGTCGCTGGTGAGATCTGCCTGTTTGACAGCTCACCAGCGACCATGTAGCGACGCAGCAGCGATCCTGACCAGGTCAGATCGCTGGTGGGATCGCTGCTGCGTCGCTAAAGTGTGACGGTACCATGGTAATCACAGCGTAATAAACCTTTTAGTTTACATAAACAATTGCACACTCTGATAAGAGAAGCACAGTTGCTTTTTGTTTTTTTAACTCTAACAGCATGCTGTAGTCAGCGAAAAGCTGTCGACAGTTTCCCTTTAAAATAAAAACACTTATACTGACCTCCAATGCCGGTGCTGTTCCAGTGGTGTTGGCACTCACTCTCATGGGGTTCAGGTAATTTTGTTACATCAGACTAGCCCTGTGTCTAATCAGCGCTGTCTTCACTGTCCCTGCCCTCACATGAATCAAACATCAAGAGGAATTGAAAGCTGCAGGTGGCTGCTTACTGCCAATTGATGTTTGATATGTCCGAAGGCGCAGACAGTGAAGCTAGCGGTGATTTGGCACTGGACTCGGGTGACGTAACAACATCACATGAGCTGATATTGCAGTTGAACTTGAAAAACATACAAAAGGGTCTGTAATTACCTGAAGATCAGCCATGTCCCTCCACCTCTCTATTATAATCCTATGTGTGGCTGTAACACTACTGACTGGAACAGGAGCCATTTTTCTCTGCTCTACAGATATCCAAAAAACTGACCCGCACATCCAACAAATGTGAACAGGTGCTAACTGAAAAAACATAGTAACTATAAAATGCATACAGCTGCACACTGAAAAGCCAAAAATGTACAAGGGAAAATATGGCACTGCATTACTGCAAAAGAGAGATATTTAGTTTATGTGATGGCCAATGCATGTAAGCCCGGAAACCAACGGCAAGGTATATCTCTGTTATCCGGGAACCTAACTTGGCAGATATGGGGTTAACCCCTTCACCCCCAGGCGATTTTCTGTTTTTCATTTTTCCCTCACCTTCTTCCAAGAGCCATAACTTGTTTATTTTTTCCATCCATATATCCATGTGAGGGTTTTTTTTCCGGAATGAGCTGTACTTTTGGATGACATCACTCATTCTGCCCCCCTTTGTACTGGAACAAAAATTTAATATTCCAAGTGTGGTGACATTATAAAAAGAGTATGATTGCACATTTGTTTTTTTGTTTTTTTATTTAGCATGTTCACTATATGGTAAAAGTGACCTAGCAATATGATTCCACAGGTCAGTACAAGCTCTTAGATAACAAACATGTATAGTTTTACTTTCATCGAAGTGGTAAAAAAAAATTCAGAAGTTTGTAAAAAAAAAAAGGAATTGCTTTTGGCGTCATATTCTCAGACCCATAGTGTTCTCATTTTTCGGGATCTGGGGCTCAGGCTTATTTTTTGCATCCTGATTTCACGTTATTAATTATATAATTTTTGGATAGCTTTGACAATTTTATTGCCTACTATTGCATTTGAATGCAATGTTGCGACAACCAAAAAACTGTCATTCTGGCATTTCAATTTTTTTATTGCTATGACGTGTACAGCTCAGATTAACTAATTTGATATTTTGAAAGATCGGCAATTTCTGATTGTTTTATTTTCAATGGTCCTAAACGGGGGTGATTTTAACTTGTAGCTCTTGGTTTTTTTTCCAATTTTTTTAAAATGTGCGGGGAATAATGTGGGCTCGCCGCACGAGCCAACTTTAAAGAGGAAGACACGTCCAAGGACGTATATATACGTCCTTGGTCATGAAGACGTTAATCTGCAGGTTAATAGCATTCTGACACCACATGTGGCCACCGCACTTAGAGCCTCGCTGCCATAAGTAAATGATCTTTATTCCTCCTGGTAGTCTCCAGCTTTCAGTCATAGGGGTGCATCTGGAGCAATTTCAGTCACTGCTCAATATATAGTGAGTGTAGGCTGTAACTATGCCCGCCGCACTTACTGACAGGTGGCTTTGTACTGATGCAATGCTGTACCAACTGTCCATCAGTGCCGGGGTCGCGGTTACGGCCACTGCTCACTATGCACTGAGACAGAATCCGCGTCGGCAGATTGACTGAAGGCCTAAGGTTGTCGGGAGGAATAAAGATCGTTAACTATCAGCAGCGAAGCTTTAACTGTACTGGCTGCACAAGGTAAGAACACTATTAACCTGTAGATTAACCCCGCATCTGCAGGTTAATAGCTTTTTTCTACATCATGACAGGTTCCCTTTTAAGGGGTACTTTGCACACTACGACATCGCAGGTGCAATGTCGGTGGGGTCATGTCGAAAGTGACGCACTTCCTGCGTCGCTCTCGACATCGTAGTGTGTAAAGCCTAGATGATACGATTAACGAGCGCAAAAGCATCATTATCGTATCACCGGTGTAGCGTCGGCGAAAACCATAATTACCTTGCTGCGACAGTCTGATGTTGTTCCTCGTTCCTGCGGCAGCACACATCGCTGTGTGTGAAGTCGCAAAAGCGAGGAACATCTCCTACCTGCGTCACAGCGGCTCACGCCGGCTATGCGGAAGGAAGGAGGTGGGTGGGATGTTTACTTCCCGCTCATCTCCGCCCCTGTGCTTCTATTGACCGCCTGCCGTGTGACGTTGCTATGACGCCGCAAGGCCCGCCCCCTTAATAAGGAGGCGGTTCGCCGGCCAGGGCGACGTCGCAGGGCAAGGTGAGTGCATGTGAAACTTGCTTAGCGATAATTTTCGCTACGCCAGCTATCACCACATATCGCTGCTGCGACGGGGGCGGAGACTATCGCACTCGACATCACAGCATCGGCTTGCGATGTCGTAGTGTGCAAAGTACCCCTTAGAGTTGCCAGTTTTTCCTCTTATATTGTTCCTACTGATTGTTCTTTTTTTCTAAATCCGCCAAATAGTTATTTAATGTTATTTAGTGCTAATATTTACGGCCTTTACCAATGAGGAGTGGCTCACAGGATTCTCTGGGGTTACGTCTTTAACCTTTACTCCTTTGATAAACACGATAAAAACTACCACTAAATGAAAAAGCCGATATGTCTGTAACCATATACCGGATTAAAAGCAAACAAAAATAAATAGTCAGGGGCGCTGCCGAAATAGAGAAAAAGCAAAAAAACCTTTGACCTGGAGACAAGTTCTCTTTAAACTAACAAAAAAACATCATAAAGCAGAAAGTAAAGTCTTAAAGGTCCATTTACATTGTATGATTTTTGTGAAAAGAGTTTTCCTAGGAATGTTCATTTCATGATATTGGTGCAGTCTAAACAAGCTGCTAATCACATGACAAATGAGCGCAACACTCGTTCGTCGGGTGAAATGATCTTTTGCACTGCAATCGTTCTTGGCAGCACATTTTAGATTGAATTGGTATAGTCAGGTGTCGAGTTACACTGGGCCGCATTGGAATATGTTTCTACACTGTGATATATCCTCATATATCCTCATATGCGTGATTCGTGGAGTTTTCCTTATAGTTTAGCTGAAATGAAACAGTCTAAATTTTGCTTCTTTCTCAAACAAGCAAACATCCAAGGGGCTGAGCAATCAGAAAAATGTCTCTAAGGTCCCTCTCAGTCCAACTGTATATTGATTTTTCCAGACAGTAATTGGATTGAGTGAATATAAGATTACGAGAATAAAAGGAAATTATATATAGTTCAGGCACTTGGGTCTTAGTATTGTAAAAGCAGTTATTACTCTGCTGTTTTGGGATGATGTTGTTTTCTTCAGCATTCTGGATTAGAAATTATATTGTGTGGGGTCAGTGGTCCCAGTCATCCTCTGACTTTGGTATATATTTGACATTAACATTTAATTGTACTATGTATACTAGTCATATGGGTGACATCAGGAGCATCCATACTAACCATAATTATCTTACCATCAAGTAGCTTCTTAGAAAAACATTTTTATTGTTAAGTACTTTACTAATATCATACCCTATATAAATATTTTTTATAGGTCTTCGTCTTATAAATACTTGAATATAACAATAGATAATAAATATCTTAATTGCAGGGGCGGGCAATTAAAATTCATGAAAGGCCATATATATCATGATGTGACTGCAGATGTCATGCCACGAGAGGACTCCTGGCAAACGACACAACAAAGAGGGAATAACAGGGTAGCAATATAACGGAAGTCCCTAGCACTAAGGAGAGGGGAGTGGGATCACCACCTAACACTCAGCTTAGGCTGATAACTGCACTCGCTAACATCCGTAGACTGGTCCTTCCCCAAATGCACCATCATATGCCTAAGCCCTTGATGGCCCAGAACTCATCCTGACTAGTGAAGGCCAGTGAGATGGTAGTCTTACCACTGTAATAAGAAAACACGATGAAGGTAAGACAAACAGGTGGTGAAAGACAAAAAATAACACTCCACAGCTTCTCCAGTAGGAACTTCTCAGCTGCAACAGAAGTGACACCTCAGCTTCTCCAGAGTCTGGCTCCTTCAAAGTGGACAGCATAAGTATGAGCTCTAGCCAGCATAGGGAGGAGTGAGGATCGAATATTTATAGCAAAAGGGAGTGGTTTCAGCTGAGGTAACAAACTACCTGTTAGAATGGGCATGATTAGCGCTGCTCTCTGCTCCAGTCTACAGTGCACTGGCACAGCAGATGCTATGACATGACATCATGGTGTCTGCTGTCTCAGTCGCATATGGTGACTGGTGGAAAATGGAGCTCACAGTTCTGTACTCCACCAATATATTTGCTGCTATATGCATCCTGAGATGCAGACAGTAATGATATCAAGACATGTGTGGTGGCAGATGGCATGATGCAGTTCGTGGGCCACTGGTTTCAGCCTTTTGGCTGTCTTGGTCCACAGGCCGGATTGAAGCAGCCAGAAAGCCATATGTGGCCCATGGTCTGCACTATGCCCAGCCCTGTCTAAATACATCCCATATAATCATTTTAGGTTTCATACATAAGTTGAGTATATAATAATAATTTCATAACTATTTTAACCCCTTAATAACATATGACACGGTTACACCATATGCTGGCTCCCCTGACTTTAATGCAGGTTCGGAAACTAAGCTTGCACCTTTTCCATCAGAAGATAGCTTTAATATTCAACCATTTTCTGCTTCTAAGGCCCGTTTCACACGTCAGTGAAAAACACAGACGTTTTTCACTGGCGTGTAAAACACGCACATGTCCGTGCGTGTGCCGAAAATCACAGCACACGTGGGTTGTCTAAGTGAAATCCGGGCTCCGTTCTCCGTGGCCCGTGATTGCACTTAGAGATTCACTCACCTGCGCCCGCTCCCGCTCTCCATGGTGCTGATCGCTCCGGCGACGCAGCATCCGGCCGACGGTGACCCCTGCAGGAGCTGCTTCCGGGTCGGCTGTGTCGCGCATAATGAATATGCGCGACAGTAATGAGCCGGCTTAGAAGCAGCAGGGAGAACGGGCTGCAGAGGACATCGCTGGACGCCGGGTGAGTTAAAATGTTTATTATTTTAAATGCACGTTTTTTTCTGGCACGTGTTTCACGGACCACACCACTGCGTGGTCCGTGGAACATCAGTGATGCCAGAAAAAAATGGACATGTCTCCGTGCGGCAATCACGCACACGCGGGTACGCCGCACGGAGACACGTGCAGTGAAAAATCACTGACGTGTGAGCAGACCCATTCATTATAATGGGTCTGCGTATGTCAGGGATTCTGGTATGTTTAAAAAAAAGCACAAACGTCCCAGAATCACTGACGTGTGAAAGGGGCCTAACAGCCGTGGCTGTTAACCTGTGGAATGCCACGGTTAATCTGACACCGACATTTACAATATGCCACCAGGATGATGTCATTTCATGTGCTCATTGTTGCCCCCTAAGAGGAGGAACAAGTACAGTGAAAAGTTTTAAAAAAGTTTTTAAAAAAATATAGAAAGAACAAAATCTAAAAGTTCAAATCACCCTCTTTTTCCCTTATTAAAAATAAAGTAATAAAAAATTGAAAAAATACACAATTGTAGTATCATAATGTCCATAAAAGTCCAATCTATCAAGCTATAAAATTAATTATCACGAACAGTAAACAGTATAATGAAAAAGAAAAATGTCATTTTACACTTTTTTTGGCTACCGGAAAACTGCAAAAATAGAATAAGAGGAAATAAAAACATAATACCTACCCCAAAATGGTATCAATAAAAATGTAGGAATGGGGCAGAAAAAATAACCAATCACCCAGCCACATTGAACAAAATATAAAACTTTATGGGTTTCGGAAAATTGCAACACAAGTGAATTTTTCTCTTTTTATCTTTATTTTTTTGTGCAAATTTCCTAATTTTTGTTGGCACTTAAAAAAAAAACTAACTTTGCATGTTTGGTTTCTCAGTAATCATACAGACATGGAAAATCATATTGCCATGTTGTTTTTACCATACCGTGAGCAAGGTAAATAAATAAAAAAAAAAAAACCACAATTGTGAAATTGCGAGATTTGTTTTTGCAATTTCACTGCTTTCCAGTACATCACTTGATAAAATAAATTGTGTCAAACAAACGTACAGCTTGTTCCACAAAAAAACAAGGCCTCATACTGCTATGTGGATGGAAAAATAAAAACAGTTATGGCTCTTGGAAGAAGGAGAGGAAAAAATGAAAGCGAAAAAATGGAAAATAGAGATGGGATTAACCAATCCTATATATTATTTGTTGACTAGGGATTTCTATGGCTTGTATACTTTCCATCCAATCATGATTCTCTCAATTATAAATATGTGCCAGGGGAAAAATACATAATTTCTTCAGCTTTGGTTATTTTTCAAATTGCCAATAACAAAGTTTATGAATGAGAAAATACATATGACATGAGTAGGGCTTGAATATTTGGAGTATGCCCTACTAATGATGGCCACATTGCCTCTTAAGAATGAAAAAAGCCCTGTAGTCCCTGGCAGTCTTTTACTCCCACATTATCCATATCACAGCTACAATGTTCACCTATCAGCATAATTGGTCCCATAGCTGCTATGTGCCAAAATAATAACACAACAAAAGACATTTCCTATATTTTCCTGCACTATTACATCAAAATGTCCCATCTGACCCGCCAACGAGGGACTTCAGAAAACTATTATGTGTAATTATGATTTTTTTATTGTGAGGGACCATCAGTCGTTGTCCCTAATGACTCCTATAAGGAAAATACTAGAAATGCTATAACAAACAAATGGAATAATACCGCTGAGATTTCTAAGGTCAGAAGGACTGATGACCACATACAAAGCTCAGTCATATCTCTTTAAACTACCGGTAAGTAGATGGCAAGTCCATTGTGTACAAGTGATTGATATCGGCCCCAACTCACAGCCCTGTCCCATTGCTATCATCTCATGAGTCTCAATAAAATATCAACAAATAAATGATAGAGCCTACTTTTTGAAGGAATCTATTAGAAGTAAGGTAGGGTAGTAAGGTCGTTTGAGAAATGTGTAGGACTATGTGCTGTATTCTAATACAGCATAGCCAACTAAAATACATAATGTTTTATTATACCTGTACTATTAGTTTCTTGTGAGAGGTAGTTCACATCAGATTTTTTCCTCTAAAAAACTTACAACAAATCTGCCATCTTTAAAGCGCACCAATCATCAGGATTTTCGTGTATAACCTAAAGCCAGTGCTATACTGGCACTATCAGGCTGATTCTATACATACCTGTAGTGGTCAGCTCGGATGTTTAGGTTTTGAAATCCAAGCAAGTTAAGTTTATAAAATCATCAGGTTCTTGAGTGACAGCAGCTGAGGATCAGATAATATCTGGGGGGTATTCATAGTTATCCCCTCCCCTGTAAGTATTATACAATCGATTTAATTTTTGACTTGCAGAACCTGTGTTACGGTCATACCCATGTGACCAGAAGGGGCGGGGCCTCAGACAAAAGAAAAATGTTGTTCCTGGTATCAGCTTTGTTGGCTGAGGCCCTGCCTCTTCTGGCCACATGGGTATGACCTCACACAGGTCCTGCAAGTGAAACGTTACATCAATGGTATAATGCTTATGCTAATTCTAACAGGGGAAGGGGATAACTATGAATACCCCCCAGATATTATCTGATCCTCAGCTGCTTTCACTCAAGAAGCTGATGATTTTATAAACTTTACTTTCTTGGATTTCAAAACCAAAACATCCGAGCTGACAACTAAAGGTATGTAGAGAATAAGCCTGATAGTGTCAGTATAGCACTAGCTTTAGGTTATATACGAAAATCCTGGTGATTGGTTCACTTGAAGCCTGGCATAAAGTAGCCGAAGGATGGGCCACATGATTCTCCTTACCTATTCAGAATGGGAAGAAAGTATTCAGTGTAAAGGCCCTCACACTTATTAGATTGTGGTCAACGTAACCTGTGCATTTTGGTTAGATTGATCCTTTGGCAATGGCTTACTTAACTTTCTCCACTTATATCCCATATCTTTGTCTTATTTTCCTAATTTTTTTTGCATAATATTACATTTAGTTGCCAGATTTTCTTGCAGCAGCATCATCACAGTATAGGTAATGGAGTTCAGAACCATAACTAGCAATACCTAGAAGAATTGTATGGAGCAGGAAAGAAAATGATCTGATTTATAAACCTGGAGTAAAGAGAATCCGATCCTCCAACATCTTACATGTAAATGAGGCTTAAACAAGTTAAACCCTTTCATGAAGAGGCAATTTACCATTTTTCCATCTTCGTTTTACTCTCCCCTTCTTGCCAAAAGACATAACTTTTTATTTTTTTGTAAATGTGTGAGGCCTTGTGTTTTGCGTGACGAGTTGTACTTGTGAATGGCATCATTTATTGCACCACATAGTGTACTACCCCGGGGCTCGGCCGGCTGCCGAGCCGCTCGGATCCGTGCTCATCGGTGGGTGGCTCGAGCTCTTCCACGGAGCCGGGGGGGTCACGCTTCTCTGAAAGGGGATTGGTGCTACACGTAGGGACTTCAGTGGGGAGGTCCACGGCCGGAGCCTCTGTGGTTTGCAGGGGGATTTTAAGTTTGTGATGCCACCCACGGGTTGTGGTAAACGGATGGACACCACCGCTGCCGTTCACTAGGCTCCCGGGGACAGTGTTGCGCAGCTTGGTGTTGACCCCCTTTGTGGGTAGGGGGATGATGGTCCCGGGAGCCCGAGGGAGGTGCTGGGGCAAGGGGATGGATGCTGGCTATGGTGCTGTTTGCCCGCAGATGCTGGTCCTTGGGTCTCTATGCCTTGGCGGTGTGTTTACCCTAATGGTTGGGCTGTTGTCTTCAGTCGGATCTTGTGTGGGAAAGGTCCTAAAGTCCAGTCCTCAATCAGTTGATTTGACTTAGCCTAGTTGTTTCTGGGCCTCGTACTGGGTCTGAGTACCCCTCCTGGTGCACCGGTTTCCAATCGGTTCCCCGATTCGGTACTGGTGGGCCACCGCCCGACCCCGGTCGCTACGGTTCCACTGGCTGTAATCCCAGCTCCTGCAGGCGGCCACCACCATCTGCCTCTTTGCCAAAGGTGCCTGGGCTCCAACCCAGACACCTCGTGTAGACTTTGGCAGGCCTGAGCACAGGTCTGCCCTTGAACTTGACTCTCCTCACTCCTTGTCAAAGCTCATCTCATGACTCACTGTTTTCCTGCCTCCGGGCCTGTGAACTCCTCGGTGGGCAGAGCCAACCGCCTGGCTCCGCCCCCCCTGGTGTGGACATCAAACCCGGAGGGTGGTGACAAAGGTTTGTAGGTTGGCTGCTGTCACCTTTCTAAGGGGAGGGGGTGTGTGTGTGCATGGGACTACCTGAGACGACCTGACTAGTCCAGGGCGTCACAATAGTATATTATAAAACAGGAAAAAAATTCAAAGTACGAAGAAATTGTGAAAAAAATTGCAATTTTGAATTGTTTTTTGTGAGATGTTTTAACAGTGTACATTTTGGGTAAAAAAGACCTGGCAACAAAATTCTCCTCATCAGTATGATTACGATGATACCAGACATGCCCAGTTTTTTTTTTTATTATTTTAATTTAAAAAAAAGAGACTTTTTAAAGAAAATTTTGGGCGGTTCTGTGGACATTTTATGTGACCTGTAACATTTTCATTTTGCAGTCGATACGAGACGTGTAAGAGCTTATTTTTTTGGGAGGATGGAACAATGTTTTATTTGATCCCATTTTGGGATAGATATTACATTTTGATCACTTGCTACAGCATTTTTTGTGGTATTGCAGTACCCCCCAAAAAAGACGTTCTTAAATGTTTTCCATTTATGATGTTTATTTTAATAGATAGGACTTTTCTGAGTGAGACAATGTCACAGTTTTTTTTAATTTTTATTATTTTTATCTTGAATAGGGGAAAGGTGGGTGATTAGAGCTTTTATGGTTTGTTTTCATATTTTGTAAACCAATTTTCTACTTTTAAATGTATGTGTCAGTCTCCTTAGGGAACTATAACCGGTGATCATCTCATCACTTGTGCTGTATACAGCAATCTTGTGCAGATTGACAAACCATTTCAGCATGCCAGTGGTGAGGAGAGTTGAAGCTGCAATGCTCCTCTGGGAAATATGCAAATTGTCTCTAAAGTGAGGAAGTAGATGAACTCTAATGCAACCTATTGGCAGTATCAATCCTAAAAGTCAAAAGTGACCCTATAATGAGTTTTGCCATATGATTTAGGATTTATTCCAGCTTAGAATTTCAATTTGCTGACACGGTGTTTTGGGATGGTTGTGCCTTGTCAGTAGTACAAACTCCAATAGGTGGCACTAGAGTTCGTCTACTTCCCCACTGAAGAGACAATTTTAACATTTTCCAGAGGAGCATTGCAGCTTAAAGTCTCCTCACCACTGGCATGCTGGATTGGTGTGTCAGTCTCCGGCAGAAGAATAACTTCCCCTTTAGACCCCATCTTGGCTTCTCATACAGCCAGATCAGATCTCATACTTTGCACTGATAAGGGACAACCATCCTGAAACACCGGATCTACAAACTGAGGTTCTGATCTGGCATAAATCTTAAATCATATGAGAAGGCCTGTTAAAAGGTCACTTTTGACTTTTAGGATTGTTATCTCCAATAGGTGGCACTAGAGTTTGTCTCCTTCCTCACTGAATACACAATTTGCATATACAGCAATGTCACAGTATTGATCTATATAGCATATAGAATCACAGTGTCTTTCGCAGCCAAACCACAGACAAGGTTTCAATGGAGCTTCGTAATGACAAGCATGGTGGTCTTCAACAGACCCCTGGCTGTCATAACAACCCATTGATGATCGGCTATCAAGTCACAGACGCGCCAAGATGCCAGCACATGTTAAATGTCGCTGTTAGGGCGGCTTTGCACGTTGCGACATCGCAAGCCGATCCAGCGATGTCGCACGCGATAGTCCCCGCCCCCGTCGCAAGTACGATATCGTGTGATAGCTGGCGTAGCGAACATTATCGCTACGCCAGCTTCACATGCACTCACCTGCCCTGCGATCGTCGTTCTGGCCGGCGACCTGCCTCCTTCCTAAGGGGGCGGGTCGTGCGGCGTCATAGCGACGTCACACGGCAGGCGGCCAATAGCGGCGGAGGGGCGGAGATGAGCAGGATGTAAACATCCCGCCCACCTCCTTCCTTCCGCATATCCTACGGAAGCCGCAGTGACGTCGGCAGGAGATGTTCCTCGCTCCTGCGACTTCACACACAGCGATGTGTGCTGCCGCAGGAACGAGGAACAACATCGGACCGTCGCGTCAGCGTAATTATGGATTACGCCGACGCTGCACCGATGACGATTACGATGATTACGACGATTTTGCGCTCGTTAATCGTATCATCTAGGCTTTACACACTACGATGTCGCATGCGATGCCGGATGTGTGTCACTTTCAATTTGACCCCACCGACATCGCACCTTCGATGTCGTAGTGTGCAAAGCCCGCCTTAGTGTTTGATAGCGGCAATTAACAGGTTAACAATTATAGGCTGTGCTTCACTCCACCCATGAATGTAAAATGCAGGTTCTTGCTCTAAAACATAACCATTATCTGTTGTGTATGGAGTAAGCCTGCTTCATACACCCACTTACGACTTTTGCTGTATATGTAAGGCGGATGTCATGAAGAGGTTAAAGAGAATCTGTCATCAGTTTTTTTTTTTGCTACCTCATTTGAGAGCAGCATAATGTAGGGGCAGAGATCCTGATTCCACCAATGTGTCACTGTAATTACTACGACACAATGAGAGTTGTAAACTGCCCCACACCCCAGTCCTTTATGTACATTGTATATTGACAGTGAGCTACTTATCAGAGGAGGAGGTGTAGTTGGACAAAATAGCATAAGGCAGCTAGTCCAAGCAATGATACTGTTCTAGTGATGAAACCTTCATTGTAAGTAAACAACATCACATAGCTGAATAATAGCTGAAATCTGTGACTCACTCCCTACCTCATGATGTTTTCGTATTACAAAGCAAAAACCTGCTGACAAATTTCCTTTAATTCACAAATGAAAAGTTTGGTGATTGGTAGAAGACTTTAATGTAATACTTGTAGTACTTTTATTTTCTCATTTAGATGTGCAACGTGTCAAACCTGACAACTTTGGGACAGATAGAAAAATACAGACAGGAACAATCCAGTAAGATAAAAGAGGTAACTCACAGAGGAGGTAGACAACATGATTCACAGGAGAAAGATTAGAAAACTAGAAGTGGCTAAATAGTAAAACTCAGCCTGCAACAAGGATGTTGGATCTCCTGGCTTGTCTGAAGTATATTATATATGTAGAGCTTGAGTTGTCATTATACACAGAGGTGTATTGGTGAAGGAATGTGAGGGCATCCTAAACTTCACTGCTGATCTTTATACTGCAGTAAATGATAGGGGTTACCGGTCTTTTCTAATTTAACATCTGCCCATGTAGTAACGCATTTATCAAGTTCTGCTTAGTATTCTGCATTACACTCTAAGAAGACGATGATAAATAATCAGTTCAATCCCTGCTTACATAAGTTTGCTCACAGACATTTGTCTGCGCCCATCCCTCCCAGAGAAAAAACAGTCTGCAAGTCATCCCCACTGAGCAAACAGAAATAGGCTATTCATCAAAGAAACAGAAAAAAAATCTTATGCAGTCTAATGGGAAAGATTTGCTTTAGTACAACCTGCCCACACAGTTTGTACATTTTTACATTTAAAGGGGTTATCATCAAGCCACTTACATTAAAGGGGTTGTCGACTACTTGGACAACCCCTTTTCAATCCCTATGTCAATCCCCCTTGTAAGAAAAATATTGCCGGCCCCATCCCAGTGGAGTTGGCACTGCCTGGGGATTGCATGACATTATTATGTCATGCGATCCCTTTGGGCAATTACTGCAGGCTTCAATCTCCACTCCTTCAAACAGATCAGGCATCCTTAGTAAGAGCTGAGGCTGACCTCTCACTTCTTCTGAATGTCTTGATTTATCTGAAGGTGAGTATAGGTGTTATTATCTTACTGAGTTGAAACATAGGGATTGAGACAACCCCTACTAGCCCAACCACCTTTAAAAAAATACTCAAATAGTATAAAATAATAAACAAGTAATATTCACCTGCCCCATCCCCCACTACTTCCAGTCTGATGTTTTCTTCATTCCCTGCCAGTCATTGTGTTTCATGCTCTGTCTCAGTAGCCTTGCAGGCCTGCACAGGCGCACTCTGCTCGGTCATATTTGATATGCTCCGTCACTGTATGTAAATGATGATTGTTGTGTCCGATGGGCATTCTCGCTTCAACACCTGTCCCTCCTTTCTGCTCCTAATCATATCCCCCTGCTTTGATTGATGTGGACGACGCATCTTGCGTTATCCACATAGGTGACCGAGATCTTGCTCCTGCGCAGTAGCCTGGCAGGACCGCGCAGGCTCACTCTGATTTACCCTACTGCGGGCAGAGCATAAAACATCACTGTGCAAGCTACAAGCAATGGCATTCCGACATCATGTCCGATGACGTTCCTTGGTACTTGCACAGTGATGTTTTATGTTCTATCCGCAGTAGGTCAGGTCAGAGTGCACCTGCTCGGGCCTGCAAGGCTACTGCGCAGGAGCAATACAGTGGTTTGCTATGTGGATGACACTGTCATCTACATCAATCAAATCAGGAGGACACAATTAGGAGCAGGAAGGAGGGACAGGTGCTAAAGTGAAGATTGCCATCAGACTGGACAGTCATCATTTACATACAGTGCCTGAACGTATCGCGTAGAGCAGAGTAGAGTGCGCTTGTGCAGGACACGTTATCCACATCAACCAAAGCAGGAGAACATGATTAGGAGCAGAGAGGAGGGTCAATTGCAGTGAGGATGTCCTTTGGACAGGACCATGATCATTCACATACAGCGCCGGAGCATATCAAATTGAATTTTCTGAGGTATATATTGGGACTCATGAGCCGATAGACATGTTTTTGGAATGCAGCACAGGAGCAGTTAAGGATGGTGCCACTTGTTTATCGGTTCAAAAACTGGAATTACATGTATGAAGATGTCACATTTATGTACGTTTTGTTAACTTTTATTTCAAGATTACCTAGGATTTTAATTTTATTCTGATGTTTTTTTTCTTTTTAAATTTAAAGGGGTTGTCCGACATTAGCTTAACAAAAATGTTTGAGTTTATCTGTGCTGTATTGTCATATAAATCACACCTACATTGTTATTTTTTGTTTTCTAACTTTTGTTCCTCTTGAATTATACCTTTATTCTCTGCAGCTTCTTGTTTACATTCAGCTCTAGCAAACTGACCACTTCCTGTGCAAAACCTCCCAGTCACAGCTGTCACCGCCCAGCCTCAGTGTCCAGCCCCACCCTCTGCCCGCCCCCTGCACACATTCCTTTCCCTGTCAGTATATTCTTCCCCAGCACCTGACCTGGTATCACTACAGCATTGCAAATAACAGCCCCACATCGGACTCTGCACCGTACACGCACACACATGGCTCTGTACCTCACACGCACACATATGGCTCTGCACCGTACACGCACACACATGGCTCTGCACCGTACACGCACACACATAGCTCTGCACCGTACACGAACACACATGGCTCTGCACCGTACACGCACACACATGGCTCTGCACCGTACACGCACACACATGGCTCTGCACCGTAAACGCACACACATGGCTCTGCACCGTAAACGCACACACATGGCTCTGCACACGCACACATATGGCTCTGTACCGCACACGCACACATATGGCTCTGCACCGTACACGCACACACATGGCTCTGCACACGCACACACATGGCTCTGCACACGCACACACATGGCTCTGCACCGTACACACATGGCTCTGCACCGTACACGCACACACATGGCTCTGCACAGTAAACGCACACACATGGCTCTGCACCGTACACGCACACACATGGCTCTGCACCGTACATGCACACACATGGCTCTGCACCGTACACGCACACACATGGCTCTGCACCGTACACGCACACACATGGCTCTGCACACGCACACATATGGCTCTGTACCGCACACGCACACACATGGCTCTGCACACGCACACATATGGCTCTGTACCGCACACGCACACACATGGCTCTGCACACGCACACATATGGCTCTGCCAGCCCCCCCATCCCCATCCCCATAGGGAACACATGTGGAGTACATACTCACCTGTCCTCGGTCCCCGCCGCTCCTGCACGTTCGTGCGCTGTCTGTGCTCTGTTTAGCACAGTAGTGACGTCACCGCTGTGCTGCAGATTGCACAGACAGCGGGAGGGACAGTGATGAGAAGCTGCGCTGCGCTGCTTCTCATCAGCACTTTCAAATGTACCGGCATCGGTGATCTGTGATGCCGGTACATTTGAATGTGCGATCCTGGGCAGGGGGCCCGGTGCTGGAGCTGACACCACGGCAGCTGCCGCCAGGCCCCGCCCCCAGGTCACGGACCCCCACAGCAGTGCAGGGGGGAGGTTACTGGAGGTGCGGGGGAATGTGTGGGAGGGTGCAGGGAAGGGGGCGGTGACTCCTCGCACTGTAGACACCCAGCAGGGAGGTGACATGCTGCTCCACATTTGCATGTCAACATGGCCCTGCCCATGTAGACGTGCAAAGACCGGAAGCAGCAAAATCGCGGCAGGAGCGGTCACATGACCGCTCTGAGCCGGGGGAGAGGGGCTGACAGCAGGGCAGGTAAGTGGTCTCTATCTACTTACCTGCCCCAATGTAGCCCAATAGGGAAATAAAAAAAAAAAGTCAAAGAAGCCGGATAACCCCTTTAAAAGATGTTTAATATTCAGGACAACTCTTTTCACAAAGTGCATCATAGCAGCATCAAATGGTTAGCAAAAAGAGCATCCACCTCCTTTAACCCTATCTACTTTTCGAGACACTTTCAAAAGCATAAATTAAAAGGTTAAGATTTAAATTTCTATATTTAAGTTAAAAAAAACCTAACAAACAAAATGACGTTCCCATGAAGGAGTCCATATCTTTTAATGCAACACGAACCACTCCAACTACTGGGTACATTTTTTTTTATAGATTTACACTTCTTAGAGGCTGTTTATTTGCCGGTAAAGGAGCTGTCACATTAAAGCTGCTCTATGATCATCAATGCCTTACTTTACCTTGAAACCCATTTAAGAATATAACACAGACAAATAAGATTCCAACGTTTGGATGCTTCTCTATGTCATTGTGACATAGTTATCTGTCAGCTGCCACGTTTCTAAAGAGACTGCAAGTATTTTGGAACCCTCCATGACTTTACCTTTAGTCTGTGTCAAAAAAAATCTCTGGAAAATGTGCTAAGTATACTATAATATACCATGTCTTTTTTTGATTTGTGTTTTTCCTCTACAGTAAAGTAGTCCTGTATCTCATGTCTCACTCAGGAACCAGAAACTTTATCAAAAGAAGCCAGGTGATTATCGAAGGTCTAGCTTTTCTGACCCCAAGTGATCAGCAATTATCACTGGGGAAAGTCGCTAGAGGGGAAAAGTAGATTTGCATACAAACCATTAATGTGAATATCAATCTATATACAGTTAGGTCCAGAAATATTTGGACAGTGACATAAGTTTTGTTATTTTAGCTGTTTACAAAAACATGTTCAGAAATACAATTATATATATATATAATATGGGCTGAAAGTGCACACTCCCAGCTGCAATATGAGAGTTTTCACATCCAAATCGGAGAAAGGGTTTAGGAATCATAGCTCTGTAATGCATAGCCTCCTCTTTTTAAAGGGACCAAAAGTAATTGGACAATGGACTCTAAGGGCTGCAATTAACTCTGAAGGCGTCTCCCTCGTTAACCTGTAATCAATGAAGTAGTTAAAAGGTCTGGGGTTGATTACAGGTGTGTGGTTTTGCATTTGGAAGCTGTTGCTGTGACCAGACAACATACGGTCTAAGGAACTCTCAATTGAGGTGAAGCAAAACATCCTGAGGCTGAAAAAAAAGAAAAAATCCATCAGAGAGATAGCAGACATGCTTGGAGTAGCAAAATCAACAGTCGGGTACATTCTGAGAAAAAAGGAATTGACTGGTGAGCTTGGGAACTCAAAAAGGCCTGGGCGTCCACGGATGACAACAGTGGTGGATGATCGCCGCATACTTTCTTTGGTGAAGAAGAACCCGTTCACAACATCAACTGAAGTCCAGAACACTCTCAGTGAAGTAGGTGTATCTGTCTCTAAGTCAACAGTAAAGAGAAGACTCCATGAAAGTAAATACAAAGGGTTCACATCTAGATGCAAACCATTCATCAATTCCAAAAATAGACAGGCCAGAGTTAAATTTGCTGAAAAACACCTCATGAAGCCAGCTCAGTTCTGGAAAAGTATTCTATGGACAGATGAGACAAAGATCAACCTATACCAGAATGATGGGAAGAAAAAAGTTTGGAGAAGAAAGGGAACGGCACATGATCCAAGGCACACCACATCCTCTGTAAAACATGGTGGAGGCAACGTGATGGCATGGGCATGCATGGCTTTCAATGGCACTGGGTCACTTGTGTTTATTGATGTCATAACAGCAGACAAGAGTAGCCGGATGAATTCTGAAGTGTACCGGGATATACTTTCAGCCCAGATTCAGCCAAATGCCGCAAAGTTGATCGGACGGCGCTTCATAGTACAGATGGACAATGACCCCAAGCATACAGCCAAAGCTACCCAGGAGTTCATGAGTGCAAAAAAGTGGAACATTCTGCAATGGCCAAGTCAATCACCAGATCTTAACCCAATTGAGCATGCATTTCACTTGCTCAAATCCAGACTTAAGACGGAAAGAGCCACAAACAAGGAAGACCTGAAGGCTGCGGCTGTAAAGGCCTGGCAAAGCATTAAGAAGGAGGAAACCCAGTGTTTGGTGATGTCCATGGGTTCCAGACTTAAGGCAGTAATTGCCTCCAAAGGATTCGCAACAAAATATTGAAAATAAAAATATTTTGTTTGGGTTTGGTTTATTTGTCCAATTACTTTTGACCTCCTAAAATGTGGAGTGTTTGTAAAGAAATCTGTACAATTCCTACAATTTCTATCAGATATTTTTGTTCAAACCTTTAAATTAAACGTTACAATCTGCACTTGAATTCTGTTGTAGAAGTTTCATTTCAAATCCAATGTGGTGGCATGCAGAGCCCAACTCGCGAAAATTGTGTCACTGTCCAAATATTTCTGGACCTAACTGTATATCTGTATGATTATGCTTTCATTCCCTCCTTGGTCCAAGAGGACAGTCCCCAACCACCAACCTCAGCGCTGACAATCTGGCAAATTACTTCAAAGAAAAAAGTGACCATATCTGACAAAAGATTTTCTCTCAATCCCCTATGATCATGCATTCTCTGCCCTCCTGCACTTCATCTAGCTCACTTTTTGTCTTTGAACAGGTTGGAGCAGAGGTTTCCCAGCCTCTTGCATCTTTTTGCGCTATGTGCTTCAGTGACCTTATTCCCTCACATCTCCTTCAGCCCCCCTCCCCAGTTGTCATCACTCACCTAACTAAAACATTTAATCTTTCTCTATCATCTGGTATATTTCCCTCCTCCATCAAAAACGCCAGCATACACCCATTACTATAGAAAACACCCCCCTACCACAGCTGTATTGCTAACTACAGACTTGCCTCTAATCTCTCTTTCATTTCGAAACTTCTGAAACGTTTGGTCCAATGGCTGTCTAATCTGCTATCTCTCAGACTATGCTCTTCTTGACCCCTTACAATCCAGTTTACTGTCTTTACTAAAGTCTCTAAAGATCTACTAACAGCTAAATCTAGCTGATCTCCAGGATTTCTCTGAAGCATTCAACACTGTGGATCACCAGGTCCTCTTCACTATGCAGCAGGCTCAAGAACACCATTTTCTCTTGGTTCTCCTCCTATCTCCCTGACGGTTCTTTCACTCTATCTTTTGCCGGCTCATCTTCCTCTCCTCTTCTAATTCCTGTCAGGGTTCCTCAGGATTAAGTCACGGACTCCTTCCTCTTCTAGCTATATACTGCCCCTATTGGACAAACATTAGTAAAATTAGTTTTCAGTACCATCTACATGCTGTTGACACCCACTTTTCCTGACATCACCCCTGCATTACTACAAAATACCAATGATTGTCTGTCCACTGTCTCTAACATCATTTCCTTCCTTCCTAAATTCAATATTTCCATTTCCGTGTGTAGTTCTACTATTACTCATCAGCACCACACCTGCTATTTTGGGAATATAATAGATTCAGTTCTTTCATCACACCCTACATTTGATCACTTGCTCACTCATATCACTAACACCTATCTCAAAAGTGTCTCTAGAAATTGAGATTTTCTTCCTTTGTCGCTGCAACCTTTGCTCTGATTCATGCTCATCTGGACTATTGCAACTCTCTACTAACTGTTCTCCCTCTTACTAAACTATCCCCTCTCTAATCCATCCTGAATGCAGCAACCAGGATCATGTTCCTCTCCAACCGCTACACTGATGCCTCCACCCTGTGCCAGTCATTGCACTCGTTGTTCATCTGCTACAGAGTCCGATATAAACTTATCCAACAAAGCTCTCCACAGTTTTGCACCATCCTACATCTCCTCCTCCATCTCTGTTTATCACTCTGCCTGTGCCATCCATTCCAATATGACTTAAGACTAGTTATACGCGAACCCCCAATGTTCACGTTCGGGAGCCTAGCCCAAACTTTTGTAAAGATCGAGTTCGGATTCTGAGATAATGCGAACGTGCGTCCGAACACCTGACTCAGGCTTTATAGTTATGGGATGGGGCAGGGGAGCTATAAAAAAAAGAATATAGTTAATAATAAACATTGTCATTACACTTATAGGTTCCGCGACGCGTCCTGCAGACTCTGTCTACTGGTCGCTTCTGCTTCTGCTTCCGATCATTGCTGTGCCCTCCTGGTAACCAGCAGTGAATTACTGGACCTTCAGTGACGTCATAGCCATGTGACCAGTCTGGTGTGAATGTTGTGTAGACATTGGCTTACAGACTGGTCACATGACTATGACGTTATGGAAGGTCCTGTTAACTGAACTTTGACTGTTACTGTGCGAATGTTGCATCGGCATCACCCGGTACGGCCACACACTGTCCTAACATGAGCGGTCGGCTGCATGTATTTCAATGCAGCTGAGGCGCTCCTGTCCTGAGAGCGTTAGGCCATATCGGCTGATAATGATGTGAGACGCAAGTGGAATCATCCCCTCACTGTCAGCCTGCTTCTTGCTCTGTACAGAGCGATGTAGCAAAGCTGACATGCGTCTCCCTGCTTCTCTCTCTGTAGACCCACTTGTCTTTACAGAGTGATGAAGCAGAGTTGACATGGCTCTCTCCCTGTGGACTACGTCAGACTAAGCAGTTTTTTATAATAAAGATGGAGTCTCTAAATGGTTTTTTTTTTGCTTTATTTCTAATTACAAAAATTTTTCTTTGTGTTGTGTTTTTTTTTACTATTTACTAGAAATTAATGGTGGCCATGTCTAATTTGGCGTGACACCATGAATTTCAACTAGCAAATAAAATACGGAGGGAGCCCATGCATTTTTTTTTAATTATTTTGTTTTTTAAATAATTAAAAACAAAAAAAACCTAAATGGGCTTTCTTGTATTTTGATTGCCAGCCAAGGTAAAGCCATGCAGATGGGGGTGGCAGCCCATAGACGTCCGCTTTATCTCCGCTGAAAATCAAAAATTATTCCTTTCACATTTTGTGCATCCCCTATTTCCTTATAGATTGTAAGCTTGTGAGCAGGGCCCTCACTCCTTTTGGTATCTGTTGAATTATGTACTATTCTGTAATGTCTGATGTTGTCTGTACTTGTCCCCTATTAATTGTGTAGTGCTGCGGAATATATTGGTGCTATAGAAATAACAATTATTATTATTATTATGCTTGGTGTTCCAATCGTGCACATAGAAGGGTATTTCAAGAAGGGAACCCTTTTTGACATACATATGCCTCAATAGGGTATTTGGGCAGGAGTTTTAACTGATCCGACAAAGATAACTTTTACCTTGAGGACCAAGCATGCTTTTAACTTCTGCAAGTCCATTTGCCATTATGCTCTGAAATATAATACTGGTTTGTAATGTTAGACCTTGGATTCTTAGTGGATTAGATCTACATTTTCATTATGTTTCTGTGAAAACGCAGTATTGTTTAATTTACTGACATGTTTTCTAAAGGTGTAATGCATAAAAAAATCTGTATTATTGTTTTTATCTTTCATTATGTTTTTTTCATGGTACTAAAAGACATAACTATATTCTATGGGTTGTACTATTTATTAACTTTCATTTGTAGTGTACGTATCATATATCTTTTTAATATCTTACATGTCCTGCAGATCAGTGGGATCAAAGTCCTGAGACCCCTCACCCATCATTTGTAAATCTGCTCAGAATTGCTGAGCTCAGCAGGCAGACGCTTAACTCCATTCACACAGCGTAGAAGCGTAGAACTGTGTACGGACTCAATAGAGAGTCTACAGATGTGACCATATGTCCATGCAGAAGCCAAGTGTCCATGCCTGCCGAGCTCAGCCCTTCTGAGCAGTTTTTTAAAGGTTAGAGTCTCAATCACCACTGATCTGTGGGATGTATAAAGGACTAGAACATAGAAAAAATTATAATTACACTTTATAGTATATTCTTCACTTATAAAAAGTGGCACTGAAAGGGAAGTGACAGAAGGAGCCTTATTGCTTTTTAACCATTGAGTTAAAATGTGAAAACTACAAATCAATGAAGGAAATATTCAATAATTCCTGTTTTACACAAAAGGAATATTTATTCACAACGTCTCCCATCCTGCATATCAAGCATATCCACGCAAATCAGTACATCAGGTAAAGGCCACTTAGCATATAACCTTTTATTGTTATCAACAAAGAATACAAAGATGGAACAAATTTAGAGATTTACAATATTTTTGAGATTTAGCCTTAAATTTTAATCAATACAAGAATAGGCCCCAAGTGTACTCTGAAAGCAAAAGCAACCTTAGGGTACGTACCCACGATCTGTGTTTGCAGCATTTTGGATGTAGAGTGTCTTCGCTGCATCCAAAACACAGTGTTGTACAGTACAAGAATAGTGGATGGGATTTCTAGAAATCCCATGCCAAATGTGTGTGTATGTCCTGCAGCGAAAACTGACCTGTGGTGCAGCTTTCCGAGCCACAAGCATGTCAATTCTTTGCTGCGGAGTTGCAAGCATTCTTTGTAGGAAGAACACAAGTGAGAGACCACAGTCTCTCATACCCTGATCGTGGGCACGGTGCAGCTGCGGTCTCCTGTGATCTTCTGCAAAGGAGACTCATGGCCCCACAGGTCAGGACCCACCGCGTCCATGACGCATCGGGTGTTGATTGTGGGGACATACCCTAAGGGGTACTTTGCACACTACGACATCGCAAGCCACTGCTGCGATGCCGAGCATGATAGTCCCCGCCCCCGTCGCAGCAGCGATATCTTGTGATTGCTGCCGTAGCGAACATTATTGCTACGGCAGCTTCACATGGACTTATCTGCCCTGCGACGTCACTCTGGCCGGCGAACCGCCTTCTTTCTAAGCAGGCGGATCGTGGAGCATCACAGCGACATCACATGGCAGGCGGCCAATAGAAGCGGAGCGGCGGAGATGAGCGGGACGTAAACATCCCGCCCACCTCCTTCCTTCCGCGTTGCCGGTGGACGCAGGTAGGAGAAGTTCCTCGCACCTGCGGCTTCATACACAGCGATGTGTGCTGCCGCAGGAACGAGGAACAACATCGTATCTCCTATTGGTGCGACATTATGGAAATGTCCGACACTACACAGATCACCAATTTACGACGCTTTTGCGATTGTTTATCGGTGCATCTAGGCTTTACAGGTTGCGACGTCGTTACCGGCGCCGGATGTGCGTCACTTTCGATTTAACCCCGACGATATCGCAGTAGCGATGTCGCAACGTGCAAAGTACCCCTAAGGATAGACCATCAATGAAAAGGTAGTAGCCAACATCTTTAACTCAGAATTTCCTCACAGCATAGTTAAAAATATGTTTTCTACATAGGACAGACCATTTTATATCTGCAGTTTGGTCCCCTCCTTCCTATTCAACAGATTGGATCATACAAAAATTATACTTAATGTATCTGCTTTTATAACTCTTCGCTGTTTGCATAATTTATGCTAAACCATTATCTGTACAAAATGTGGCTTTGTCCAGTGGTTTATTGCTCACTCAGGGTGTGCATACTCTCAGCTAACTAATCCCCCTCCAAAAATCCATTAGTTTGACAGCTCCAGTCTCCGGTCACCAGCAATAACATCAAAGAATTCTGAGAGTCAATTTAGGAGCCCTCCACAGTAACATCCCCATGGTATTAAAGGGAATGTGTCAGTAAAAAAGGACATATTGCCTAAATCAGGTTTTGCATTGAACGTTTTTTTTTCAAAGTTTGTGATTTTTTTTCTTCTATAACAATTGTTCTTAAAAATTAAAAATAGAAAATTGCAATTTTAATATTGGCCTCTGGGGCTATTTCAGACTCTATCTTCCTATTCGTTTCACATGTACGTTTGCAGCAATAGACTGACTCTGACTGTATCTGTTGTATTGAGGCATCTAATGAGTGTGGGAAAACGTCATTGTGAAGGGAGGGGGAGTAGGTGAGCTGTGACTTCACCTGCTGCGAATGGCGGATCACGTGTTGTAGGCTGTGTACAAGAGGTGCACCTCTCATTGATAAGGTACCTGCTAGAAACTCTTTGTGAATCTTTTGGGAAAGTTCAGGAGATTAGAGCCTAAAATAACTTCAGTGGCCAGAATAAAAATTAATTTAGTATAAGAATATATTTTTATATATATACACACATATATATATATATATATATATATATATATATATATATATAATGTGTGTGTATATATATATATAAATATATTTTTACATATATATATATATATATATATATATATATATATATATATATATAGTGCCCCTGTGTCTTCAGTCGCCACAGGGCACTGCATCTCACCAGAGGTGCGGTACTCATCCTGGGTAAGGAGGAGGTCGGTGGCGGTTCACAACATCCACATCCACACATAAGCCAGTTGCCCACGGGGTTAGGATAGGGTCACCATATCATACAAAAAAGCAGATGACAGTGTCCTCTTGAGTGAAAATTGTTTCCTTTTTATTCCATGATAGTGCACAAAAATATGCAACGTTTTGACACAGAATGTCTTTGTCAAGCATTCTGTGGCGAAACGTTATTTTTGTGCACTATGATGGAAAAAAAAGGAAAGAATTTTCAATGAAGAGGACACTGTCATCTGCTTTTTTGTATGGTATGTGGAGTCAAGTGATGCCTTGATATTGGACTGGCGTCCCATTACCGCCAGATTGTGTGCTACACAGGCGGCCATTGACTGTAGGTGCTGCAGTTTGCTGTGTTTCTAGGGTCACCATATCGTTTGGGGCCTATCACCCACTAGCTTAGATACTTGAGTTGGCAGGGCGACTAATCTGGGGAGCAGGAGCCACACACACACTTATTGAGTCTAGCCACTACCGGGAACCAAGTGAGACGGAGGAGAATACAGTCGCTGAGGGGAATGCTGATAGCTCTCAGGACTGGTGCACATCTCAGGGTGCAGAGCCCTAGGCTGGTGGGCACTTTAAGGCCTGCCAGTAGAATCCGCCGGGCAGAGGATTTCAAGTCTTCTGGCCTACAACAGCATCCGGGGCAAAGCAGCATATAGAGCCAGGAGCCGTGACCATAGGGAGGCCCATCAACGGACTTACGCTGCCTGCTGTATGGGACGGGGAACATATCCACCCCAAGGACTCGGGTCCCTGTGTAGCTTCAAGACACAGGGACTCACACAACAGAGCGCAGGGAGGAAGGACCCACGAAGTATCCCACTGGTACCGGCCCCCGAACTATCTGGGATCGTCTGGAGCCCATCACAGCGGAGTCTGGCAGTCCAACGGCAGGAGCAACTCAGTGAGTAAACAACTTAAATTGCAACCGCTGTGTTGTCTGATCCTTCCCGCGCCCCACACTTCCCATACTGGGGTGGACACTTACCAAGTGCCCCAGAAGAGAGACTAACCTTGCGCAGCAGCGGCTCCCATTATAGCTGCATACCACAGGTGGCGTCACGAAAAACAAATACCCCCATCATCACCATCATCCCATCCCCACCATTTCGGTTGACATCACGGGATCACGGAGTCGGGCCAGGCCACTGTGACAACCCAAATCCCAAACACCAGCCCGGTGATGAGTAGTTACCACAACCTCGCGGGCGCGTCTCATATATATATATATATATATATATATATATATATATATATATATATATATATATATATACTGTATATATATATATATATATTTATTAAGATCGGGACATTAAAATAAAATGTTGCAAAAAAAATTTAACAGAAAAACTTGATTTAATAATAGGTAATTTTCCCATGATACGTTCCTTTGGTGTTAATAAACAAGTAGCCAAAAAAAACAGCCAAGCTGCTTCCTAGGTGCTGAGGTTTCACAGTAGCACTGAGGAGTTATATCAATTAAGACTTGCAAGGAATATCTATATCTTACTCCAGCAATTTCCAAGAACCTTCCCTGGAGTCGTGAATGAAAAGAGCTTGTCTAAAACCTTCTAAGTGTTTCCTCTAACAAACACGTCTCCATGCTTTTTACCAGAAAAGCTTGGCTCATTTGGTTTTGTAGTGGCAGATATTAACAGCCACATGAGATAAAAGCAAATAGAAAAGTTTCCATTCTGCAAAAGTCAGATTTTCAAAGCTAAATGCATGAATTTCAAGATCAGTTTAAACCTGGACCCGACAATGCCATTATTTTACTAATGGAGAAGAGATGCCGGAAATGTTTTAATGAAGTCTCCTGGTAACTGAGTAACCAAGGAAGAGTTGTGATACTGAAAACATAAAATGCATGAGTTTCTAACATAAGTGGCAGAGTTGATGCATCTCTTGTCAGTTCTGAAAACTGTCTTAGTTAAAGGGAACCACCAGGTTTTTCCCATAAAAATTGCGGTCACCACCAGGGCCGCCACTAGGAATTTCAGGGCCCCATACTGGCAACATTTTTGGGCCCCCTTAATATTCCACCCATGCTCCACCTCAGCTCCACCTCCACCCCGCAAACCTTCCACAGGCTCACTGCCACTCTTGGAAAAACATATATATATACACACACACACACACACACACACACACACACATGGCTAAAAATATTAGCACCCTTGAAGTTATATCAGAAAATGAAGTATTTCCCACAGAAAATTAATAATACACCCTCTACACCGCCCCTCTCCATAATAAACTCTCTACACTGCCCCTCTCCATAATACACCCTCTACACAATACACCCTCTACACTTCCCTCTCCACAATATTTCTCCCACACTGCCCCTCTGTATAATATACTCCCACACAAAGCCCCTCTGTATATCTCTCCCACACACAATGCCCCTTTGTATAATTTCCCACACACTGCCCCTCTGTATAATATCTTTCCCACAAACACTGCTTCTCTGTATAATATCTCCTCACATATGCCCCCTCTGTATAATATGTCCCCCACACAAGCTGCCCCTCTTTATAATATCCTTCCACACACGCTGCCCCTCTGTATATTGCCCCACACACTACCCCTCTGTACAGCATTCCCCAACACACACACTGCCCCTCTGTATATCCCTCCATACACACACTGTCCCTCTGTATAATATCCCTACACAGACACACACACACACACACACACACACACACACACACACACAGTTCCTTGCAACACTTTGTTAAGAAAGCTGACAAAACAAAAGTTGAAAACATGATTCACAAGAGAAAAAAATGGATGAAATAGTGGCATGGAATGAAATGAAGTATCAGGGCACTGATAATAGAACACACAATAAGCATATAAACAAGGCAGTGTCTGCAGATAAATAATATAATCAAAAAACACACAATACCTGCCTGTAGAGCCTCACCTTCAAGATAATGTGGTAGTAATCCAATAGAGGGTAGGTTTTCAACCTTTTGCTTTTGTCAGCCTTGTATGTTTTGTATCAACAAAAGCCAAGTTTATTTGCATATATACATATATTTTTACCGTATTTTTCCAATTATAAGACACTCTTTTCCTCCCAAAAAGTTGAGAGGAAAATAAGGGGTGCATCTTAAAATACGAATATAGCTTACCGGGGGGGGGGGGTGTTTGGGCGGTCGGATGCCTGTGTCTGTGTGCAGATGGACGGGTGCCTGTGGCTGCATGCAGGCAGCTGGGTGCTTGTCGGTGGCGGTTGCCCCTTTGTCCTGGAGGCCGGCTGCCTCTCTGTGCAGGTGGGCAGTCTGCTGGCTGGCAATTTGTGAGTGCGGGCGGGTGGCTGTGTGGCAGGTGTCCCAGTGTGTCCGCGGTCCCAGTTTCAAAGCATGGTGCTGGGAGTCAGTGCGTGCGCAGATGAAGCTCTTGGATGAGGGCTCCATCTGCGCATGCACCGCTCCTGGAATCAGCGCGTGCGCAGATGGAGCTCTTGGATGAGAGCTCCATCTGCGCATGTGCTGCTCCAGGCGCCATCTTTTGAAACGAGACTGCGGACAGATTGGGACACTCACCGCACCGGCCTGCTCCACCACTGACCCGCCGCCACTGCTGCCACTACTGACACACCGCTGCTGACGCCACTGACCCGCTGCTGCTGATGCCACTGACCCACCGACGCTGCCGCCACTGACCCGCTGATGCTGCCACCACGGACCCGCCGTGGCTGCCAGCACAACTTCTGCCTTCTGTGACCTCGCTTCACCACCACTGCTACCCCCCTCCAGTAAGACAACACCGGAGTATAAGACGATCCCCATTTTAATTTTTTTTACCCAATTTTATCTCTAAATTTGGGGTGCGTCTTATAATCTGGTGCATCTTAAAACACTCTGTATTTCATTGCAGCCATTTGGTAATTTCAAAAGAGTTCATTTTTTCTCATTAATGTACACTCTACACCCCATGTTGACAGAAAAAAACCCAGAAATATAGAAATGTTTGCAAATTTTAAAAAAACAAAAAACTGAAATATCACATGGTCATAAGTATTCAGACCCTTTGCTCAGACACTTATATTTAAGTCACATGCTGTCCATTTCCATGTGATCCTCCTTGAGATGGTTCTACTCCTTAATAAGAGTTAATCTGTGATTATTTAAACTGATAGGACTTAATTTGGAAAGGCACACACCTGTCTATATACCTCACAGCTCATAGTGCATGTCAGAACAAATGACAATCATGAGGTCAATGGAACTGCCCAAGAAGCTCAGAGACAGAATTGTGGCAAGGCACAGATCAGTCCAAGGTTACAAAAGAATTTATCTTTTTTGATTAACAAACATGTTTAATAGTAAGCACTCTGCAATGCATGCAACATGAAATGAAGCATAATTTGTTCTACAACATGAATACACAGGTTCCTGTCAATCCAAATGGTATTTATTCAAATTATTTTTGGGGTACATCCCAAGTATGTTGACAAACAAAAAACAAAGATGAAAATAATACAAACATATACCCTGCTGTAACTAAATAAATGCATAGTGCATATAAATAAACATACGGTACTTAGTAAACACTATTGTTGATCAAAAAAGCGTAAAGCCATCCCCCCTCAACAAGGTGTACCCAATCAGGACAATACCTACAATCTAATATTAAAACCTCACCATGTGTCAGCAGATAATATGAATAAGGGCAGAGAATGGCTGGGTCCCCTATTCCGATTGATGTCTGCTGACACATGGTGAGGTTTTAATGTTAGAGAGTGTAGGTACTGTCCCAATTGGGTACACCTTATCACGGTGGGATGGCTTTACACTTTTTTGATCAAAAATAGTGTTTATTAAGGACCCTATGTTTATTCATATGCATTATGCTTTATTTAGTTACAGCAGGGTATAATGTTTATATTATTTTCATCTTTGTTTTTTTTTATGTCTTATGGCCAGTGTGAACATGAACATACAAGTTGCATATACACCAACTCATACTCCGGCTCACTTTTTTGTTTTCTTATGTTGACAAAAATTATTTTTTTATACAAAGGTATGTATGTTCACTGCATTAACAGAAAAAAAATAATATATCCATGTAATGGATGTAACGCAGTTAACGTAAATAACGTAACCTCCAATGTATCTCTATATGTGAAGACCATCAAATATCCAGATGGTGCGATTAATGAAAGATCAACATGCTTTTATTTTTAGCAGCCACTGGTGGGATTTACCTTGCAGATGACATCTGTTGCAGGGTACCATATTTCATGATCATTACCGTACTTCCCCATGATCACAAAGTCCAGTTACAGTGCCATAGTACTCCTGCACATCATAGTGAGCAACAACAAAGTCCCCATCCTTCACAGAAGCAACAGAAACTGAAGCAACTGCAGAATCTCCAGACATCTTTTTTTCACAGGCAATGTAACTACTGTGGAATAAGATTGGGTAATAGGGTCTTATCTGATGTATATACTGGATAAAAACAAGGTGGTGAGCTTATCTGAAAAAGCAGTGCTAACACACAACAAGATGAAGGTTTCAGGGTGTCAGTGTACACTAAGGCTATGTGCGCACTAGGCGTTTTTTTTCACGCTGCGTTTTTATGTGCGTTTTTGTCTAAAAAACGCACCCGCGGCTAAAAAAACGCGGCAAAAACGCATGCGTTTTTGCCGCGATTTGGTGCGTTTTTTGCTGCGTTTTTGCTCACTGCGTTTTTAATCAGTGCACAATGCCATTAAAGATTGTTGATGAAAAAAAAAAAAAAAAAAAAGGTCTGATGTCATTTCCTTCTTCAAAATGTTCATTGTATGCAGGAGAGCAGACAGCTGCAGAACTACAAGGCTCAGCATCCTCCATTCACTAGTGTATGGAGGAGAGCAGACAGCAGCTGCAGAACTACAAGTCTCAGCATCCTCCATTCACTAGTGTATGCAGGAGAGCAGACAGCAGCTGCAGAACTACAAGTCTCAGCATCCTCCATTCACTAGTGTATGCAGGAGAGCAGACAGCAGCTGCAGAACTACAAGTCTCAGCATCCTCCATTCACTAGTGTATGCAGGAGAGCAGACAGCAGCTGCAGAACTACAAGTCTCAGCATCCTCCATTCACTAGTGTATGCAGGAGAGCAGACAGCAGCTGCAGAACTACAAGTCTCAGCATCCTCCATTCACTAGTGTATGCAGGAGAGCAGACAGCAGCTGCAGAACTACAAGTCTCAGCATCCTCCATTCACTAGTGTATGCAGGAGAGCAGACAGCAGCTGCAGAACTACAAGTCTCAGCATCCTCCATTCACTAGTGTATGCAGGAGAGCAGACAGCAGCTGCAGAACTACAAGTCTCAGCATCCTCCATCCAGGACTGTATGCAGTTTTTTGCCCAAAAAGAAAAAAAAATGACGTGGGCTTCGCCATATTTTTGTATGCTAGCCGGGTACAGCAGGCAGGTACGGGCTGCCCCCAACCCCCAGCTGCCTATTTGTACCCGGCTGGGAACCAAAAATATAGAGAAGCCCTTTTTTTTAATTATTTCATGAAATAATTAAAAAAAAAAATGACGTGGGCTTCGCCTAATTTTTGAGTCCAGCCGGGTACAACTAGGCAGCTGGGGATTGGAATCCACAGTGCAGGGTGCCCATGCTTTCTGGGCACCCCCACTGCGAATTGCAGTCCGCAGCCACCCCAGAAAATGGCGCTTTCATAGAAGCGCCATCTTCTGGCGCTGTATCCAACTCTTCCAGCTGCCCTGAAGCCAGGTGGCTAGCTAGGTAATAATGGGGTTAGGGCTAGCTGTATAGCTGGCCCTAAGCCCGAAATTCATGGTGTCACGCCAATATTAGACATGGCCACCATGAATTTCTAGTAATGATAAAAAAAAAACACAACACAGAGAAAAATATTTTTATTAGAAATAAAACACAACACAATTAGTGACTCCATCTTTATTGAAATAAACCCCCCCTCCGCAGTAATCCTGGGTCAGGGTCCCGCGCCGTCCAATCCGGATCCAATATCATCTGATCGGTTTGCTGGAAGGCAGAGCGATCAGATGATGTGTCAGGATCAAGTGCCTGAATCACATCACACATCAGCTGATTGTATAAAAGCCGATTATACAATCAGCTGATGCATCAAAGAAAAAAAAAAAAAAAAAAATACATACTCACTTATGTGCTGTGGTGATTACCGGCAGCTCCTGGAGCGATCGATTGGACAGGAGTCTGATCCTATACGATCGCCGGTAATCAGCTGATGAAGTCCCCTGACGGCAGGATCAGCTGATAGCCGGCCGGGCGCGAAAAAGCCGGCGACACCGCGATCAGCTGATGCGTCAGGTGACTGCATCAGGTGATCAGCGCCAGGTCCTGCAAGCAAGGTCCTGCCCCGGGGAGACTGCACACAGCCAGAGCGGCGGGACCGGGAGGAGATGGGAGCGGGCATGGCACCGGGACCCTGCGGACAGGTGAGTATATGACATTTTTTTTTTTCTACTGTTCACTTTGGTTTTCGCCGCTGCCTCCACCTCCCACCCAGACATGGCGCCGCACGGAGCTGACATGCACAGGACGGGAGGTGGACGCAGCGGTGACGGTACCGGGAGGATTCCTGCTTCTGTGTTTACCAACAGAAGGAATCCTCTTCCTGTACACGTCACTGTAGTACCCACCCCTTGCGTTTATAGCTGCGTTTTTAGTCATAGAAACGCGGCTATATGCGTTATTCATTGCGTTTTTAACATCTCATTGAATTCAATGAGTGAAAAACGCAGTGGAAAACGCAGAAATAATTGACATGCTGCGTTTTTGTGGTCACCACAAAAACGCAGCTAAAAAAAAACGCTGTGTGAGGACAGCACTTCTGAAAACCCATTGACATTGCTGGGGAAGCAATGTCACTGCGTTTTCAGCACAAAAACGCGGTAAAAAACGCGGCTAAAAACGCGGCAAAAACGCCTAGTGCGCACATAGCCTAAAGGTGGTGTCACACACAGCGACGACGACAACGCTGCTACGTCACCATTTTCTGTGACGTTGCAGCGACATCCCGTCGCTGTCGCTGTGTGTGACATCCAGCAACGAGCTGGCCCCTGCTCGTTGCTGAATGTCCTGCTTCATTTTTTCATCGTCGCTCTCCTGCTGTGAAGCAAACATCGCTGTGTGTGACAGCGAGAGAGCGACGAAATGAAGCGAGCAGGGAGCAGGAGCCGGCGTCTGGCAGCTGCGGAAAGCTGTAACCACTGTAAACATCGGGTAACCAAGGGAAGACCTTTCCCTGGTTACCCGATATTTACCTTCGTTACCAGCCTCCGCCGCTCTTGCTGCTAGTGCCGGCTCCTGCTCTGTGCACATGTAGCTGCAGTACGCATCGGGTAATTAACCCTATGTGTACTGTAGCTAGGAGAGCAAGGAGCCAGTGCTAAGCAGTGTGCGCGGCTCCCTGCTCTCTGCACTGTGACATGTAGCTGCAGAACACATCGGGTTAATTAACCCGATGTGTACTGTAGCTGGGAGAGCAAGGAGCCAGCGCTAAGCAGTGTGTGCGGCTCCCTACTCTCTGCACATGTAGCGACGTTATGATCGCTGCTGCGTCGCTGTGTTGGACAGCTAAGCAGCGATCATAACAGCGACTTACAAGGTCGCTGTTACGTCACAGAAAATGGTGACGTAACAGCGATGTCGTTGTCGCTGTCGCTATGTGTGAACCCAGCTTAAGGTACACAGGTATGCAGATACAGGAGAAAAACGTGCTGGGTCTGTGCTGCCATGAAGGAGTTCCAGTTAGGATCCAAAAGTAGAGACGAGCGAGCCTGAACGTTCGGTGATCGCTGTTCGTACTGAACTCAGACTTTTACCAAAAACAGAGGTTAGGTTTGGAATTCGGGTGCTATATATATGCAAACCACTCTCATGAGCATCGCTGTGCTTGGATACTCTTGATGCTCATCTCAGTGCGAGACGCTTGTAGTGTTGAATGGCTTGCACTGGGGGTAACAACAGCGTGATCAGATGTAGTGTGCACCAAAAAAAAAAAGGAAAAACTCAGCCCACCCTCCCCCGGAATTAATCTGTTTATGGCTGGCTGCATGTGTGCAGAGACCCAAACTGTCCAATTAGTGACTTCTATTGGGGTTCAGGTCAAGACCGGGTCTCAAACCAAACTTTATCTAAAGTTTATCTGAACTTCCACGGGTTCGCTCATCTCTATCTAGGACAATCAATGAAAGCAAATACAAAGTGTATATTGTGGCAACATTTTTTTACAGCATCCAGTTCCAGCAATTATATTAAAGATTCTTCTTTATTTCACAAAGTTTTAAAAAATCATCCTTCCATATTAAAATACACGCATCCTAGCAGTATATAGGAATAGGTACGTGTTTCGCACAAACTGCGTCCTTAATCTAAGGTCTTAGATTAAGGATGACTTTTTAAAACCTTTTGAAATAAAGAAGAGTTTTTAATATAATTGCTGAAACTGGATGTTGGAAAAATGTTTTGCCTTTCTGAAAGTTTATCAGCATTGGGCTGCTGCTTACAAATATCCGTGCACTGTCCTGGCCTTAATGAATCTCCAGATGGGTGAGCTAGTTCCTTTTTTCTTTTGAAAACTGTATAGTGCAGTATCTGCCTCAGGGCAGATCAAAATGCACCTGCGCTTGACCACAATGTCCGCTTGTGTGGATAATGTAGATGCGTCATCCACACTGGGCTGGGAAGAAGGAGACTAGAGATTACCATTACCATTACAATATTTCAAGTAGACTAGTTTGTCTGTCTACACGTTTCGAACAGTTAACCTGTTCTTAATCAAGGTTGTCATGGTTAAGAACAGGTTATCTGTTCAAAACGTGTAGACAGACTAACTAGTCTACTTGAAATATTGTCATGGCTTTTTCTAGTTTTTAATATTTTCAATAAAGCCATGTTTTAATTTTATATGCAGATGCTGGATTTTCCTTCACTACCTGACTGCCGGTCAGGCTTCCGGGCACCGCACCCTCATTCAACAGTCTAGTGAGCTGTTCACATCTTTACGTTTAGTATTTTGGAATGCTGTATATAAGAGCTTACTGGTGGTGAACGCAGCTTATACTCACCAAATCTGGTGACAGATCCCCTTTAAAGTATTTGCATCACAGGCATTTATAGCACATCCACAAGTTACGCCATAATTGTCTGATAGATGTGGGTCCTACCTCTGGGACCTAAGTAAAAAACAGGGCCCTGCTGCTCTTGTCCTGCCTGAAGTAGCAGTGGCACATACATAGGTCCCGTCACTCACTTTTCTGAAAGATCTGAAAATGCAATGCGTGCTTGTTGACTATTTGTAAAACTCAAGTTACATGACCACTTCTCCATGTAGACCACATGCACATGTTGTGGTAGAAGCTTTAACCAGGAGTGGGCGAAAAATCCAGAAGTGGTGCCCGTGTTTCTATTATACTTTTCCTCTGATTGTTCAATGCCTGGTTTTGTCTTACAAACACCAAGGTAAAAAACTCACCAAATACTCAATGTGTGCATGTGGCCTTGGAGTGGCACAAGACGAGGCATATCTTCTTCAGAGGTGAGACCAGCTTCTACCAGACTTTACATTGTGTGTATCTAAACTTGGAATGCCTTTTTAAGCTACATAAACTAAATCCATGTTCCCTTTTAAACCCAAACTGTTAAAAAAGACATGGACAACACATCCAAATATTTATATTGATCTACTACAGATAAGCAAAATTATAAAAAATGAACAAAACTTTTTTAATTATGCACATTGTAACATCATGGTGACCTCTATAGTGGGTCCTTGTCTTATTGATTGTCGCAATGCATGGCATCTACAGGGAGAGGTGCCAAACAGCGCTCCTACTGTGAGGCAAAACCCCCTGGGTTCTAGGCCATACTGGCTCACAGACAACACCACATAGCACCAGCAACAAGGGAACTAATCTCAAAATTCAGCTTTTCACATGGTCTTAAAAAACACTGAAAGACCAGGTGGGACCTTTTTGCATGCCATTTTTGCTATGACAGAAGACTCTTCTTTTATTATTGTTCTCACTGCAAATATATTCAATAAGTTTATTTTTATGAAGTTAACCCCAAAAAATAATCACAGACGCAAGGGACTAACCTCCAAAATAATAATCCCAGGAGCTCTATTGTTAGTATTACATGGGTTTGTCCTCTGTTGGACATTTCAGGCCATATTGTGGCTGGACCCCATGAACTTGTCCAAGCTGAAGCTTCTCTTCTGTTTTACCTTGGCCATGGCCACAATGAAGAAAACTATGAGAAATGTTATCCTCTGCCAACTGGGGTTTTCTACTTTCTAAATTTGTCTCAAAAGAGAAAAAAAATTGTTAATAAACAACTGTACAAAGGTAGATGATGATCGGACTGAATACTGTCATTTCTACATAATGTTCCCTAAACTATGTTGAGACTTTGGTCACAAAAAAGTTGTGCTGAAGAATCGCATGTAACAGAATACAGTATAATAAATGAATTTCCTCTGCTTTTAGTGGAAAACTTCTAAAACAAAAGGACGTAATGATTTATTTTACACTTAGCCATTCGGATTAGTCTAAAATTGCCAAGAATATCGGAGCAGCTGAGGACATCCTTTGACACTATAAATGTTGCTAAGTTACAACACCCGGGATGCTCATTAGAACAGAAAAGCTATTTTCATAAGAAAACTCTGTTTTTCTAAGAATTACTTTCTATAAGCTCAGCCATTAAGATTGATGTAACAATTTATTTTCTTCATAAGTACAAGATTTCCATTGCCAGCCAATAACCCTTAGATATTCATTTTCGTAAGGAGTCTACAAGGTCGGTTAGACTTTATGAAGTACTCTCTATAGCTTCCAATCTTAATGCAATTCCATCTTATTCATTTTAATCCAAATGCTCTAGGAACCTCAAGCACAGCAAAGTATTAAGTCTGAGCAGAAGAAGCCTGCAGGTACAAAGCCGGGGTGTCTCGGGAACGCGAAGACAAATAGGATCCCTGTTCTGAGACCTCAGGTTTTAATTCACTGACATAAAGTTAAATGTCTCTTCAACTACTCTTCTGCAAGTTGCAGTTTAAAGGCAAGATGTACCGGGAGGAGAAATCATGTCGAAATTGAGCAATGGTGTCACAGTAAGGGGTTACCTGGACCAAATGATGTGATACATTCTTCCAGTTCGCCTGGTTGCACACAATGGCGGTATACCATGTATTGCACAGTCTACTCCAGAGAGATTTGAAAATATTCTTACTGCACTCCCAACAGCTGAAATATATCTGCCGCTGAAACATCCATCGTTAAATACTTAATGAAGCTACTTTAAAATCTCACAATGAGAAATTGGAGCCGCTGCTCCATCTTTAATTTGGCAATCATATGCGTGAATTAACTCTTTCCCAGCACACGACGGATTTCTGCCAGGAATGTCGTACGCTATGTTATTGCTGTCTTACAACATGTATAACAGAGTGGTAAAAAAATAAAAAATCAGTATAGTGTAAACTACAAAAGCTTTACGGAAGAAGATATTCCTGATGGATTACCGCTACCATGAAAGGTCCCTGTGATATTTCAGGATATAAATTCCACTTACATCGGGGAATAGTGTTTTATCATTTTAATCAACGCTCACTCTCTAGCATCTCTACTTGTGTTTTCGATGATTTCTTTTAAGTTGAAAAACATCTTTTTTTGTAAAGATTACAGACTGAAAAGTAACATCTGAAATGTAACATTACTGCTAAAAAACTGACAGGAGGATCTGAAGCTGATGAGCTCAAGTAGTTATAGGGTTAATAATTATACAGTCAAGGATATTATAGAGGGAAAAGATTTCAGGTGCGGGATAGGACAGCCATGCTGTGCGTGCACTTACCAGGGAGTTGCTGGTGGGAATACGTGTTGTATTAAGCCCAGCCAGGGAGGGGAGGGTCTGGGACATCCAGTTAGAGATCATTGCCATAGTGCTGAGGAGAGCACCAAGTGTTAGAAGCGGAGAGTCCATCCTGGGGAAGCTAATGAGTTTTCATAGTGACTGATCAGCACCAGAGATGGAAAGAAGAGGGAGGAGTAACTGCAGAGAGCCACAAACAGCGTCCAACAGGAGAGGGATTCTACACTCTCCATGGAAGCTCACAACATATTCCTTCTGCAATTTGTCAAAATCTTCACACTCTGAGATACTTCCGAACAATGTTACCCAATGTTAGACAACGAAACACATTCAATATTAAGATTTGCACTTGTCAAAATGACAGTTCACACCAATAAAGCAATACATCAATCACAGGACAGCTATAATAAAAAGCAGCTTCTCTAAAAATGAAATACAAAGTCTAATATCAGCGAATAAGTACTCCACCGACATAAAAACACAAAGCAGTACAAAATGAGGAGTAATTTAATTCACAGCAACATCAATGATAAAAAATGATGGTAGACTAATATAAGTAAAGTCACTGGTAATGTCACAGTCTAGAGGAAAAGTTCTCATGGGTAAAGCACAAAGTGTCAAGTACAGAAAAGTAAAGAAAACTGTATCCATAGTCAAAATATAATACATTGTCAAAGATCGGCACTCACTTTCATCTTGTTTTTTTTAATTTATTTTCTTCAAGTAATCATATACAAAAGTGATGCATTTGAAAAAGATCTACGGATTAAGGCGGCGTTACACGGAACGATATATCATGCGATCGCATGAGCGATCGCACCCGCCCCCGTAGTTTGTGCTTCACGGGCAATTCGTTGCCCGTTGCGTACAAAGTCGTTAACCCCCGTCACACGTACTTACCTCTCTAACGATGTCGCTGTGGGTGGCGAACATCCTCTTCCTGAAGGGGGAGGGACGTTCGGCGTCACAGTGACGTCACACAGCGGCCGCCCAATAGAAGAGGAAAGGCGGAGATGAGTGGGACGTAACATCCCGCCCACCTCCTTCCTTCCTCATTGCCGGCGGGACACAGGTAAGCTGTGCTCGTCGTTCCCAGGCTGCCTCGGGAACGACGAACAACCGGCGCGCAGAAGGAGGAACAACATTATGAAAATGAACGACGTGTCAACGAGCAACGATAAGGTGAGTATTTTTACTCGTTAACAGTCGTTCGGAGCTGTCACACCATACGACAGCTCTAACGATGCCGGATGTGCGTCACGAATTCCGTGACCTGGACAAACATATCGTTAGATATATCGTAGCGTGTGACGGGGCCTTTAGATCATCACTATTGTATGTGTCCGTAAACCAGGCCCTCCTAACTTTTACTATTACGGCTTTGGAACCTACCAGTGCATATTAAATGTGCTAGAAGGGACATGTTATTTCTATATATTGTATATGATGACTTGAAGAAAATAAATTGAAAAAAAGACGAAAGCGAGTACCAATCTTTGACAATGTATTATATCTGAAGTCCATCCTCTGATTCGAGCACCACGAGCAAGGGGTAGAGCCCGCCTGAATATATTTATAGTCAACATATAAGAAATAAATGATAACATTGTACCTGCCTAGACAACTGTACAAACACATAAAAATAGATCTATAGATACTTATAGTACTCAAGAGTGAGTGCAGAGTAATAAGTACCATGTGCTAGTGCCAACATGCATTTGACCTCTAAAAGTTTTATCTGAATAAAGTTCAGAATTATTAAAGCAGAATTATTATGTTAGTGACCATAAGTTATAGGAGGGCTTCTTCTTTTTCTTTATTTCGTCACTTCAATTGGTTCCTCTTAGGCCTCTTTCACACATCTGTGTTTTTGCTATGTGTGACATCCATTTTCACATGTACCGGAGAAAAGAACACATGCAGACCTATTACATTCAATGGGCTTGCACACACGTCCATGTTTTCACACAGACCATGTGTCCGTGTGGAGCATATGCATGTTCATGTGCTCCACTTGGCAACATGTCCGTTTTTTTCCAGCAGCACGGATGATCCATGTGACATCAGTGTGACACATACCGAAGAAAACTTGTTTCACACAAAATAAATAATTTTTATACTTACCTGTCTCCGGCACTGCTGTGGCTTCTGGACCGCTCATTACACTCATTGCATATTCACTGCACTCAGTGCAGACCTGGAAGTAACAGCAGCGTGGGAGACAACAGCATGGGAGACAGCTAAGTATACCAGCTCATGCTGTCCGTGTGCTACCTGAATGTCACCCGGATAGCATAGGGACAGCACATGGAGCACACACACACACACACACACACACACACACACACACTGACACATATAGACACATACGCACCTTCACCACGAACCTAGTAAAATGTTCCTGTTTTGCATGGATGTGTGAAGGAGGCTTTAAGTTGGGTTTCTGGCGCTTTTGCACCTGGACATAAACCATTGGTGCCAATCACTAACCAGTATTAACCACTGAACTTTATGCCAATATGTTATTCCATGTTAGTGAATGTTTCCATTCATTGATTACAACCAAAGAGATAGAGGGGAAAGTATCAAGGCAAGTCAAGAGAAGATGGACATCAAATGTCTTAATGTGTTTGCCGATTAACAGTTTTCCATCTTCAATAAGTCATAAATATTGTTACACACAGTAAAAATACTTGTTTCAAAATTACAACTTTAAGGCCATGTGTGCACGTTGCATTTTTCCATGCGTTTCCGCAGCGTTTTGAGCTGCAGTGTTTTAATGCAAAATTGCAAGCGTTTTGATTCCCAAACAAAGTCTATGGGAAATAGGGCTTTCTTGTGCGCACGATGCATTTAAAAACGCAGTTGTTTTTGCCATTTTGCCAGTATTTTGCTAACATTGAAGTCAATGAGAATTATCAAAACGCATCCTAAAAGAAAATTCTAGTGTTTTTCATGCTTTATTGATGCTAAACGCATGCTTTTTTGACAAAATCAAAGCATGCATTTTTGGCATTATAGTGAGGTCAAGAGGTTTCCAATTGCCCTTACATTCATTCCGACTTTAAAAAAATGAGTCAAACAATACTTTTACTTTATTTTGAACATAATTATTAAATTGCTTTAATAATTTTCGGTAAATTATCAATATAGTGTATGATTTAAAGATTATTAATTTTTTTTATTTTTTTTTTCATTTTTTTCCTACTGTTTGAATGTTCAAACTTTATTTAGTTGTGTATTTGTGTTGAAAATGCATCTCAATTTAAGCACTGAAAATGCATGGAAAACGCGGTCAAAACGTATCAAAAACGCTATAAAAACGCTTGCAAACTTCCTGCGTTTATGTGGTCAAAACCAAATTTGACAATGAGAAATTCTATCAGAGGATGCGTTAATTTCTGCAAGTTACTGAACGCAACGTGCGCACATGGCCTTATACCAAAATCGCTACTTTTCAGAAAAATGCAAGGGCGTGGTTAAAAGGTTTACATGAAATTTATCAGTTGTGAATACTAAAAAGTCACAAAAAAGTTGCAATTATCAACCCAGTAGAATGGTGTGTAAAAAGTAGGCCAAGTTTAGGCAGAAGTGTTATATCTAAACATGCACTAGTTTTGATCAACCTTCTTCCAAAATTTTGATAAATGAAACAATAGAACGACTAATTAAAAAAAGGATCTTCTGATAACTTCCCACCATTCTATATAGTGAGGAATTGGGAAACTAACGGATGAATTCGTCATGAAAAATTTTTTTGCAGTTGTCATCTGTCACAAGGTTTGAAAAAAATGTCACATATACATAAATATAACACTTCTGTAGAGACGTGTTTCTCTTATTTTTCTTCTATTTCCTTTCTAAAAAAAAGAATTTTGACTTTTTTGCAACTTTTTTTAAAAACTGCAATCGTAAATTTGATGTGAACAAGTTGTTACAAGTTTTAATTACACCAAAACACTGCAAAAAGTTGAAAAATAATGACTTTTTGCAGCAAAATCTTTCTGGACCGCTTGAGTAAAGTAAAAAGTTAACTTTAAATTACCCACAGAATATACTTTATTCACCGAAAAATGCATATTTCATAGTGTTTCAAGTTCTTTTGAGAAACTTAGAGAAAAATTTCTGAAAAATGGAATTTCAATCATGATGTGCTTAAAACTTCAATGACAGTAAGAAAGGAACAAAAATGTAGAAACACAAAGTGCTGTAATAGTAGGCATTTTTACATTTCACTTTCTATGGACAAAAAAATACTGCAAAAATGCCACCTAAATGGTACGATTACAGCTAGCTCAAAATCACTTTTTTTCTAGTTTAAGCTGATCAGAACCATCTCTTATTATTAAAGAGATTCTGTCACCAGAATATCAAGAGGTATGAAAAGTTTGCACAGGGTCTCCTAGACTGACCCTCAGACTAGAGATCCTGTGCTGTCCCTTATCTCAGAGGTACACTTGATGGTAGAGAGGTCTGAGCCCCAATGTGACCCAGACTTCTGTCCAAGCACTGATCTTACTCCCCCTCTCCCCTACTCTTGGGGTGGGCCAGAATACACAGTAACAAAACCCCCACGAAAACAATACAGACAAGGGAGAACCAAAACAGATATACACACACTCAAATACAAAGGAGAGACTAGACATGTAAAGAGGGAATAAAGTAAGAAGGAAGTAAACGCACAACAGGGGAACTTCCATACCACTCAAAATAGCAAACTACAGGTCATCAAGAACTGGATCACCACAAAGACTGGAGTCGCTGGAGCTATGCTGAAGTTATTATTTGCTCTGAGAAATAGACTCCCATGCTTAAATAGGAAAGAGACAACTGTGAGTGGTAATCAGCAATCTGAGCTCAAAGGAGCTGCACACCAACCCACAGGAATTAACTCCTGCAGGCAGGGCCGTATTTGGCATTCATGCTGCCCTAGGCACTTTAAGTTGTAATGCCCCTTACTGGTAAGGCTGCTTTCACACTTGCGTTGTTTTGCATCCGTCACAATCAGTTGTGTGACTTATGCAACAGATGCGTTGCAGATAGTGGCACAACTGATGTGACTGATGCTGCAAAACAACAATCCGTTTTTTTTGTTTTATTTTACTGTTTTACCAGCGGCTGGCTATTGTGAATGATCAGCTGATCACCCAGTGGCCGGCCGCTGGGCGATCACCTGATTGTTCACAGTAGCCGAGCGATCAGATGATCGTTCTCAAAAGCCAGCTGATCGATCTCAAAATCCAGCCGCCAGGCAATCAGCTGATCGTTCGGCCACCGAGAAAGAGAAAGAAACATTGATTTCAATTATTAAACACAAGAGCTGAGCATGCGCAGTAGAAAAAAAAAAAGGATTCCGACGCTCAAAAAATGCTACATGCTGCGCTCCTACATTCGTACATAACTACTTCACAAGAACAACCATCAGTACATGAATACATCACCAGAACCACAGTCAGTACATGCCTACATCACCAGAACAATCATCAGTACAGAAATACAGCCCCAGAACAACTGTCAGTACATGACTGCATCACCAGAACAATTGTCAGTACAGAAATACAGCCTGAGAACAATACATGACACATCACCGTTATACAGCGATCACTTTCAATGTCAGGTTAGCCCCTATCATATAAACTTGTATACCTTAATAATGGTAAGGAGAAAGTTGGTAACAATTTCAATCATCATCAAACTATGTACCACAGTACTGATTACTTGCTAGTAGCTACACTAGTAAACATTTAAAGAGTAACTTAAAGGTTTGGTCCGAAGGCAAAGTAATTTTCATTCTAAATCCCTATCTATTTAGTGAAAAAATATAATTTTTTTTTAAATATACTTGCATTAATAATTTCCTATCCTGTCCTTTGATGACGCTTCATTTCAGGGAGGGCAGAGGCTGTGGCAGTGACTGCAGCCTCTGCCCCATGATAACGCTTCTTTCGAGTATCTCAGCATGCACCATGCTCTAGGATTCTCAAAAGAAGGGTCATCAAAAAGGTCCATTAAATCTTAGACTGGTGAAGTAATGTGTCCTGAGACCCCCATAGGTGAAGTGCACGGCTCAGGGACAGGACTCTGATTTTCTACTGAATCCACGCTGCTCTGTCTGGTCTCCTGCACTTTCCTAATAGGTCTTTGGAGCAATTCTGGGGGACTCGGGACTGGGTTCCCCTCAGATCTGTTCAAAATTAATTACCCTAAGGCTACTTTCACACATCAGGTTTTTTCCATCAGGCACAATCCGGAAAAAAACTGGTAAAACGGATCCGGTATCGCATCCGTTTTATCCCCATAGATTTGCATTGTTACCGGATTGTGCCTGATGGCTTTGCATTGCATCCATTTGTTTCCGGATGCGGCAAAATTAATTAAAGCGGCGTCCGGAGGCAACGTATCTTGTAACGTTTTTTTGTCCGGCAAGTTTTTACATTTTTTGCCGGATCCGTTGGATCAGGAAAAGAAAGGATTGTGCCTGAATGCAGAAAACTGAAGTGTGAAAGTAGCCTAAAACATATAAAATAATTTCTGAAACATTAAGTCGCTCTTTAAGGTGTGTTTACACTGCTGCGGATTATCGATTTACCTCAACAAACTGTCAATCACCTGATGCAGGAGCAAAATATCTGTCACCCACAAAATGCCGATCACCCTGCACAAATATTCATAATAGGGAACGTCGCCCATAGAAAAATAATACCAGATGTATACAGCCCATACAGAAATCATACCAGGTGTATACAGCCCATACAGAAATCATACCAGGTATATACAGCCCATACAGAAATCACATCAGGTGTATACAGCTCACACAGAAATCATACCAGGTGTATACAGCCCATACAGAAATAACACCAGGTGTATACAGCTGAATACAGAAATCATACCAGATGTATACAGCCTATACAGAAATCATACCGGGTGTATACAGCCCATACAGAAATCATACCGGGTGTATACAGCCCATACAGAGATGACACCAGGTCTGTACAGCTCATACAGAAATCATACCATGTGTATATAGCTCATACAGAAATCACACCAGGTGTACACAGCCTATACGGAAATCACACCAGGTGTATACAGCCCATACAGAAATCATACCAGGTGTATGCAGCCCATACAAATATCATACCAGGTGTATACAGCTCACACAGAAATCATACCAAGTGTATACAGCCCATACAGAAATAATACCAGGTGTACACAGCCCGTACAGAAATCATACCAGGTGTATACAGCCCATACAGAAATCATACCAGGTGTATACAGCCCATACAGAAATCACACCAGGTGTATACAGCTCATAGAGAAATCATACCAGGTGTATACAGCTCATACAGAAATCACGCAAGGTGTACACAGCCCATACAGAAATCACACCAGGTGTATACAGCTCAACTTAACATTTGATGAAAGATTCAATTTTGTTTATGGCATAGGCCACTCCAAAAGTGCACAATGCCCCCTCACTGCAAAATAAATAAATAAATAAAATAGAAGATGTTTTTATTGTTAGGTTACACTGTTTCTACCTGGTATGATTTTTATATGGGCTGTGTTCCCTAAAAAATCTTTGTACAGTTTAATTGGCATTTCGGGGGTGACAGACGCCTTTAAATATCTTTCTTGGCCGCACATTGTCCTGTGAACACATGCTGCCAAGAGCAATGCTATTCTATGTGCACAGGACGATCATGGTAAAGATCGTATTATGCACATGAAAGTGCGGTCACAGGCTCAGAAGCTGTTAAACCATTGACCATCTGCTGCATATAGATCAGCGATCACTTAAAACCTGCATTTAGCCAATGTGTTTAGCCATCACCTGCATTTATCCAGCCTCAAACCTCGGTACCTCACAGGTCCTGGTGCCATGATGACTTCACATCCACAGCTCGTCTCTGCAGACCTCCATCTTCTCTGCTCCTCTGCAGCACATCACGACACACTGCCCTTAAAAATAACATGTCATTATAAAAATAATCAACCATGCTGTTCCCTAAATAAGCCCCCAAAATAAATAACTGTCCCTCACTTTAATCCCTGCACAAAAAAATGACCCCCAAACTGTCTATATTATGGTACATGGCTTCCACACTGCCCCCTTTATATACCACACCGTCTCCCCTCATGAGTTACACCCACTACACCCTCCTCACTTATGAACTATGATCGCCAAACTGTCTGCACCACATGCTGCCCCCTATTCGAACTGTCTACCACACATTACACTACATACTGAGCCATGTTGCCCTTTCTCCATACTGAGCCCACCCCACGCTGCCCCCTTTTCCATACTGAGCCCACCCCACGTTGCCCCCTTTTTCATACTGAGCCCACCCCATGCTGCCCCCTTTTCCACAGTGATTCCACCCCACAGGCTGCCCCCTGCCCCATACAGATCACACCCCATGCTTTGAGCCCACAGAGAGCCAACTACATGCACCCCCTTTATCATACAGAGCGCTCCCTCTGCTACTGCCCCCTGCCCCATAGAGATCCCCCTCCATCCACCCCCTTTCCTATACAGTGCGCCCCCTATGGCTGCAGCCTCTGCCCCATAGAGATCCCCCTCCATGCACCCCCTTTCCTATACAGCGTGCCTCCTATGGCTGCTGCCCCCTGCCCCATAGAGATCCCCCTCCATGCACCCCCTTTCCAATACAGCGCGCCCCCCTATGGCTGCTGTCCCCTGCCTCATAGAGATCTTCCTCCATGCACCCCCTTTCCTATACAGCCCGCCCCCTATGGCTGCTGCCCCTGTCCCATAGAGATCCCCCTCCATGCACCCCCTTTCCTATATAGAGCACCCCCTATGGCTGCTGCCCCTGCCCCATAGAGATCCCCCTCCATGCACCCCCTTTCCTATACAGTGCGCCCCCTATGGCTGCTGCCCCCTGCCCCATAGAGATCCCCCTCCATGCACCCCCTTTCCTATATAGAGCGCCCCCTATGGCTGCTGCCCCTTGCCCCATAGAGATCCCCCTCCTTGCCCCCCTTTTCCTATACAGCGCTCCCCCTATGGCTGCTGCCCCTGCCCCATAGAGATCCCCCTCCATGCACCCCCTTTCCTATATAGAGCGCCCCCTATGGCTGCTGCCCCTTGCCCCATAGAGATCCCCCTCCATGCCCCCCCTTTCCTATATAGAGCGCCCCCTATGGCTGCTGCCCCTGCCCCATAGAGATCCCCCTCCATGCACCCCCTTTCCTATATAGAGCGCCCCCTATGGCTGCTGCCCCTTGCCCCATAGAGATCCCCCTCCATGCACCCCCTTTCCCATACAGCCCGCCCCCTATGGCTGCTGCCCCTGTTCCATAGAGATCCCCCTCTATGCACCCCCTTTCCTATATAGAGCGCCCCCTATGGCTGCTGCCCCCTGTCCCATAGAGATCCCCCTCCATGCACCCCCTTTCCTATATAGAGCGCCCCCTATGGCTGCTGCCCCTGCCCCATAGAGATACCCCTCCATGCACCCCCTTTCCTATATAGAGCGCCCCCTATGGCTGCTGCCCCTGCCCCATAGAGATCCCTCTCCATACACCCTCTTTCCTATATAGAGCGCCCCCTATGGCTGCTGCCCCCTGTCCCATAGAGATCCCCCTCCATGCACCCCCTTTCCTATATAGAGCGCCCCCTATGGCTGCTGCCCCCTGCCCCATAGAGATCCCCCTCCATGCACCCCCTTTCCTATATAGAGCGCCCCCTATGGCTGCTGCCCCTGCCCCATAGAGATCCCCCTTCATACACCCTCTTTCCTATATAGAGCGCCCCCTATGGCTGCTGCCCCTTGCCCCATAGAGATCCCCCTCCATGCCCCCCTTTTCCTATACAGCGCGCCCCCTATGGCTGCTGCCCCCTGCCCCATAGAGATCCCCCTCCATGCACCCCCTTTCCTATATAGAGCGCCCCCTATGGCTGCTGCCCCCTGCCCCATAGAGATCCCCCTCCATGCACCCCCTTTCCTATATAGAGCGCCCCCTATGGCTGCTGCCCCTGCCCCATAGAGATCCCCCTTCATACACCCTCTTTCCTATATAGAGCGCCCCCTATGGCTGCTGCCCCTTGCCCCATAGAGATCCCCCTCCATGCCCCCCTTTTCCTATACAGCGCGCCCCCTATGGCTGCTGCCCCCTGCCCCATAGAGATCCCCCTCCATGCACCCCCTTTCCTATATAGAGCGCCCCCTATGGCTGCTGCCCCTTGCCCCATAGAGATCCCCCTCCATGCCCCCCTTTCCTATATAGAGCGCCCCCTATGGCTGCTGCCCCTTGCCCCATAGAGATCCCCCTCCATGCCCCCCTTTTCCTATACAGCGCGCCCCCTATGGCTGCTGCCCCTTGCCCCATAGAGATCCCCCTCCATGCCCCCCTTTTCCTATACAGCGCGCCCCCTATGGCTGCTGCCCCCTGCCCCATAGAGATCCCCCTCCATGCACCCCCTTTCCTATATAGAGCGCCCCCTATGGCTGCTGCCCCCTGCCCCATAGAGATCCTCCTCCATGCACCCCCTTTCTTATATAGAGCGCCCCCTATGGCTGCTGCCGCCTGCCCCATAGAGATCCCCCTCCATGCCCCCCTTTCCTATATAGAGCGCCCCCTATGGCTGCTGCCCCTGCCCCATAGAGATCCCCCTCCATGCCCCCCTTTCCTATATAGAGCGCCCCCTATGGCTGCTGCCCCTGTCTCACACAGATTACACCCCATGCACCTCTTTTTCCCATAGAGCGCCCCCTATAGCTGCCCCTGTCCCATGCAGATTACACCCCGCAGGCTGCCGCCGCTATCTTCGGCCCTACAGCGCCTACCTCCCAGCTCCGGTGACTTCTCGCCTCAGATCCTCAGCGGCACTCAGTATGCAGAGACGCCGGCAGCAGTGACTCATCGCGCTGCCCGTGACGTCACCAGTGAGCGCGCCAGGCCAGGGAGCTGATTGCAGCTCCTAACCCCGGAAGTGCCGCTTGGAGCAGAGCAGGTATGGAGGATGATTTGTATTAGCGTTTAAGACGCTAATTCAAATTAATAACGGGACCAACTAACTGCCCCCCCCCTTCCCCCGGAAAGACTCCGGTTATTTTTTAATTTTTTTTTTATTTTTTTTACTCTCGCCCTTGGCGCCGCCCCACCCGCAACCCGCCACCCCAGGCACCGGACCACGTGTGCCTAATGGTAAATACGGCCCTGCCTGCAGGACTGGAGAGAAAATGGAAATGAATCAGCCAAAGTCAGGCTCTGACTGAGCAACTAAGAGACATCAGGTTGCCTCTCAGACTCTATAATGTGAACAGAGTCTGATGTCGGCGTGGCACTGTGCTGCGAGTGTAGAGCTGAACACAGCATAACACATACAATGACTAGTCAAACCAAGCACTGCAGATTGAGGAGACAAAGCCCTAATAAAATGGTAACTTTAATTTCCAAATCCATTTACTCAAATATGCTACTAAGGTGCTTGGTGTTGCCAAAGACTTCTGTGTGCCTCCCTATCTATTTGCTTTCATCTATTTCTGCCCCTTTTTTCTTGATTGACAGCATCAACACTGTAGATTTTCTCACCTCTACATGAATGTGGAGCATCTGACAGGTGATGTGGACTGGAGTCAGATTTATGGAGTAGGGTATGCCACAGCTTGTCATGAATTAGATGAACTGTGGCATAATGCCTCCGCCCTGTCCTTCTCTAGCTATGCCCATTTTGACGGAGCTGGGAAAAACAGAAAACACCAAAACTTGCAAAATTTTGGCACAACTGTGATTTGCATCAATGTTTTGTGACTTCTCAAGGCAATAAAAAGCAGGCTTTACACGCTGCGACATCGCTAGCCGATGCTAGCGATGTTGAGCATGATAGCACCCACCCCTGTCGGTGGCACGATATATGGTGATCGCTGCCGTAAAGAACATTATCGCTACGGCAGCATCACACGCACATACCTGTGTAGCGACGTCGCTGTGACCGGCGAACCGCCTCCTTTCTGAGGGGGCAGTTCGTTCAGCGTCACAGCGACGTCACAGCAGTGTCACTGAATCGCCGCCCAATAGAAAAGGAGGGGCGGAGATGAGCGGCCTGAACATGCCGCCCACCTCCTTCCTTCCTCCTTTTCCGGTGGACGCAGGTAAGGAGATGTTTGTCGTTCCAGCGGAGTCACACATAGCGATGTGTGCTGCAGCAGGAACGACAAACAACATTGTTACTGCAGCAGCAACGATAATTGGGAAGAGGGGGGCATGTCACCGATGAGCGATTTTGAACGTTTTTGCGACGATTCAAAATCGCTCATAGGTGTCACACGCAACGACATCGCTAAAGCGGCCGGATGTACGTCACGAATTCCGTGACCCCAACGAGATCGCTTTAGTGATCTCGTAGCGTGTAAAGCCACCTTAAGCCAGAATATTAGTGAAGTTGATTTGTTCAATAGATGTTTAAGAGCCCAATTGACAATTTGCATTTTTTTCAATCCTTTTTTTTTTTTATCTTGTAGCATTTGCAGACATTTATTCATCAAAATGGTGCACAAAGTAAAACATTTTTTTTCTGTCTTTCACCATTTTTGCAACTTTTAGAGCAAAAATTACAGCTTTTTCAAAATATGTACAAAATTTCCCAACAATTACTGATCACTCCGGGTGGAGACTGGAGTACATTTGCGACATATTTTGTGACGCATTAAAAAGTCAGAAATTATGAATTAAGGGAATACATCTGGAAACCCGGAACCTTGCCCACTGTGGCAAACTAAGAAAAATAGATAATAATGCCAACAAAAAAGTGCAAAACACCAAAAACTCGATGAAAAAAGGTGCAAATGCAATAATGAATTGGGCTCTAAAGATTTCTTTCTTAGCGCTATACCTCCTAAAGAGTTCTGTATGCGTTTCAACAGTCAGTCAGTGTGACAGACTCTCATTAAACAGTTAAAAATCTACTAATATAAAAAATATAACATTTCCTTCTCTCCAGGATATGCCCGGACAAAGACTAAAAGGCTCAAAAGCATAAATCTATCTAAAATCATTATTACAAAAAGTATCATTAGTTCAAGGAAAACCATTAGTAAGTGATTCACTGAGGATCTCATTATACTACCAGTACTGAAGCCTGAAATTGATATATGCCTTTACACCTATAGTTTCCAGGTCCTAATTTACATTTATAACCTAATTTAGCATATGTTGCATAGTATTTCTGACTATATTGAAGGCAGAGGGTGGTCACCTTAGATGTTGTGCTTCCCCAACTACAGGGGGCAACATTTTGGAATATAATCTACTTTCATGGACTTGTGTGAACAAAGTTTCCTAGAGAAGCTGAATTGTTGCTTCTGTGAACACAAGGTATATGACAATTCAGATATAGAATAATTTATTTCACTGAATCAAATGGTTCCTCCTAAGTTGAGTTCCCTGAGTTTCTGCAACGGGACAAAAAACTTGGGTGCCAACCACCAACCAGTGCTAACCACTGATCCGCCATATATAATGTGCTAGCCCAGGTTAATGGCTGTTCTATTCACTGATTACAACCAAAGGGGGGAGGGTGTCAAGATATGTGCAAACCAGCCTTGGAAATCTGGTAACGTTTCTTTAAAAGGAATGTTTCATCATAAAATGGCCTATTATTTCAATTAGTGTCATGATGCCAATGGAATAGCGGGGGACCAGGGCTCCTAGGCTGTCTCTCAAGCCAGGGGGCCCTATGCTGTCCCTGACCTCGGAGACACTCCTAATGGTGGAGAGCTATGAGTCTCCTTCCTGGCCCAGCTCCTGACCGATTCTGATCTGATTCCTCCTTCTCCCCCCCAGGGAGGGAGGGATAAGGAGTGTGATGAAACCCACAGAAAAAGAACAAGGGAAAAGCAAAACTCTGTTGCACAGCACACTGACATAATGGTAAAGACAAGAAGAGGCTGAGGATGAAAAACAAGAGCAGGAAAGAAGCAACAAAACAACAGGGGTAAATTCTAGACCCGCACCAAGCAAATAGCACAACTTTCACCAGTAAAGCCTGCTTTACACCTTTCAATTTTGCATACGATATCGTATGCGATGTGACCCGCCCCCATCCTATGTGCGGCACGTTCAATTTTTTGACCATGCCGCACAATCAATTAAAAGCTGTCACACGTACTTACCTGTCCATACGACCTTCCTGGAGTGGGAGGGACATTCGGCGTCACGGCGACGTCACGCGGCAGCGAGCCAATAGAAGCGGAGGGGCAGCGATGAGCGGGACGTAAACATCCCGCCCACCTCCTTCCTTGCGCATTGTCGGCGGGAGCCGCGGACGGAGGTAAGCTGTCGTTCAGTGTTCCCGGGGAGTCACACACTGCAATGTGTGCTGCCTCAGGAACATTGCACAACCGCACGTTCAATTTTTGAGAAATGAACGACGTGCATGCAATGAACGGATTTTCGTTCAATTGCAATTGCACGGAGGTTTTACATGCAACAATCATACTTACGATGTCGGATGTGCATCACTTACGACGTGACCCCGCCGACACATCTTAAGATTTATTGTAGCGTGTAAAGCGCCCTTAAGTCTGGGACACCACATCTCACAGACCAACATAGAATAAACTATAGCTGGCATTGGTGGAAGGTTTCAGCCAGCATAAATAGGAGGAGAGCAGATGTGATAGGTCTCCCCAAAACATGTGAACAAAAGAGCAAGCAGAAAAGCAGGGATTAACTCTTGTTAGCCTGTTGATGAATCAACACACAGCAGGTCGACGCCTGAGTCTGCCTGTGTTGATCCCAGACACCAGAGAAACCACTGTGTGGAGTGTCAGAATCTGCAATCTGTACAGTGCCCAATGCTGACATCAGAGTTGTCGAAGTTTGTGCAAAACGCTGTGTGACAATTAGTTTTAGTTTGTTAAATTTATGTTAAAAAAGACTATTTTATGACAGCCTATAAAAAAAAATTCAATTTTCACTCTTGCCACTGGACTTATTTTTGACTCATATATCCGTCTCATTATCAAGTCTCACACAGGAGCTATTACAAAATTATATCCGACACACCACAATGTCTTACATTGTGGTGTGCCGGATATAATTTTGTAATACTGGACTTATTATTCCAGAGCACCCCCACGTTGAGTGAGCCAGGTCCATCTCATTAATAATATCACACAGGAGCTAGTCTGGGAAGTGATAATATTCTGATGATAAAACACTCGTATAAAAACACAGGACACAGCCTAATAAGTGACACATCCCTGCAATCAGTGCCTCAGCCCTTAAATCTGTTCCTTCCTTACTTCTGCTATACCGGTGTGGACTAGCCGGAGAACTGCGAGCACCCTGGAATATTTAAAGGAGCAGGGAACAGGTGAGCTGAAAAACACTTCCTTTTTTCACAATTCTATCTTAAGCCTGCAAAACCTGTCTAAAGCCTGCTTTACACGTTGCAATTTCGCATACGATATTGTATGCGATTTGCAACGCCCCCATCGTATGTGCAGCACGTTCAATTTGTTGAACATGCCGCACAAACGATTAACCTCCGTTACACATACTTACCTTCCATACGACCTCGATGTGGGTGGCGAACGTCCACTTCCTGGAGTGGGAGGGACGTTTGGCGTCACATCGACGTCACGAGGCAGCCGGCCAATAGAAGCGGAGGGCCGGAGCTGAGTGGGACGTAAACATCCCGTCCACCTCCTTCCTTCCGCATTGTGGGCCGGGAGCTGCAGGAGGCAGGTGAGATCTGTTCATCGTTCCCGGGGTGTCACACACTGCGATGTGTGCTACCACGGGTACGATGAACAATCTGACGTTCAATTCGTCAGGAATGAACAACGTGCATGCGATGAACGGTTTTTCGTTCAATCGCAATTGCACGTCGCTGTCACACGCTACAACATACCTTACGATGCCGGATGTGCGTCACTTACGACGTGACCCCGCCGACACATCGTAAGATATTTTGTAGTTTGTAAAGCAGGTTTAAGTCATCACCCCACCGCCAATGTGCTTGAGAGTTTGTATGAACTGTTTGTATTGTTTTACTGTGTTTGATTTTTGCCAACCATGGCACAGGCTAAATATCTCCAGTTTGCTCTCAAATTTCCACAGAACGTTGTGTTAGAAGTATTGTGGTTTGTTCACAGCAACTTTGCATACTTTAGAAGTGCTGCCTTGTTCTTTTACCAAAGAAGAGATTTTGTCCTGGCAACCAGGGGCGTAACGACTGCGTTCGCAGATATCGCCACTGCGACCAGGCCCGGGGATGCATGGGGCCCACTGGCCCCAGCCACTGATTCAGATTAATGTGTGTTCAAGGACACGCATCCAGCTTAAATACATCGCAGCACAGAGACCCTTTGGATCCCTGCACTGTGACATGCCGGCCGCTGATTAAAGCCATGAATATTCATTGCTCCCCATGCACACAGTCCTGGGCATGGGGAGCAGAGAATATGCTGACAGTTACCGATGCTGTAAGAGGCCACACATGACACTGACATCATGCACTGCAATGCTTATGTGACACCCTGGCCGGGCCAGGAAGTCACAAATAGGCCCCTGCACTACACCGTTCCTTCACAGGTGACATCAGCTAACCTTTAAAACCTTAGTCACCCCCCTCAGGGCTAGATGGACACACCAGGGGGCGGAACCAGGCAGTTGGAAGATGCCCACCGAGGAGTTTAGACAGCCCGGGGCGTGAAAGTAGTGAGTTCAGTTCAGTCGGTACATCGTTGGAGTTCGGGTTGGAGAGGAGTGTGGGCTGGAGCTGTGTGCAGCTCCAGCAAAGGCGAATACCCCAAATTGAACAGCGCCAGGGTAGGAACCCTGGTGCCATTGGCTAGGAGGTAGACGGCGGTCTCTGTCTGCAGGAGCCGGGAAGACGGCTCGGTGGAACCGAGGTGGACCGGGACAGGGTAGTGGCCCGCCGGTACCGACCCGGGGAACCGACTCGGAAACCAGAGCACACAGGGTGGTACTCGGACCCTGAAGCCAGGACCAGAAGCGACTGGCACCGATTAATTTACCGATTGAGGCCAGGACTAGAGGTCCTGTCCCACCCAAAGTTCCTATTAGAAGACAACAGCCCACCGAGGGGGATAGAAGGCCACCGCCAGGGCTCAGAGATCCCACGGGCCAGCGTCTGCGGGCCAGCGTCTGTGGCTCCTTAGGCCACATCCAGCCGGGAGCGGACTCCTGAAGTTGCAAGCACAGGCATCCACCATTACACAAAGGTGCAGGAAAAAGACAGAGACCATCAGCCAGGTGGGGGAACCAGAATGCAGCCACCTGCGGGCACCGACCACCATCACCTTGGTTTACCAGAGACTCGTGTGTTTCCTTCAATAGTGAGTACACCAGCACCCTGCGGTCGCCCGTCTCCCTGCACCAATCCCCCAACAGGTCCCGGGGCCACCATCCCTGCCCACGGAGGGGTTAACAACTTGCTGCATAACATCTCCTCCAGGTGCCCCGTCACTGCAGCGGTGGTATCCAAGCTCACCACACACCGTGGGTGGCGTCACAAACTTAACACGGCTCAGCCCGTACATATACGTCTTACATCCACCACTACAAACCCCCTTTTTGATCGGTGACCGCAAGACCCCCGGGTCCGGAGACCCTCGAGCCACCCACAGAAGGTCCGGATCCGAGCAGCTCGGCTGCTGCGAGCGGGGCGGCACACTTAAACGCTGGTCAATTGCCAGCATCGCAGGAGGACATCGGAGGAGCACAGGGAAGGTGAGTACAATTGTTTTTTTTTTTTTTTACTGTGTGCGGTGTGGTGAGGGGTATATATCATGTTTTCTGAAAATAAGACCTCCCCTGAAACTAAAACCTAGCAGGAGTTTTCAGGGAGGCTTAAATATAAGACATCCCCCGAAAATAAGACCTAGCTGAGGTTCAATAATGAAGTGTCCATGAAGCGGTAAAAATGTTAGACACTGCAGGACACTTCATTTTCGACAGTGGACACCCCCAAAAGAGAGCAGAAAGAAAAGAGAAGACACCACAGTCATACTCACCAGCCTTCGAACAGGAGCAGGGCAGCGCATCAAGGTCCTGCGGCGGAACACATGCACACACAAATCAGATTAAATACACACACACACACACACACATACACACACACATATGAGAACGCACACACACAATCACACTACAGATCACATCCACACACTCACCACATCCATATAACTTGCTTCTCGGCGACATAAGTACCTGCAACGCAGTGCACTGTGCGTTGAGCTTCCAGGACCTGCAAAAGGATCACATGGCCAGAAAGCAAGTGGTATCATTGGATGTGGTAAGTGTGTATGCACAATTGTACCGGTATGTGCGTTTTCATGAGTGTGTGTTCTAATGTGTGAGTGTCGGCCAGAAGCAGGGAAGAAAGGCGTGCAGCACGCCTTCCTGGAGCGTCAACCGGAGATCACAGGGAGGATTGATGTGGAATCTGATGTGAGTGTGTCTATATGAGTATGAGTGTGTGTGTGTGTGATCTGATGTCAGCCAGATACAGGAGATGATGGCGTGCAGCATACCTGCTAGGAGATTTCAGGGAGATCTGGGAGCCACACAGATGCCCGAGGGCTGGTAAGTATGATGATCCTGGGAAGGGGGAGTCTGCTTTTTGTGGGGGGTAAACTTACCCCCAATTATGTCTCCGTTAAAATAAGCCCTCCCCTGAAAATAAGACCTAGTGCTTTTTTCTGGGCAAAAAAAAATAGAAGACAGTGTCTTATTTTCGGGGAAACAGGATACTAGGATGAGGGGGCTACAGTATATATCATGATGGGGCAATATAGAATGATAGGGGTTATATTCCATGATGAGGGGGGTATATAGCATGATGGGGTCTTTAGTCCAGGATGAGAGGGCTATATAGCATGATGGGGGTTATATACCAGGATGAGGCGGCTATATACCAGGATGAGGGAGCTATATAGCATGATGGGGGCTATATACCAGGATAAAGGGGGTGTATAACATGATCGTGGCTATATGCCAGGATGAGAGGGCTATATACCAGGATGAGGGGGCTACATACCAGGTTGAGGGGGCTACATACCAGGTTGAGGGGGCTATATACCAGGATAGGATATATTTACCACAAAGTGGTCCAGGATGGGGGATATTAGTACAGGATGGGGGACATTACTATACAATGAAGGGGGCAACTTGTATGTCTTTATAAGATTTAGGATATTACAATGGCCCATACATCTAACGAACATATGGGCCTGCACCGGGGGCCATCAGACTCTAGTTACGCCACTGCTGGCAACACTTCCAAAATACTCTAATTGTACAGCCAAGAACTTGAACATGACTTTTTGAGTACGGACTGTAGCTCTTGGTTTTTCTACAATCTCTTTGAGCCTTAAAGGGCTGACCTTTGGGAGATTTTGCTAGGATGTCCATTCCTAGGACGATTGTCATCTGTTTTGAATGTTTTTCCCTTGTGAATAATCTTTCTCAATGTAAATAATGGACTCCAAATTGTGTGGAAATGGCTTTATAACCCTTCCCAGATCAGACTGATAGCAAAAATATCTTCTCTAAGACTACTGCTGAGGTCTTTCCTTCTTGGCATTGTGTTCCAGATCAGGAAACTGCCAATACCTCTACTTTTATAGAGGTGGTCAGTGGTCACACTTGCTGATGAACAATTAATCAAGGGCTTTTGATTAGCAGTGCTTGACTGCTTCTTACATTCTTAACTCCCTATTAAAGAGGATCTCCAGGAACAAACAAAAATAACTACAGATGTCATAAATAAAATCCTAAAAAAAAAACAAATTAATTAACACATGACCATCATTTTATCTGGGGATATAATCACTATAGAAGGAGTATGACCATGACGGTGTAACAATGACAGAGACATTCCCTAAAATATTTGGTTAGGTGTCTGTGAGCATATGCAGTTGAAATTCACCCCACACTTTCTTGTGAAAGATGTTCTCTTAGTGGATATTCAAATTTAATACTGGAGAGACTAGGAGGTAAGAAGAGACTGCTTACATTGCTGTCCACATGGTCTATGTGATCTAATACTGGAGATACCAGGGATACTGAGGTACGATGAGGCTGCTCACACTGCTTTCCACACAGTCTATCTGACCTAATACTGGAGATACGAGGCTTACTGTGGTAAGAAGATGCTGCTCATACTGCTGTTCATGTTGTCTATCTGATCTAATACTGGAAAGACCAGGCTTACTGAGGTAAAAAGAGGCTGCTCATACTGCTGTCCATATTGTATATCTGACCTAATACTGGAGATACCAGGGATGCTGAGGTAAGAAGAGGCTGCTCACACAGCTGTCCACACTGTCACTCAGATGGCAGTACATGATATAGGTATATCCAGGTCATAGCAAAGGATTTTTATACTGCACTTGCTCACAAGAATCTGTTCTAATATTGTAGGACAGGTTTCTGTCAGTGTAACAAGGTATTGTAAATTTTAATTCTCTAGTGATTACCACCCTATACAAAATGATTGTGAGTTGCTAATTAACAATATTTAGGAGTTTATTTATGAATTGAATACATTTAACTGACTTATTTTTCTATTCTTGCTAAAAAATATATTTCTCACACATTGCTTATAAAGGTTTTTTTTCTGTTAAATAATGACAAAGTGTAATTTGTTGTTGTTCAACTGAGGATGTAATTACACATTTTTAAGACCTTTTAAGGACCATATATTTGTTTCTATTATGTCCTGATATATAAAATCATACAATTCAAGGGTGTATAATTCCTCATACCACTTTTAGCCCTCGCCCTGCCTCCTGAACTCACCATCCACTGGGAAAAAAGCTGCTGAAATCTAGTTTATAGCTGGATGAACTGATCACATAGTGAGGAGAAAAGGGGGCTTAACACGTAACGACATCGCTAACAAGATGTCGTTGGGGTCACGGAATTCGTTACACACATCCGGCCTCATTAGCAACGTTGTTGCATGTGACATGTACGAGTGACCGCTAACAATGTAAAATACTCAGCAAATCGTTGATTGTTGATACGTCGTCTGTTGACAAGTCGTCCATTTCCCAAATGTCATTGCTGCTTTTGGACGCAGGTTGTTCGTCGTTCCTGAGGCAGCACACATCACTACGTGTGACACCCCAGGAACAACGAACAGCACCGTACCTGCGTCCTCCGGCAACGAGGTGGGCGTGTCTCTCATGCGGCTGCTCCCCGCCCCTCCTCTTCTATTGGATGCCTGGCGTGTGACGTCGCTGTGACACCGCACGAACCGCCCCCTTAGAAAAGAGGCTGTTCGCTGGCCACAGCGATGTCACTGGGAAGGTAAGTCCATGTGACGGGTGCTAGCAATATTATGCATCACGGGCAGCGATTTGCCCGTGACGCACAAACGACGGGGCCGGCTGTGATCGGCAGCGACATTGCTAGCGATGTCGCTGCGTGTGAAGTGTCCTAAAGGCTACATCTCATATTATAGTCTATGCAGAGGGGAGGAAGAGTGAGGAGCAAAGTGAGAAAGAAAAGAGGGGCAGACTGTGCTATGGGTATGGAGTGATTTATCTTATCCCAGAGCTGGATTCAGAGTCACACTGCTCAATACTTCTGCAGAATATACTTGACACTGCTGTTACTTATAGACATGTGCTAAACACAGAAAGAAGCTTGATTCATTATCTTCCTGTGTGCTGTGTACGGGAAATCACATAGTAGCTTGTCCAGATTCACTAATTCAGAGAGAACTGATAATTAGAGCCTCCAGCAGCAAAATATTGTGCATAATGTAGCCTAAAAGACATACACTCCTCAACTTTGCAGGAAAAGTAGTGAAATTATGGAAAACACCGGATTGACTCACAAGTTAATGTCATCCAAATTATGATAAAATTGAAACAAAATTTTCAAAATTAATTAACTTAACTTATTCAGCATCAACTATGAGCATGACATGCAAAAATCCCTGCACCTAAACAGTGGGCACACTATCAATGAGGTTATTAATGATAGTCTGAAGAATGTTCTGCCATGTTGAATGCATCTTGGCCAACATATTATCAAGGTCTATTGCTGGCAGTTTCCTTTCCACGTCCTGACCCATCCCTGATTGTGCTCATTGGGAGCTGCTGAAGACCATGGTAGAATGGTTTGGCCTTACAGGCTGTTCACAGTGGCACAAGCAACATGTGACCTGGCATTGCTGTGTTAAAAATGGCTCATGGGACATTTTGAAGAAGTTGCCATGGTACCACAATCAAATTAGTGTAAGGATTAGTTGTTAGTGTACCTGGAATGAAGACTAGAGGGGTTCTACTACTGTACATTATGCATCATTAAATCAAGATCCTGAGAGTAGGACCGATGTGCTGTTTCCTCATAAAGGCCTTTTCATGGCATTGCCATCCTCCTCATAAAGGCCTTTTCATGGCATTGCCATCCTCCTCATAAAGGCCTTTTCATGGCATTGCCATCCTCCTCATAAAGGCCTTTTCATGGCAATGCCATCCTCCTCATAAAGGCCTTTTCATGGCATTGCCCATGGGATCTCCAGACCAATCTCTAGAAATCATTGCACCAAAGACAAAAGCAGGACTCTTTGCTAAAGAGGATAGCACTCCATTGCAGCCTCCATCTAAACACCACATGGGCAATGCCATGAGGAGAATTTCACTAGGGAACATTACAACCATCCTTTTCTTCAGTTTATGGTGTGAAGTGGCACAATGTATTGTTGCTCGGCCCCTTTGCATAACACTAATTTGGTTGTGGAACCAGTGGTACACAATTTCTTCAAAAGGGTCCCAGGAACACTTTTTCAACATGACAAAGCCAAATGTGACATTGCTGGTGCTTCTGTGAGCAGCCTGTGTGGCCTAAGAGTGCAACCATAGGAACATGTGCTACTATTTTTCATCGATGTTCAAAAGCTCATTACAAAGATCTCTGGACTGTCCATTCATATACTTGTACTTTGTAATTTGGTTGTCCCTAAACCATTACTTTGGTCGCTCTTCTCTGCATCTTCTACATTTCAGCTATGTCCTCATTTACTGGAGCCCAAAGCTGGATACTGTATTAGAAGTGTGACCTAACTAGTGACTTATATAGAGGCAAAACCATAGTATATTCTGGTCATAAGAATTCATGACTCTTTTGATGCATTCCATTATTTGTTTTGCCTTGACAGCAGCTGACTGGCACTGACCACTAAGGTGTCTGAATTCTGTTGCAGAGTTTGAAGTAGATCCACTAAATCGGCATGTTTTTTTGGCATATTTCATTGCACATTTGCTAAACATTGCAAAAGATGAAAGTTCAGGCAGAAAATCTGCAGAAATAATTTACAGGCTGCAGGTTTTAAGCTCCATAGTGCAGGTTTATTCACAGCACGTTGATGGGATTTTTGAAATCTAACATACTTTGCTGCTACTGTAATCCGCTGGAGATTATCTCCCCAAATACAGGGAAATCGGCAGCAAAACCACAATGTTTCAACAAGCCATAAGGATTTTTTTCAGTACAAGTTCTACCCAGTGATTTCTTTTTTAGTACTTAATTTCACTTTTTTTTAATGCAAGTGCAATTTTTGCATTGAAATGATAGCCCTTGGTAAGAATTTAGGATTTTTAGCAATAAACTCTGTACATTGTGTGCACAAAAGAAAAGTATAATAAAAAAAACATTCCAAGCTAAGGTTGAGTATGGGACAAAACTACATATTAATGAAAGTAATACATGGCTAAGGGAGCTATGAGAAAGGGTTGACAACCACCCAGAATTTTTTGAATAGTTCATAAAAATAGGGGAGGTTTTCCAGTATCCACAAAGAGAAAAAAAACTCATAAAAAAGAAATAAACACAAACACTGAAAAAAGACAAAAGAGCACCCTCATTCATCCTTTTATTAACCTAAAAACTACCCCTGCAGATTCCGACGTAATCCATACTGAGTTCAACGACGATCCCGTCTCTGCTATATCTGAAGTCAGAGCGCACGATCATGGAATATGGAACATGATCACCCACTGTGGACTTCAGGCAGAGGTTGAGCCTCAGCGATCAGCGGTGACATCACTCAGGTTAGTTGCGGTCACAGCTGGAGGTTCCCACGGTCCTATACCTGTGACTGCAACTAACTTGACCTCAGGTTTTTTAGGGTTGTGGTACTTGAGTAGATCGAGGTGAATGTAATTATCATCATTATACAGATCACAGTAAATTCTGGTAATCTAAGTTCATATCAAAAGACGTTTTACTAATTTTTATCATTTATTATGGTTTTTCAAATGTCTGTAAAGTATATTGGCTTTCCAAAATTTTTAGATAAGTTGCTCAGAAAACAGAAAGAATCAGATCGGCCACCTTACTATGATGACAAAAAACTGCCCAGTTTTAATATAAGGAGCGAACATAATTGTCATTAAATAGAATTTATATTTGGAAAATACTAAATCACATTGAGCCATATAAGAATACTATGGCTTCACTTTTCTGAAAGCCAAGAGATACAATATCAGAAGGAAAGCATTTCTAGACACAGCAAAAAAAATATGGCTGTATAAATCTTCTCTTTTAGAGAAGTTCTATAAAAATCAAACACGCCGGTTTTCTTTGGATCCTATCAATGCTGAACGTCCGGCTTCAGGTTAGCAGTGTCGGATTTTATGTACTTTAATAAAAGTTATATTTTAGAAATGACTGTTTTTCAATGTGGCTGATCTCAGCTGTGAAGTGCTATTAAAGGAGCAATAATATTTTAGTATTACTAAAATTAACTTACTTTATTTTAATTCATGGCTGTCTGCTGGTTAGAAAAGTTCTAACATTACATTCAAAGACCTCGGGGCTAATTTATTGAAGCTTATATGCCACAAAAGTGGCGTAAAGGCTTTAAAAAATTGCATTTTTTTCCTGCATAATGCAGAGTTGCGCAAAAGTTAGGGTGTCATTACACGGTACGATATATCGTGCGATCGCATGTGCGATCACACCCGCCCCCGTCGTTTGTGCATCACGGGCAATTTGTTGCCCGTGGCACACAAAGTCGTTTACCCCCGTCACACGGACTTACTCTAACGACGTCGCTGTGGGCGGCGAACATCCTCTTCCTGAAGGGGGAGGGACTTTCGGCATCACAGCGACGTCACACAGAAGCCGCCCAATAGAAGCCGAGGGGCGGAGATGAGCGGGATGTAACATCCCGCCCACCTCCTTCCTTCCGCATTGCCGGCGGGACGCAGGTAAGCTGCGTTCGTCATTCCTGGGGTGTCACACTTAGCGATGTGTGCTGCCTCGGGAACGACGAACAACTGGCGCACAGGAGGAACGACTTTATGAAAATGAACAACGTGTCAACAGGCAACGATAAGGTGAGTATTTTTGCTCGTTCACAGTCGTTCGTAGCTGTCACACGCTACGATATCTCTAACGAATGCTGGATGTACATCACGGAATCCGTGACCCCGACGACATATTGCCCGATATATCGTAGTGTGTGACGCCGTCCTTAATCAAATCCGGGCCTTTCAGCCCTGTGGCCCTCCAACAATGAGCTCCATACAGCTCTTCACAGGCATCCTAGACACAATGATGCATGATTAAATTTGAGGTGAACCTATAACAGCTTACCAAGCTTTAGTATACAGCAGAAGAGGTGATTATACAGAATATGTTGCTATATTTTCTTCTGAATAGCACTTAGATGCCCCATTTAGGTGCATTGTAAAAAAAAATATGTAATTTTGGATTTCTTTTTATATCTATAGGATTAGCACAATAGGCGGCTAGGAGGTATTATCTATATAGCTATTGTCTGTCTATTCTACCATTCAATATGATTCTACAGTGTATGGGTTTTCTTGTAGGACCACAAATTAAAGGGAATCTGCCACTTGGTTTATGCTGTCTCATCTGAGAGCAATATGATCTAGTAAAGAGACCCAGAACCCAACAATGTAAATTTAGTTTACTGGATGCAGCCGTTCTGACACAATCAAGTTTTTAGGCGTAGCAGTGTAGCAGAGTTGAGAAAAGTAACCACACCCACCCCACTCTCTATAAGTACAATATATATTGACAATGATCAGTTTATCATTGGAGGGGACGTGTTGGATTACCTGACATGCGCTGCTACAATCCTAGCAATGATAATCTCCTGGTGCTAAAAAAATCATTGCAAGTAAACAACATAATGGTGCTTGATAAGAGACGCATTGGTGAAATCTGTGTTTTAACCCCTATAGCATGCTGTCTCCAGATTACATAGCAAAAACCTGCTGACAGATTCCCTTTAATGGTCCAAACAATGAGAGGGCTCCAGTACAAGAAGGAGAAGGGTATGTGCATGTATTATTTTTGCCACTTCTTTTTCAGCCCGTTTTGCCCCGAAAATGCAACTTTTTGTTGTGTTTGTGCTATGTTTTCTTTTCTGCAGCAAAACCTGATTTTTTGGCAGTAAAAAAAGCTTTTTGCTGCATTTTTGCTCTGGATTTGCTGCATTTTTTGCTGAGTTTTTGCTGTGTCATTTGGCTACAGCACACGTTTAAGTAAAATTAGTTTCATTCACCAAAACTACATACAATGCAGCAAACAGGCACAAAAAATGCACCAAAAAACGCAGCAGTGAATTTTCACTCTGATTGCTATTAATGGTGAAAAAAGCAGCATCAACACTGAAAGAGGTTTTGCTGATACTGTATTAACATGTATTTGCATAAAACCAATGAATGAACAGGCAAAAAACATAGCAAAAACGCCCTGAGTAAACATAGCATTACAGAAAATCAGACTTGTTTTTGAATGATGGGAAACATTGCGCTGACCTGCTCACAAATCAGATTTTTACCATTTTGCAGTGAAATTGAACAGCAAAAATATGTTGAAGGTGTCATTGATTAAACAAAAATATATACACTGTATATAACAATTATGCTCAAGGTAGAGAATAACTATATGATCGTTGGGAGTCCAGCTGCTGATCCTGAGAACAAAGGACCCTTGTTGTATTGAACTCCTGCTGAGCATGTGCAATGACTGGTCCATTCACTGTCTATATCTCCTATTAACAGGAAATGGGCATTGTCGCACATGCTCAGTGATGCTTCATTCACACAGTGGATTTCGGGATCATATTTACGTAAGAAGTGAGGGTCCCAGTAGGCAGAGCCTCAGAAATCATATGCGTATCACCTATCATATGGACAGTTGATATGTCTGTGCTTTCCCCACAACCTGGTCTAGTTGTTGGGAGGACTATGTCACCCGATCTTCATTAATAACAGATTCTACTCAATACATGGATGGAGATAAATGATTTTGCACTCCAAATACTATGTCTAGTGTAACTATATTTCTTACAATGTCTGTTTTTATATTTCTTAGGCATAGATAAAACGATATTCCAGGTAAAGGGGTGGTTCACTAGTTAGTTTTCATAGGCACATTGATATTATGTTGAGAAACGTTTCTCTCAAATACGTAGTGTTGCCAATAGTGTCTGTGAGCAGCACTATTGTGCTCCACCCATCACCTTCTCATGACCCGCCAGGCTCCATGACCTCTGATGTCCAGTGACGTCACGCCAACTTCCTGACATCACCACAGCCGGCCCCAGTCTTCCTGAGTGACTGGGCTGTGGCAGCATTTCACCACTTAACACAGCCCAGCGTTGCACCTGCTTGCGGCGCCCTGCAGTGAAGGAGGGAGCAGAGAGATGATGGGCTGTGACGCTGAGCGGTGAAACTCCACCCACACCTCAGTCACTCAGGAAGACTGGGGCCGGCCGCGGTGATGTCAGGTCAACTGGAAGTTGACCTGACATCACCGGACTTCAGAGGTCACGGGGTCCGGGGGATCACATGAAGGGAATGAGCTGACCGCAATAGTGACACTCAAAGGCACTATTGGCAAAACAAGGTATTTGAGAGAAACCTTGTTTCTCAACATAATATCAATGTGCCTAAGAATACTGACTAGTAAACCACCCCTTTAAGTATGAATGAAGAATTATAGATTTGACCATGCAATTGTAAAAAGTGAAAGCTTCGGTCAGTTTCTGCCATTGGAAAGCATGGCCTGCTCTCCAGTTACACTAGAAATTTTCTTAAGATTTCCATACTGCAGCATGCTGTGTTTTTCTTGCCATCAGAAATGATGGAATTCCCAACAGAACCCTTGACAGTATGCCAATGGCAACCACAAATTTGCAGTAGTCTACAGCTATGCTTGATAGATGCCCTTGAAGGTATGTGACTCAGGTGTCTTTTTTTGTACAAGGGTTAAGTTTTCCAACTACATTTCTTACTCAATCTCTAAAGACATCTGGCCTACAAATCAAGTACTCGCTTTATTATATCACTAGATATATTGTAACATTTATTTCACTTGAGCCTATTGTTTCCACTAACATGAGAACTTCCTAAAACTTTCTGCATTCCCCTAAGGTGCTCAGACTCTTGATGATCCGGTAAACTAGTTAGTTAGCTATTTGGAGCAGTAATCAACTTTACGAGAATAAGCAGAACCTCTGGCTGCGCCCGCCAGGCTTGTAGTCGTCAAAATTACCTTCGACGGAGCCCCCTCCTCATGGCAAAGATATGAGATTCTCCACAAGTTACACAGCAGCTTATTGATTTAGCAAAAGAAACACAGAAAGTTATAAATCCGGGAGTCTTATTGGCTCTGACTTTTGCCAGAGGGCCTGAAGCAAGAAGAATAAATTTCACAGTGTTGTACTCATCTCACTCAGGGTGAATAATAAGAGGAAGCGCCCGCACTTTTTATGCTGATGGGCTGGCAAATTACAATTGACACAAATTATCTTTTTTATGCTATACTTTCATTTGTGGTTTAAATAAAAGAAGAAAAAACTTTATAAAACGGGAGAATTTCAACGACAAATCTTATGTCTCATTCAACAAATGTAAGAGATGATAACTGAACGATAAAAGTGGATATTTCCAACAATGCGCAAAATATCATCCAATGTCTTATTGGAGACAACAAATAATATACTTAAAGGGGTAATTTCTTCTTGAACTTTTATGGTGTCCTGATAGATCTTCCCATAAATGTCCCAAAGACGCGATTCCTCCACTAGAACTCAAATATGTCTAGAGAAAAGTGCCCTGACACAAAATGTTAGAAATTTACAGATGTCTGATTGGCTGTGTACGCGAAGATCTCTATTCATTTCTAAGGGGGCACTAAACAGTTGAGCCGGCACCGGCATCTATGACATATCTATGGCATATTCCATCAATGTGCCCAAAAACTGCGCCACATGGGACAACCCCTTTAAGTACAATACTTATTGCATCCAATAAAACATAAAGTGATGCATTCATGTTTTTTTTACAACACCCCCCTTTTATTATCGGCATACTGAATAGTATGTAATGAGTTACAGCACGTCATTATAAACTGCCAATGAAACATACAAGAAAGCAGAAACAAGGTAACTGCAACACTTGTTTTTATCCTAAAGACTTTTTCTGTAAGAATTTGCTTTAATACTGTACTTTTTGTTAGAATTTCAAGTTTTTGACATACTCGAGGAGTTACAATTCAGACAGCAAATAACGCAGGCTGTAAGGGGTGCTTCACACACAGCGAGATCGCTGCTGAGATCGCTGCTGAGTCACGTTTTATGTGACCTCATTAGCGATCTCGCTGTGTGTGACACTGAGCAGCGATCTGGCCCCTGCTGTGAGATCGCTGCTCATTACACACAGCCCTGATTCGTTTTTTTATTGTTGCTTTCCCGCTGTGACGCACAGATCGCTGTGTGTGACAGCAAGAGAGCGACGAAATGAAGCGAGCAGAGAGCAGGAGCCGGCATCTGGCAGCTGCGGTAAGCTAAAACCAGGGTAAACATCGGGTAACCAAGGTGGTTACCCGATATTTACCTTCGTTACCAGCCTCCGCCGCTCTCACGCTGCCAGTGCCGGCTCCTGCTCTCTGCACATGTAGCTGCAGTACACATCGGGTTAATTAACCCGATGTGTACTGTAGCTAGGAGTGCAGGGAGCCAGCGCTAAGCAGTGTGGGCGGCTCCCTGCTCTCTGCACATGTAGCGACGTTATGATCACTGCTGCGTCGCTGTGTTTGACAGCTAAGCAGCGATCATAACAGCGACATACAAGGTCGCTGTTGCGTCACAGAAAATGGTGACAGCGACGTCGTTGTCGATGTCGCTATGTGTGAACCCAGCTTAAGTTTCAGATACAGACTTTGACCTGATTTTTATCTCCTTGAACCACTTGTGGGTTTTCCATGCAGATAGTAGTGGAACATAAAATGTCACATCTCCTCATGAACCTGCTCCTGCGATATCTGCTTCTGTCACCGTATTAATTCTATAACTAGTGCAACTGATGGAGGAGACATCGGCATCAGAAGCTCTGGGCAATTTAGCCACAAAAAGTATTGTGGCTGGGACCTGTAATGCTATCTAGTCTGACAGTATGGGTATGTGTGCCAATCAGCTCCCTGCTTTGACCAAAGGGACAGCACCACACTCTGCTAAAACTCCCAACCTTTCTCCTTGGAGTTGCCAGTTCTAGTTCATTCTAGCTTTGGCTTAGTAATGCTTTTCTTCTCCTGCTTTGCCTGTATGGATTCTCTTTCAGCCTGTTCTAACTCACAATTTTATTCCTTGTCTAATCTTCTAATTCTTAGCTGCTGAGTTGACCATTCCTGCCAGAGTGCTTCACCAGCTATCAGTTACTTAAAGGACTCAATCCAGTGCCCCTATGTAAGTCCATATCCATGTACAGGAGTTAAGGGGTGAAGGTCATGGCACCCCTGGGACCTGATATTTGGAGTAACCAGGCAAAGCATGTCCGTGGAAGTCATACTTAGAGCTGCTGGGCAACCACGGATAGAGCCACAATGACATAAAATACACATCTTGTACATCTCATCATACATGTCTGAAATATAAGCTCTGAGTTCTCCTGATGTCTGTCTAAGTTCCTTTCAGAAGGGCAATTAATTTGCAAGCCAGCAATCATAGGATTGCTTGTTCCCAGTTATTAGTCTACATGAGAACATGATGAATGGTTGAACGAGCAAGAGGCTCAAGTGTTGAGATATAAGATCATCAATGCATCCAGAAAAAATCATGATTGACAGCCCATCATTTTAAGTTAAGTTGCGATGAGCTGCCGACCACATGATGCTCTATGAAAGCAATTGTAATAACAATCATTATTTTCCAATCAATTTCCATCATTCCATTTAAACAGGCCAGCAACTGAGCACCAAAACCTTGTTAATTAGATGAAATCAGCCTTTCTAATGGGCCTATAGTAAATACTGTGCAGTGGAACCTTGGTTTAAGAGTAACTTGGTTTGAGAGCGTTTGGAAGACAAGCAAAGCTTTCTAAAAATTTGTAACTTGGTTTAAGAGCAATGCTTTGCAAGAAGAGCAAATACTCACCGTCCACACGTCTGGTTCTGTCCTTTCACCATGCCCTGACCTGTATTGGAGGTAACTTTCTGTACATATGTACTGAATACAATATACCATTGTACAGTACTGTATATACTATATAGCATGTCTATCAATTTGCATTTGTGAATATAGTATTGTAGTTTCTTTCTGCTAACCAATAAAGCACATTGCTTGTACTGTACCTGCCACACTCTAACAATTTTATTGTAAGCTAAAGTGCACTTTAATTTGTTTTTATGTTTTGTACTGTACAGTATTTTGTATTAGTGTACTGTAATAATTTTATATGAATACAGTAAATTATTTTGTATTACTGTAATAAGTTTGTATAAATACAGTAAATATTTTTGGGTTGTGGAACGAATTGTCTGTGTTTCAATTATTTCCTATGGGAAAATTTGCATTGATATAAGAGTAACTTGGTTTAAGAGCAAACTCCCGGAACCAATTATGCTCGTAACCCAAGGTTCCACTGTACTTCTATCCATTCCTCATGAAATAATTCGGGATCAGAGTCTGTAAGTTCTTTGCCTTCTTTTGTTCCTCAGTTATTCCTCTAAGGCTACATTCCCTCGATCAGTATCCGTTGAGCTTCTGATGCTGCAGAATTTCTGCACCATCTCTGCACCTTAGATCACTTGTGTTTTTTTTGCATTGTGTTTTTGTGATGCCCTGGCAAAACCAGGTAGTCACAGATAGGCCCCCGCATAACACCTTCCCTCACTTAGGAAACACACAGCCGACCTGAAACCCTAGTCACCCCCCTTTAGGGAAAGATAGACACACCAGTGGGCGAGACCAGGTGGTTGGACACGCCCACCCAGGGGTCTAGACAGCCCGGGGCGGGAAAACAAGCAGATTAGTTTGTAGTTCAAGTTGAGAGGAGTGTGGGCTGGAGCTAGGTGTAGCTCCAGCAGAGGAAGTTCAAGTTGAACGGTGCCAGAGTCAGAGCCCTGGTGCCTTGGCTAGGAGGCAGACGGTGGTCTCCGTCAGCAGGAGACAGGAAGACGGCTCGGCAGAACCAAGGTGGACCAGGACAGGGTCGTAGCCCGCCGGTACTGAACCGGGGAACCGACCCGGAAACCGTAGCACAAAGGGGGGTACTTGGACTCTGAAGCCAGGACTGGAAACCAGCGGCCTGGTTAATTACCCGATTGAGGCAAGGATTATAGGTCCTGTCACACTCAAAGTCCCTCATAGGAGACAACAGCCCACCGATAGGGATAGGAGGTCACCGCCAGGGCCCATAGATCCCACGGGCCAGCGTTTGCGGGCACGGCTCCTTAGGCCACATCCAGCCGAGAGCGAACTCCTGAATTCCAGACCAGGCAGTCCACCATACACGAAGTCAGTGCAGAGAAAAAGGACAGAGACGACCAGCCCGGGTGGGGGACCTGAATGCAACCGGCCACGGCAGCCGGCCACCAGCACCTTGGTTTACCAAAGACTCGTGTGATTCATTTACTGTGAGTAGCCAAACATTTCCCTGCTGTCGCTATACTCTGCACGAAGACACTGGGTCCCGGGGCAACCATCCCTACCCACGGAGGGGTTAACATCTAGCTGCCACTGCATCTCCCCTGGGTGCCCACAACAGCAGCGGTGGTGTCCCACCTCACCACACATCGTGGGTGGCGTCACGAACTTAATACGGCCTAGCCCGTACATCTACGTCCCCCCTTTTCATTCGGCGTGTCCGCGAAACCCCCGGGTCCGGAGACCCTTGAGCCACCCCCCTAGAAGGTCCGGATCCGAGCAGCGGTGGCTGCTGGCACGGGGGCGGCACATTTTTGACTGCTTTTATCATGTTTTTGACATGGCATTTTTTATATCTGCTCGGTGTGTCATCCTTTAAATAAAGCGGTTTTGTTTTTGAAAGATCCTGGTATTGACATTCTTAGGTGCCGATTACATATGGTTTTAATGCGTTTCCACCACGTAAACGTACCAAAAATGCATGTATGTCTTTTAACTGAGGAATTTCTACTTTTAATGCAAGTCTAGGGGGGAATTCCATGCAGAATGCTCAGTATACCTGCAAGAAAAATTCACATGCTGCGACATGGAAAAATGCACTGCAGCTGAGGTTACACAGCTTAAAAAAGAAGCACAGTGCGCAGGAGATCTCTATAAATCCCATCCACTTTTCTTGTACTGTAAAATGTTACATTTTGCCACAGGAAAAATACACGGAATCAAAAACACAAATAACACTCATCTTGGGCACGTACCTTTACAAATACCTAATAATATTATCAACCAGATGTTACTATTAGTTTTTCTTACTGACAGGTGAGATGGTAACACTCAGTTGTTAATGTATCCATATATTCTCAGCAGGGGCAACAAGACCAATTTAATGTACTATATTGATTACCCCTCAAAAGACAAAATTATTCTGATTTGTAAATTAAAACTTTTGGGTGCTCATAATGACATCTGCCTTTGTGCCTTCCTTTCCTCCTTATTCATTCTTCTCTTTTCTACTTCTTTTTCTTCTTCCTTCTCCTACTTTTTCTTTCTTCTTTCCTTTCTTCTTCCTTCTTTTTAATTTTTACTTCTTCCTTTTTCTTTCTTCTTCTTCTTCCTTCTTTCCTCTTTCTGTTTCTTCCTTCTTTTACTTCATTCATCTTCTTCTTCCTTCTTTTTTTCTTCTTCTTCCTTCTTTTTTTTATTTATTTTTCTTTCCTCTTTCTTCTTCTTCCCTCTTTCTTCTTCTTCCTCCTTCTTCTTCCTTCTTTTTACTTATTTCTTCTTCTTTTTTTTTCTTCCTTTTTTCTTCTTTCTTCTTTTTCCTTTTTCTTTCTCCTTCTTCTTTTTCTTCTTTCTTCTTGTTCTTCCTTCTTTCTTCTTCTTGTTCTTCTTCCTTCTTTCTTCTTCTTCTGTCTTCTTTCCTCTTTCTTCTTTTTCCTTTTTTTTCTTCCTCTTCTTCTTTTTCTTCTTCTTCTTCTCCTCCCTCTTTCTTCTTTCTATCTTATTCTCCCTTCAATATTTAACATTTGCATTTTACAATTAATTGTGTATTATACTGAAAAAAGCACAGCACAATAACTAAGCAGACATATATTTAGTTTCACTGTCTGGTTAGTAAATGTATCTGCATTTATCAAAAACTGAAATATATGCCGGAATGTACAGGCAGAATTTTGCACTATACTTTGCACAAAGATAAGTTGAGGCATTGATAAATTCTCAGCAAAGTTGTTATGTGTAATATTTAATTCAAGCTTGTGCCTATCCTAACATCGCATTATGTTATTACTTGTCTTATAATGGACGCTGAGCACTTAGAGCATTACCACGAGGCAAAGCATAATACAATCCTAAACATTTAATAGACAATTTCATGTCGGCTACATTTGTCTGTTGTATTAAGCTTTGGATTACATTGCCTGTGCACACGTCTCCAAAGGTATGTAATATTTTGGCTAAGAGCCAGCCATTCAAATTTAATATGTTTTTTGCATTGCAAACTCCTGTACTTCTCAGATTTTTTTTTTATTCAGTGCAAATGGTTTTTAAGCACAAAACAGCAATTAAAACAGTGCAATTAACGATATCGTCCTTGTCAACAGCTGAAAAATAAAAATAAAAAGACATTTTAAACTCGGCATGCAGTTTTATGTTAGTCTGTAGCTGGAAATGGTAGGATTACTGACTGCTTCCATTGGCCATTGGGAAATATATTTTTTCTGGTAGTATTAGATTACATCTGTAGTAAGTGAGCACATAATGGACGATGGTGCAGCAATAACGGATGGAGAGGGAACACTCACACCTGGGACCCGGTGCCTTAGGAAGCTCAATATAAGAAGACATAATTGTAAAAGCATAATTGTAAAAGTCACATACAAGCTTCAATTTATGCCACCATTTCTGGATTTACCACTATTGTAGGATATTGTTTAACCCTTCACCCCCCGGCGATTTTCCGTTTTCGTTTTTTCCTCCCCTTCTTCCAAGAGTCACAACTATTTTCCTAGTTCCCCTAGGGGACTTTATGAACCTGGTTCTTGTAGGTCACAGGTTTAAAGTAGCCTGAAATCTACTAAAGTCACCTGGGGATATGGGGCACCAGGCTAAAAATCAGGTAGTGGGTGCCCCGGATGTCAGGGGCTGGCAGCAGAACTGATGACATAATGAAGTGATAACCTAGTGTCTCAAACTGGGATATAGTTGTTAATTTCTTTACCATAGTATCTATTCCCTTGATTTCTACTGGTCATAAACCTTTATGTGGCAGCCATAATAACACACTATTCGTGTCAAAAATAGTGATGTGTGGATCTGACACATTTTAAATAATCCAAATTGTTCAGATCTTCAAGAAATTCATTTTGAAGTGAAGGTATTCTCAGAGAACTGAAACAAAAAAATGTTACACTGACCTGTCCGGTCCCTCCGATACTCGCTGCTGTCCAGTCCTCAGAGCCGCCTCTTCCATTCCCTCTTTCATCCACATCTCCAGGCTCATTCACTCCAGGCTGGGACTTCCCACCACAACCCGGCCTCAAAGGTCAATGGCATCATACATCTTGACATCATGTGCATGTGACACACAGTGACCTCTGAGCCTGATCACAGCCTGAAGTCCTAGAGTGAACAGAGCTTTGATGACAGAAAGACATTTTCTTCTTTCTGCTATTGTATCTTTGACCTATTCAGCTCAGAGGTCACTATATATTGCATGTCTGTGCAATGTGCAGTTGACTTTAAGGCCGGAGTCACACTTGCGAGAAACACACGTGAGTCTTGCATCGCATCACCCAGCACGGCCTGACACTCTCCAGACACGAGCACCTCAGCTGCATAGAAATACATGCAGCTGACCGCTCCTGTCAGGAGAGTGTGCGGCCGTGCTGGGTGATGCGATGCGAGACTTGCCGAGTGTGACTCCAGCCTAAGGGGTAGTTTGCACACTACGACATCGCAGGTGCAATGTCGGTGGGGTCATGTTGAAAGTGACGCACTTCCTGCGTCGCTCTCGACATCGTAGTGTGTAAATCCTAGATGATACGATTAACGAGCGTAAAATCGTCGTAATCGTATCATCGGTGTAGCGTCGGCGAATTCCATAATTAGGCTGACGCGACGGTTCGACGTTGTTCCTTGTTCATGCAGCAGCACACATCGCTGTGTGTGAAGTCGCAGGAGCGAGGAACATCTCCTACCTGCGTCACCGCGGCTCCTGTTGGCTATGCGGAAGGAAGGAGGTGGGCGGGATGTTTACGTTCCGCCCATCTCCTCCCCTCCGCTCCTATTGGCCACCTGCCATGTGACGTCACAGTGACGCCGCACGACCCACCCCCTTAATAAGGAGGCGGTTCGCCGGCCAGAGCAACGTCGCACGGCAGGTGAGTGCATGTGAAGCTGCCGTAGCAATAATATTCGCTAAGTCAGCTTATCACAATGATATCACAGCTGCGACGGGGGCGGGGACTATCGCGCTCGGCATCGTAGCATCGGCTTGCGATGTCGTTGTGTGCAAAGTACCCCTTAGGCTTACTAGCAACCAAAAGTACTTGCCTACAGTGAATAGGCCAGGAGATGCAGCTCAAGATGGGGAAAGAAGAGGTGGCTCTGAGGCTCGGACAGTGGACAGCTGAGGAGCTCGATAGGGTTTTTTTAAAAAAAAAACTATTACAGGCCAGCTGGTCGCGCTTTTGCTGAATCAACAAACAGCAAATGTACAAAAATCTTTATTCTCTAATATACAAACTCTTTTGAATATTTGAGTAGAATTCAATTCCATTGTAAAAAAAATATCTCTTGTCAAGAGTCAATACTGCAAAAAACCTGCCCCCACATTGATTTGAAGCTTACTGCCTATACACAATGCACACAAAATGCTGCTAATCACTGGAGTGCATGAGACATACAGAGCTCAGCATTCAAAGAGCCTGACCTACTGCAGATAAAACAAGGGTTTTATTAAAATTGCATCAACAGTAAAATAATGATACATCACTGGAATCAAGGTCTCTTTGCTTCCATCATGCTGCTCTCCGATAGGGAAGGAAAAAGCCTGGCAACAGCTTCCATTCAAAAGGAATCTGTCAGCAGGTTATTTCTATGCCACCTGGAGACAGCAAGAGATAGAGGCTGAGGCACAGATATTATCAGGTTGTGTGCTGTTGTTTACTTACAATGATTGTTTCATCACCAGGAGATTATCACTGCTCAGACCAGAGTTTATGGGGCTCCTAAGCCGACCACGAACCCTCGTGTCATAAGCAGCTCACTGTCAATAGACACTGTCTACGACAGCAGCTCTTAGAGCTCTGCTACATACTACATATAAGATCTCTGATTGTAGAACAACTGCAACACTCAGTAAATTAAGTGACACATCACTGGAATCAGGCTTTCCTGCCCTATATAATGCTGCTCTCAGATGAGGTAGCAAAAAACTGCTGACAGATTCCCTTTAATAAATAGGCGAGAAATACATCATCACTATACAGGGTATAAAGGCTTTAAGGTAAAAACTTAAGATTGTAAGTCCTCACACACAGGGTGCTCTCTCCCATTGTACCTCTCTGACCTTTACTTTGCCATGTTTATTTATAATTTTTGGACATTATTATTAGGGATGATCGAATACTTCGATTATTCGGCTTTGCGAATATTTTCTGAATACCTCGCCGCTATTCGACTATTCGTGAATATTTGATGCGCAATGTAAGTCTATGGGAAACCCGAATAACAATTATTCGGAACTATTCGGGCTTCCCATAGACTTACATAGCACATCGAATAGTCGAATAGCGGCGAGGTATTCGGAAAATATTTGCGAAGTCAGATAATCGAAGTATTCGATCATCCCTAATTATTATCTATTGGTAATTGTTATGTGCTGTAAATCCTGTTTTTGCAAGTAAAGCACCATTGAGCTAAGAGAGCTATAAAATTAATAATAATAACTACAAATATAGGTACAATTATTATATTCTCTAATACATACGGTATATTATTCTCCTTTGTAAAACACATCTTCCCTATCCCCATATTTCAGCACATGACAACATTCATCCTAGTTTAGAATGTTGCTAAGTGAAAACCAGGAAAAGAACAGGACCAAGGACTGTGCAGAAAACGTCCCTGGCCCATATGAAAGCAGGAGGAATACCGCGGGGAGCTGTGAATATAGAAAGTGGTGCCTTATGTCATAGACACTGTACGGCACAAGTGAGGTGTGCAGCAGTTATTCTCAGTGGGGCAGTTTGAGCAGTTTAGATTTGTAGGCTACCTAATGGCATTTCACCTGCCTGTCATACTCGCACAAGAAATGGCACATAGAGGAACTATTTAACAATTCCATATGAAATAAAAGTCTGGACTATTCCAGGCTGCTGAGTTAAGTATAGTATGTGTATTCTCATAAAAACCCCTGCCTCATTACTGCTTGTGGCTATGTATACTGTATGAGTAACGCTCCCCCATCCCCATGTACATTACTTTACTTTTGAGCTAATTACATTCTGCTATATCTGTCCAAAGGAATGTTCTTTAGTTTTTTTTACTCATAGTTTTGTTTCACTTTCTACCATATTGGCATTAAAAAGTAATCTGTCAACAAGTTTTTCCTATTTAATCTGAGAGCAGCATACTGGTGGAAGCATAGACGCTGATTTCAGGGATGTGTCACTTGCTCAGTCGTTGCTTGTAGTTTCATTAGAATCAGTGTTTTATCAGCAGGAGATTATCACTGCAGAACTAGGAGTCTGGTGCAAGGCAGTCCAGCTAATCTGTGTAACCCCGCCCTTACCACTGATTGGCTGACAATGCACAGTGTACATAGGTGCTGCCAATCAGGGTTGTGGGCGGGGTTATACACTGCTCAGCATTCTGAACACTACAATATCTACAAAAGAGAAAAGGGAGATTGTATCAAAACTGCACCAGCAGTTTAACAAGTGATACACCACTGGAATCAGGCTCTCTGCCTTTAGATCATCTTCCTCTCAGATTATATAGCAAAAACCTGCTTACAGATTTCCTTGAAGTTTTCTTTGCAAAACACTGAACCCTAGTTCTTTATTAAAATGACTAATATTATAAATGAATATGTAAGTTTCAGTACAAATAATCTATTTCAGCATTTCATAGAACCATAGGGAGTAAACCATATTCCATCCTTCTTTTCTCACTTCTACTTAATGCACCAAATTTTGCACCTTTGTATCTGTTTTATTAAATTATTCTTCCTTTTTAGGCCCCCTTCACACGTCCGTGAAAAAAAGATCCGTTTTTTCACGTACGTGTTAAAGGGGTGGTTTGCTCCCCGTGTGCCGTGTTTGTGGCACATTCCTGTTCACCGTGTGTTATACGTAATAACACACGGAGAACGGAAAGTCCTGCTTTACCTGATTCTTCCGGAGCTGTCTGTGGTGCTGAATGACAGTGTCCGGCACAGGCCACGCCCCGCTGACGCTGCTTCCGGCCCCCAGTGAAGAAGAAGCGTTGTTCAAATTCACTGGGGGTCGGATGCAGGTGACAGCCGCAGCAGACACTGCAGGAAAGGTGGAGGTGAGTTTGTGTTTTTTTATATTTTTCAATGCCACGTGTGTTTCTCCGGCACGTGTCACGTGCACCCGCATCCACACTACATCCGTGGGGCCCGTGCTGCCGGAGAAACATGGACATGCATCCGTGTGGAGCACACGGCACACATCTGCTCCACACGGAAGCACAGGTCACTGGCAGAACACGTGCGTGCACATATACCCATTGATTTTAATGCCCGTGTCTCCGGTACATACGGGCACGGATCTAGCACGTACCGGAGACACGGACGTGTGAAGGGGGCCTTAGGTGCAGTCTCTACAACTTATTCAGTGTTGTCTAACTAAAAGAATTTACAAATAAAGCTTCTCGCTAAATCAGTTTAAAATTAAGGACTAGCTACCTATCCACATTGCTAAGGCCTTAATTACACAACAGTATTTCTGGTCAGTATTTCATCAGTATTTGTGAGAAAAAACCTAAAGTGCAACCTATAGGCTGGGGCCACACAAGCGTATGGCATCCTATGCGAGTAGAGTATCAGAGTAGTATAGAGTAACATGGGTCCGAGTAGAATATGATTTTTTATCGCATTCCACTCGGGCCGTTTTACTCATTGTGTGTTCTAGTCCTAAAACACCACTAGTTGCCCTCCCCAGCTCTAGTGCTGCCTCTCCACTAGAGATGAGCAAACCATTGGGTTCATCGGGATTTTAGATACAGTTCAGTTTGGGACCTGGACTTGACCTAAACCCCAATAGAAGTCACTGATTGGGCAGTTAGTATCTCCGCCCACATGCAGCCAAGCATAAACAGAGGATTTCCTGGGGCGGATAGGCAGGGTATTTCCATTTTTGTTTGGTACACACTACATCTGATCACACTCTTGTTAAACCCAATACGAGCCATCTAAACATTGCAAGCGGCTCGCACTGCACTGAGCACTGAGCATACTGGAGCACAGCAATGCTGACCGGATGATCAGCATATGTAAAGCACCCGAACTCTGTTTGTCTTGTAAGTCTGTGTTTGGTACGAGCACCGAACCTCGGGTTCACTCATCTCTACCTTCCACCGCAGCCCCTTCTTTTTGTTGACAAACAGCAGCGGCAACATGCATTTGACTGATGCAGCCAATCACGCGGCTCATTAGCACTGCCAATACAGTTGGCTAATAAGCCCAGTGATTGGCTGCAGCAGTCACAAATGATATAATGATTTCACTGCTGCAACCTGTCCGCAAAAACCAAATCATTTGTGAAGAGACTGAGCTGGACCTGGGGAGGGTGAATATCAGTGTTTTTGCTAGTTTGGCCAATTCATAACCCACACAACCCCTTTCATTGAAAGAGTGTCATTTTTTTCCTCAAAGGCTTTTCTATAAAAAAAACAAAAATGTGAGTATGTGGCGCCCGGGACAAGCCAGGGGCCACAGGTAACAACACACAAACACCCCCACCCCCAGCAGTTTCACAGCAGACATCCCCAGTGAAACTTGATTCCTTTCCTTGGGCTCAGACAGACACACCAGGTGGGTGGAGTCAGGAGATGGAGACGCCCACCCAGGAGTTTAGCTGGCCTGAGGCAGGAAACAAGCCCAGACAAGTCCAGGAGAGAGAGAGAGAGGAGGTCTGCAGAGAGGCAGACGCAGACTGGGGCCTAGGTTGGAGCCTAGGGCCCTCGTGAAGCAGAGAGTGAGGCAGACGGTGGTGGCCATCTGCAGGGAGCCGGGCAGACAGTTGGTGGAACCGCAGGTAGCCGGGGCTGGGTGGTGGCCCACCGGGAGCCAGCTGGAAACCGGAGCGCAGGAGGAGCGTACGGAAGGTGCAGAAAAGGACTTACATTACCAACCTGGGGTCAGGGGAAAACACCGCAGCCGCCTGTGGGACCCATCCATCCAGCCGTTTGTTTCATCAGAGACTCTGAGTGCGTCATTGGGCTGAGTGAGTACCACCGTGCCATGCGGCACAGCGCTGCCCCTGCGACCCTGAACCTCGCCAGGCCCTGTAGCCCGCCTGCCATCCATCCCTACCCCATCACCGGGCCCCGGGACAACCAACCCCCTACCCACGGAGGGGAGAACTAACAACAAAGCTGTTAAAAAAAGAATAAAAATAAAGTTGTTTTTTTTTAACTAACCAGTGGTGGTTTATAAATTTATAAAATGTTTACGTAATTTTCTGCACCTAAAAGACAGTTTATACGAGATCAGTTTATCAACAAGAAAATATTCTGTTCTTGGCCACATTACTATACAAAAAATGCAATATAAACCTTTTGGACAAGTTTGCTTTCAGACTGGATTACATGAAATGTTGCTGGTTTCTATAGAAACTGCACGCACATTACTCCAATAAAATCCATAAAACCAGTAGCACCTCGCACATTCGGCTGCATACTCTTACATCATTTAGAAACTTTAAAAGCGACTTTGTGCCATGTGGCAGGTCACAGCGGAACACAAGTGACAGGTTCCTGAGCAGTCACAGTACATCCATAAGGACACTGTCAGGAGAACAGGCTGAGCCTGATGAAGGACTCGCAGGAAGCACCCTCCGGTCAAAGATCTGATTCATTTCTGAGCTACCAGGAAATCAGCTCCTCCAAACAGCTCTCTCCAGAATGATGATCAGCACTCCTTACTGTAGAGTAATCCATTATTGCCCCATTATGAGCCTTAATATTAGCTGGCCCTGGGTGACAATTCACGCCGCCCTCCACCTCTGGACGGAGCGGTGGCAGGTGTTGAATAGGAATGACTCCCAGTACACCGCAATGACAGGATGATGCCTCACCTGTCCATAATACCGGGCCAATTTAACTTCTTAACTGCCAAACCAAGCAGCAAGGGTAACATTTTCATTACTGCATATTGAATATTGTGCTACCGGGGAAATTCAATTCATATTTCACATTTTATGCAATCCACGAAGAATAACGTTTCGAGAACATCATATCTGTTCTATTACTTGGTTTCCAAAGCTGACCCTGTATCTGAAAATTTATTAGGGGGATTTTATGCAAAAAAAAAGAGAAAGTTTTCCGTATTTGTAAGCTTCTCACTTCCCTGCACTGTTGATCCAGCACTAAGGCTCAATCTGTGCGTCCCGCTTCATTTTATTACTTTTTCCACATCATGAAACTCCGTCTGTTACATGCAGCTTTGTCCTGACTAATCTAGTGCGAGGATGTGACCCGTTGTATATGATTCCAGCACTTTTCTCAGTAGCAGTACTATATGATGGTGATACCTTACAGTTTTACATTCGGAGCACATCCCTGCACCCATCAGACTCCAGCCGATGCTACTGTAACGAGTAATGACCATTGCCTTACATCAAATTTCAACTGAAAGGTGTTTTCTCATGACATGACCCTGTTCGTATGACCTATTAGAGTGTATGGATGCATAGGGACGGTCTCTTTCTTGATACCTCACTCTATGAGAATCTATGGCAGATGCTTCAATTCTGGAGCCATATCGCAAGATATATTTAAAGGGATTCTGTCAGCAGGTTTTTGTTATTTAATCTGAGAGCCATATAATGTAGGCATTGAAAGGCTGTTGCTAGTGATGTGTCACTAATTAAACTGTGTGCTGTAGTTTCAATACAATCAGTGTTTTATCATCAGGAGATCATCACTGCAGGTCAAACAAGGTAAGCTGTGTAACCCAGCCCCTACCAATAATTGAAAGTTGCTCACAACACAGAATATACACAGCAAGCTGCTAATCAGTGGTGTGGGCGGGGTTTTACACAGCTCAGCATCTTGACCATTGATATATCTACACTGTGTGCAGAATTATTAGGCAAAAGAGTATTTTGATCACATGATAATTTTTATACATGTTGTCCTATTCCAAACTGTATAGGCTTGAGAGCCAACTACCAAATAAGTAAATCAGGTGATGTGCATCTCTAGGGGTGTGGTGTAATGACATCAACACCCTATATAAGGTGTGCTTAATTATTAGGCAACTTCCTTTCCTTTGGCAAAATAGGTGAGAAGAGAGATTTGACGGGCCCTGAAAAGTCCAAAATTGTGAGAAGTCTTGCAGAGGGATGCAGCAGTCTTGAAATTGCCAAACTTTTGAAGCGTGATCACCGAACAATGAAGCATTTTATGGCAAATAGCAAACAGGGTCGCAAGAAGCGTGTTGGGCAAAAAAGGCGCAAAATAACTGCCCATGAATTGAGGAAAATCAAGCGTGAAGCTGCCAAGATGCCATTTGCCACCAGTTTATCCATATTTCAGAGCTGCAACGTTACTGGAGTATCAAAAAGCACAAGGTGTGCCATACTCAGGGACATGGCCAAGGTAAGGAAGGATGAAAAACGACCACCTTTGAACAAGAAACATAAGATAAAACGTCAAGACTGGGCCAAGAAATATCTTAAGACTGATTCTTCAAAGCTTTTATGGACTGATGAAATGAGAGTGACTCTTGATGGGCCAGATGGATGGGCCAGAGGCTGGATCAGTAAAGGGCAGAGAGCTCCAGTCCGACTCAGACGCCAGCAAGGTGGAGGTAGGGTACTGGTATGGGCTGGTATCATCAAAGATGAACTTGTGCGACCTTTTCAGGTTGAGGATGGAGTGAAGCTCAACTCCCAGACCTACTTCCAGTTTCTAGAAGACAACTTCTTAAAGCAGTGGTACAGGAAGAAGTCAGTATCGTTGAAGAAAAACATGATTTTCATGCAGGACAATGCTCCATCACATGCATCCAACTACCCCAAAGCGTGGCTGGCCAGTAAAGGTCTAAAAGATGAAAAAATAATGACATGGCCCCCTTGTTCACCTGATCTGAACCCCATAGAGAACCTGTGGTCCCTCATAAAATGTAAGATCTACAGGGAGGGAAAATAGTACACCTCTCGGGAGGCTGTGGTGGCTGCTGCATGCAATTTTGATTGTAAACAAATCAAGCAACTGACAGAATCTATGGATGGTAGGCTGTTGAGTGTCATCATAAAGGAAGGTGGCTATATTGGTCACTAATTTTTGGGGGTTTTGTTTTTGCATGTCAGAAATGTATATTTCTACATTTTGTGCAGTTATAGTGGTTTACCTGGTGAAAATAAACAAGTGAGATGGGAATATATTTGTTTTTTATTAAGTTGCCTAATAATTCTGCACAGTAATAGTTACCTGCACAAAGATATCCTCCTAAGATAGCCAAATCTAAAAAAACCCCACTCCAACTTCCAAAAATATTAAACTTTGATATTTATGAGTCTTTTGGGTTGATTGAGAACATACTGTAGTTGTTGATCAATAATAAAAAAATCATCTAAAATACATTTTGCCTAATAATTCTGCACACAGTGTACAGCAGAGAAAACAGGGATTTTATCCAAACTGCGCAAAGCAGTCCAGTAAGTGATAGATCACTAGAATAAGGGTCTCTGTCACTATATTATGCTGCTCTCAGATTACATAGCAAAAAAACTTGCTCACAGATTAATTTGAATGTCCAAGTTGAATGTCATGATTCTGTTTAGTCCTTACATGCATGATATTGTTGTACTATTAGATCATTGATCGTTCTTTTTTGATTTCTTGATATACCTAAATGTAATGAGAACTTTGTGAGCAGTTTGTTCATTTTATTTATTTTTTTAATTTGTTGTCACAAAGTTCTGTACATGAATTTATATGACATTATTTTGTTCCCCTCTTTTTTTTCTATCTTCTTGTAGTCTGACGAAGGTCTGAGTTACAGACCGAAACGTTACATTTTGAGGGGAACTCAAGCATTTTCATAGTAGATTTCCCAGAAAAATGCTTGGGTTCTCCACTGATTTACATTACATTTGTTATTTGTGGCGAACACTGTAATAGTACTAGGTATTGGGTATGAATAATCCGCACTCGAATACTTATTATTCAATCATCCCTAATTACAATTTGTTTGGAATAAGCTTGTAAGTACTGTTTATAATTGACCATTGCTGCAAGACTGAAGCAGTAGCTGGTACGCTGGGCAATGAGCACATAGCGCCCAACCATCCCAATATTGAGCGGGACTGCCCCCTCTTGTCAAGGCTTTTGTCCTGACTCTCTCTCTTCAATGGCCCCATACCTCCTCCTCGGGGAACTGGGCCACATCTCTCTGAACATACAGTAAAGTACATAAATTAAACAAACCATTATCTTCTTTTCTGTCAAAGAAGAGCACTGCACTCAGAAGCAGATTATACAGGTAGATAGAGATTCATCTGTACACAGCAGTGTATTTCTATGTATCTGTAGTCTAGAAGTGAAGAAAAAAAATCAGGGTTTTTTTGCTTCTATAAAATTACTAAAAAACAATTGCAGAAATGTAACTTTTGCTTATTTTGTGAGTCTCCCAAGTATTTGAACCCATAACCTCTATAAAATCAAGTAACAGCTAAAGCTTTGAGACACAGGCTCTAATGATATCAGTGGAAGAATTCTTTATACATGATGTACATTTCAGGCTCTGACACTAAAGGCAGATTATATAGGTACATAGAGATACATTGTACATAGCAGTGTATTTCTTAGTCCCTGTATACTAGAGGGAAAATAAAAAAGATTATTTTTTTCTTCCTGTAAAACTACTAAAAAATAATCAAAAACATTTACAGTTAAATAATTCTTAATGCTGTTTTTAAAAAAATAATAAACATCACAAATGAGCAAATAACAGACATGTTTGGTGTCCCTGTTATCATCATGATGAGCCGCACAACACAGCGATCAGATTATTTACAGTGATTGGAAAATTATGTAAATTAATGGCGTAATTTATTATTTTCCTTAAAAAAAAATGTAATAAAACTGTAACGCTGAGGCTTTATTCAGGCGTAGTGTAAATTGGCATTTTTTTCTGATGCTTTTTCTGCAGTTCTACTCACCACAATAAAGACTGTTGACTATTGCCAAGACATTGGTACCATACAATGAAAGCAGGCATCAGGAAACCTGTCAGGTTTTCATGACAAATCTGCACAAATGGATGAAAAAACGCAATAAAAATGCACAGACAGCACAAGGATCAATGAAAGTCACTCTCCTAGTTCACATATGTCATGCTGTGATAATCGGGGTTCCACCAGGTACACAGGAACCCCCAGTAAGCGCCACAACAAAGGGGGTACATATTACAACGGTGGGCCCTGGCACTAGGGAAAGGGGAGCAGGATCACCTCCTAAACCCACCTGAGGCTGATCTCTGCACTCCCGAATGACCCTATATGAGTTATTCCACCCCGTTGCAGATTACATGACTATCCCTGTCTTTCCCTGGACTCAGCCCTGTATAGTGTGCAGGGCAGTGGGAATACTACTCTTGCTCTAGATTAAAGACACAGATAGCATTAGACAGACAAGGGTAAAGGGTGCTTTACACGCTGCGACATTGCTAACAATATATCGTGAGGGTCACGGTGGTTGTGAGGCACATCCGGTGCAGTTAGCGAGATAGCAGCGTGTGACCGCTAGGAGCGATGTGCAATGATCGCAAAAACGGAAAATATCGTTCATCGTTGACACATCGCTCCTTTTCCAAATGTTGTTGCTGTTGCATGTCGTTGGTTGTTCGTCGTTCCTGCGGCATCACACATCGCTGTGTGTGACACCGCAGGAACGACGAACATTACCTGCATCCACCGGCAATGAGGAAGGAAGGAGGTGGGCGGCATGTTCCGGCCGCTCATCTCCGCCCCTCCTCTGCTATTGGGCGGTCGCTTAGTGACGCCGCTGTGACGTCGCTGTGACGCCAAACGCACCTCCCCCTTGAGGGAGGGATTCTTCGGCAGTCACAGCGACGTCGCTGAACAGGTATGTGCATGTGACGCTGCCGTATTGATAATGTTCGCTACGACAGCGATCAACACATGTCGCACATACGTCGGGGGCAGGTGCTCTCGCGCACGACATCGCTAGCAATCGCTAGCGATGTAGCAGTGTGTAAAACACCCTTAACATAACCAGCAATCACACAAAGCACTCCAAACAATAACAGGTAATAATGAGGAATGGACCAGAGGGGAAAAAAAACAAAAGGACTAAGGAAGGGAAAAACTCAACACAGCTTTCACACAGCAAATGTTCTCTGAATGGCTTCCTGGTCATCAGCTCACAGGTTCCCTCTAGAGGCAAGAAAAGCAGAAACTATCACCAGCAATTACCTTGACTAGGAGTGAAGACTATGTAGCAGAGCTAATTAGCAATAGAGAACAGCTGCCCACACCTTTCATTCAGAGTTTCAGGAACTAGAGGATCTACTTAACCCTAGCAGCGCTGGATAAAGGAGACTCTGCACAGCTATCAGTAGTAACCTGAGCAAATATGTATGAAGCCCTGTGCTATGATCTCATGACACCAGAAATCGGAGGGAACACTTTCTGTTGTTGTACTGTGACGCCCTGGCAAAACCAGGTAGTCACAAATAGGCCCCTGCATAACACCTTCCCTCAATAGGAAGCACACAGCCAACCAGTAAACTCTAGTCACCCCCCCTTAGGGACAGATAGACACACCAGTGGGCATGACCAGGTGGTTGGGACATGCCCACCCAGGGGTATAGACAGCCAAGGGCGGGAAATCAGTTAAGCTGTAGAGTTCAGTTTGGAGAGGAGTGTGAGCTGGAGCTAGGGGTAGCTCCAGCAGTGAAAACCAAGTTGAATGGTGCTAGGGTAGGAGCCCTGGTGCCTTGACTAGGAGGCAGACGGTGGTCTCCATCAGCAAGAGACGGGAAGACGGCTTGGTGGAACCAAGGTGGACCGGGCCAGGGTTGTAGCCCACCGGTACCGACACGGGGAACCGACACGGAAACTGTAGCACAAAGGGGGATACTCGGACCCTGAATCCAGAAACCAGAATCAACTGGAGCTGGTTAATTAACTGATTGAGGCCAGGACTAGAGGTTCTGTCCCACTCAAAGTCCCTCATAGAAGACAACAGCCCACCGATTAGGGATAAGAGGTCACCGCCAAGGCTCATAGATCCCATGGGCCAGCGTCTGCGGGCACGGCTCCTTAGACCACATCCAGCTGGGAGCGGACTCCTACGTTTCACACTGGGAATTCATTTTCTACTAAAAATGGTGCAGGAAAAGGACAGAAATCACCAGCCGGGTGGGGGATCCAGAACACAGCCGGCCACGGCACTGGCCACCACCACCTTGGTTTACCAGAGACTTGTGTGTTTTACTAACTGTGAGTACACCAGCACCCCCTGCGGTCGCCATCCCCTGCATTAACCAACCGGGTCCCGGGGCCACCATCCCTGCCCATGGAGGGGTTAACAACTTGCTGCACAACATCTCCCCCGGGTGCCCCGTAACAGCAGCGGTGGTGTCCCACCTCACCACACACCGTGGGTTGTGTCACGAACCTAATACGGCCTAGCCCGTAGATCTACGTCCCCCATTTTATTCGGCATGTCCCTGAGACCCCCGAGTCCAGAGACCCTCGAGCCACCACCCCTGAAGGTACGGATCTGAGCAAGGTCGGCTGCTGGCATGGGGGCGGCACAGTACCCTCGGGACAACATGAATGTTTTCTACACATAGACCAATGGTCTATGTATTAAAAATAAATTACAGCATGCACTAGAGTGATCCGTATTCAATAGGTGCATAAAAAGTGGATCACATATGGATTACCATTTGTATGTCAGGAGTTTTTCATAGATATATTACAATTAAAAAGTTAGGAAATGGTTTAAGTTCTTAATTTTTTATTAAATTGTTCATACTGTAGACTGTGAGCCCTCACGGGCAGGGTCCTCTATCCTCCTGTACTACCAGTCTGTGGGTTGTATTGTTTATAATTATCGCACTTGTCCCAATTATGCAAACCCCTTTTCACAAGTAAAGCTCCATGGAATAAATAGCGCTATAATAATAATAAATAATAATAATAACAGATGCTACGTGGATGGACAAAATGGAGATATGGATTGCATACAGTAAGAATGGATACTCGGATGGTATACGGTTTGCATATGGTATGGAAAAAATGGATACTCGGATGGTATACGGATTGCATACAGGAGACAACAAGGATGAAAAATTGTCAGTTTTCTCTGGATATTGTAGACAATTTTGCACATACCCAGCCTTAGGGCTCATACAGATGAGCATAAAAATTGGACATGTGGAATCGGACTTTCAATGTAGATGTATGAAAACAGATTACACACGGATGGCAAATGGACATCATAAAAATGTCACCAGGACGTAAAAAATTAATATGCAAATGGCTAACAGAAAAAAAATGGATGAAAATTAGATTAAAATGGTCAGATATTCTAGATGATACTCAGATGATTTTTTATACGCTCGTCTGCAGCCAACCTTAGGGGTACTTTGCACACTACAACATCGCAGGTGTGATGTCGGTGGGGTCATGTCGAAAGTGGCGCACTTCCGGCGTCGCTCTCGACATCGTAGTGTGTAAAGCCTAGATGATACGATTAATGAGCGCAAAAGCGTCGTAATCGTATCATCGGTGTAGTGTCGGCCAAAACCATAATTACCTTGCTGCGACGGTCCAATGTTGTTCCTCGTTCCTGCGGCAGCACACATTGCTGTGTGTGAAGTCGCAGGAGCGAGGAACATCTCCTACCTGCGTCCCACCTGGCAATGCGGAAGGAAGGAGGTGGGCGGGATGTTTACATCCTGCTATTGGCCGCCTGCCGTGTGACGTTGCTATGATGCCGCACGACCCGCCCCCTTAATAAGGAGGCAGATTGCCGGCCAGACCGACATCGCAGGACAGGTGAGTGCATGTGAATCTGCCGTAGCGATAATGTTCACTACGCCAGCTATCACCATGATATCGCATCTGCGATGGATGCGGGGACTATCGCGCTCGGCATCGAAAGCATCGGCTTGCGATGTCGTAGTGTGCAAAGTACCCCTTAGGCTCAGAAGAAAAGGTGAAAAACTAGATGGCCAATTTGGTGAAGAAATGAAGAAATCCTAGTGTCAGCTGAGGATGTCAGTCACAGCATTTTTTAAAAAAAATCAATATCAAATTTTGCCAATGGATAATTTCACCCTTTCAATTGCATTTTGATCTTGTTATTACTGTTGCGGGGAATCCCAAGCTGAACTTTTCCTTCAGACTGATGAATATTATGTAAATGTAGGTAATGAGTGTACAAGACTAATTTAATAAAATAGTAACTTTCCTGGACTTAGTAGCTAAACTCTTGTAATCTTGTTCATTTTGTCCTTGAAAACAGCGAGAATTCAACTTCAAACAAGTGACTCCAATAAACTGAATCTGTAAATGGAAATCTGTCACCCACCGAGCAGCAAGTTATAGAGAGATTCTAATCTCCCCAGGAGGAAAGGGATTAGCGGCTTTAGGTCCCAAAATGAAGATTTGGATTCAATCGATAAACCAGCATCAGTCTTTACCCTCAAGGAATTAAGGACCTTGCTCTAGTTTACATGTAGTACATTGAAATGCAAGTACAGTGTGTAACCTACAAATGAAGGTCACAAACTGTGCACGGAGTAATGTAAAGTACTGAAGGGCTACAACTATGGCAATACTGATCTGATAGAGCGAGCAGTGTACAGCCATAAAGTGGGGAAGAAAATGCAAAGCTCAAGATTCCTTAGGCACGGGCTACACAAAGTTGTGTGAGTTCACATGAGAGTATAAAAATTGTCTAATTGTCATACAGAAAAAAAACAGATGACTTTTCATCTCTATTGAATTACATTTTACATTTTATACATCAGCAGTAAATAAAATTTACAAGACCCAATACCATTTCCTTTGTTAAGAATTGCATTGTATCCTTAAAATGAGAAGCTATATGAACGATTTGTATGGCATCTGATTTTTTTTGCGCACCCCCATGTAAGAGGGTGTCCAGTACCCTGTCGCCCTTGAAGAATGCTATAGGATGTGATGATAAATAGATGTATTTTGGTAAAATGTGATAGTAATGTACTGTATGTGATGTGTATTCCCCTGTGCAATATAGCCGGCCACCACTAGGTGTCACTGAGATCCCTCAGCATAAGGGAATGTAGAGGGAGTGACAGGATGGCATGGGTTAAAAGGGGGGGAGGATAGCCCCAGCACAGAGGAGATATAGGGAGATATAGCATCCTGGCTAGAGCAGTTAGTGAGAGCTTGAGAGCTGTGACAAGAAGAAGAGAAAGCATTTGCTGGGTCAGATGTAGCAGAGTTGAGTCGGTGGTGTGTGTAGAAGACAGGTATAGAGAGAAGACAAAAGGAAGGAGTAAAGGAGAATAGAGTGGAGTGTGAGCCCCTCAGCTATTGTGCGTAATTCTAGTATGGAGGTAGGGAAGCAGGCAGGCATCCCTTGTTCTGAAAAGGAGAGGCCGTAGCTGAGAAGCTGGGTTCTGTAAAAAAAGAAATGATTGTAAAAGATCTCGATGTAAATGTGAATGCTCGTAGAGTTCTTACGGTTTTAACCAGTGGTGGAGTCATTACTGATGGTGCGATGTGCAATGCCGATTGTAGTGAATGGGATCCTGAAAAGCCGGACGAAGAGCAAGAAGAGCAGCTGCAGGCAGGTACCACCTCCATACCCACCTCATACACCACTCTGCCCCCATGTCTGTACTATGCTGGGGTGGGTTGAGGATCACAACCCTTGCCCACGACTACCTCTCCCTGGCATTTTAGACATAGACTTGAATAGGTGATCCTAATCCAAAATACGAAAGAGACTAGAGCATTCCGCACTTTTTTCACAAGGGAATTCAGTCCGTGTATAAAGGTGTCATCTTAACAGCCCTGTTAAATAATAGTGCTGTCTGTGAGACGTCATTGTTTTACATAGACAGCACTCATAATGAAAATACGGTTGTGTGAACGTAGCCTAAGGCTAATTCCCATGATAAGTATTAGGTGGGTTTTTGAAGTTTCGGATTACCTGAAGCATTTCTGGATCTATCAGCGAAAATATACAAACTGAGCCAACCCAAAACAGGTGAATGAGCAGACATAGCAAATAACAGATGTAAATAGGATCCAGCACTCTTGTATGAGTATAAAAACTTTATGGCTTTATTACTACAAAATTAAAATTCCAAGCAAACCAGTAGGAAATTCATCTGTTGTATTTTGAGCAATGATATGTTCTTAAACCCCCTTCACACGTACTTACCTCCTGGACGATGTCGCTGTGGGCGGCGAACATCCTCTTCCTGAAGGGGGAGGGACGTTCGGCATCACAGCGACGTCACACAGCGGCCAGCCAATAGAAGCGGAGGGGCGGAGATGAGCGTGACGTAACATCCCATCCACCTCCTTCCTTCCGCATTGCCGGCGGGACGCAGGTAAGCTGTAGTTCACCATTCCCAGGGTGTCACACAGAGCGATGTGTGCTGCCTTGGGAACGATGAACAACCGGAGCACAGAAGGATGACCAACATTTTGAAAATGAACGACGTGTCAAGGAGCAACGATAAGGTGAGTATTTTTGCTCGTTTGCAGTCGTTCGGAGATGTCACACGGTACGATATGTCAAACGATGTCGGATGTGCGTCACTAACAACGTGACCCCGACGACATATCGCCCGATATATCATACCATGTGACGCCGGCATTAGCCGTTACCTAAATTTGGTTGCTGAATATTTTACTTAAAATAAAACTTTCACACTGAACTGCAGCAATATTTATGGCCACAACAGTTTGCCCCCCTGCCATAGTGATAGTTCTGTTTCATATAACTTGGGTTATTTGTTTTTTTTTTTCTGCACTATTCTATGTCCTGTTGTGTATAAATATGTGACTGTTCAGATTTTGTGTTATACCATGCCTGATGAAGAGACCTGAGTAGTCTTGAAAGCTTTTTGTTATTACCATCTTTTCAGTTAGCCATTAAAAGGTATCAACCACTGAGGACTTCAGTTCTTTTAAACAATTTTTTAGCTGCATAGAAATACATGAAGTTGACCAGCTCCTGTCAGGAGCATGGGCGGCCAGAACTAGCGACGCAATGCCATCCTTGCGCGAGTCACAAGCAAGTATTACTCCAGCCTTAGACCTTAATCCACTAGGAATTTTCACACTTCATACACCAGAGACAGCCAGAAATGTTAGCACTTAGTAAGCCATAGGCCTCGCTCCCACTAATGTATAAATAATCATTCCGATGCTCATCCAAAAAAGTGGGATGAGTGCCATTCATATGTTATTATGTCATGTGAATACTATGCAAGTGTGCAAATTTGTCTCGCCTAGCATCCTTATGCCATACGTTTTTAATACCAAAATTCTCTGATGATGAGCGGTGACTTTCCTGATATCACCGCCCATCGTAGTCACCGGGTGTCGCGGATCGCAGCATGGTTCATGAGTGGCTGCTGCTCAAAGCCTGTAGAGCCTTGTTATGAGTAGAGTTGAGCACGGTTCGCGGTTCGTGGTTCTCCAGTTCGCGGCTCGAGTGATTTTGGGGGCTGTTCTAGATCGAACTAGAACTCGAGCTTTTTTGCAAAAGCTCGATAGTTCTAGATACGTTCGAGAACGGTTCTAGCAGCAAAAAACCCAGCTAATTCCTAGCTGGCTTTCCGCAGTAATAGTGTAAGTCACTCTGTGACTCACACTATTATGACATTTCAGTGTATAGTGTGCGGGAACAGCGCATTCAGATCACTGCTGTTTGGATAATGGCGATCGCCATTTTTTTTTTTTTCCTTGTCTTCCTTCCCTAAGCGCGCGCGTGTAGTGGGGAGGGCCAGCATGTCAGCCAATCCCAGACATACACACAGCTAAGTGGACTTTGAGCCAGAGAAGCAACGGCATGTGTGATAGAATGTCCATGTCACATGTCCCTGCATTATAAAAACGAGTATCTGCCCGTCCGGACGCCATTATCTCTTCTTCGTCCTTGATGTCAGACATCACTGGCGCAGCTCCTATCGCCGATACAGCTGTATACGCTCCATACACAGCGCTGGACAGCATAGGGATACCACTTTCTATCAGTCCTTTTAAGGGCTCATAAAAAACAGAGTTTAACAGCTACAGAAGATGACAGCGTCTGTGTAGCTAAGGTCAGGGATTTCCTCGCTGCATTTCCCCATTAGGAGGGATAGAAAGGCAGGCTTCCTTTCCTCTACCCAGAGACCCACAACCCTGCCACTGTACCCTGCTGCCCTTTGCACACTCCAACTCATTGTTACTAAGCCATTATACTAGCAAACACTGAGTGAACTTAGTGGCATCCTAAACGTGGCTATTGGACTTCTGTATAGTCCCAGTAGTGCACAGATATTTGCAGCACGTCTGGCTGCATTGCACACTCCAACTCATTATAACTAAGCCATTATACTAGCAAACACTGAGTGAACTTAGTGGCATCCTAAACGTGGCTATTGGACTTCTGTATAGTCCCAGTAGTGCAAAGATATTTGCAGCACGTCTGCCTGCATTGCACACTCCAACTCATTATAACTAAGCCATTATACTAGCACACACTCAGTGAACTTAGTGACATCCTAAACGTGGCTATTGGACTTCTGTATAGTCCCAGTAGTGCAAAGATATTTGCAGCACATCTGCCTGCATTGCACACTCAAATCCATTATAACTAAGCCATTATACTAGCAAACACTGAGAGAACTTAGTGGCATCCTAAACGTGGCTATTGGACTTCTGTATAGTCCCAGTAGTGCAAAGATATTTGCAGCACGTCTGCCTGCATTGCACACTCCAACTCATTATAACTAAGCCATTATACTAGCAAACACTGAGTGAACTTAGTGGCATCCTAAAAGTGGCTATTGGACTTCTGAATAGTCCCAGTAGTGCAAAGATATTTGCAGCACGTCTGCCTTGTGAGGCAGTGACGGGTAATATTTGAAGACCGCTATGTGTCCCCCAGAATGTGTCTGGAAACCCTCTGAGTTTGCTATAGCTATTACTGGGAGTATAGCACAAAGGGTAACAGGGAGACAGATACCTCCTCCCAGTCCAGGTTTTGTAGCAATCCTCATGTTCGGCATTTTCGTTTAAAATCATGCAGAGCACAGCAGGGTGTGTCTCAGTTGAGAGCCAGGCTTGGTGAAGCTAACACATGCCGTGTGAGCTGGGCTGGCTCTGTGTGGAGTGAACACAGGCCAAGAGTGTGAGCCTAGGAGAACCTTACACAGATCCCTGCGGTTAACGGGGTCCTAAGGTAATAAGACTTTTTGATGCAAGGAATTTGTCTATATGCACCGGCTGTGATCCGGAAGAGACTTTGACAGTGGGAAATTGGATCTATTTATGCTGCAACAATAAATAGACTGTTGGTATGAACACGCTGCTGCCTCACTGCCTCACGTTTTTGCCCAAGCAACGCTGCTACCTCACAGCCTGCATTGCACACTCCAACTCATTATAACTAAGCCATTATACTAGCAAACACTGAGTGAACTTAGTGGCATCCTAAACGTGGCTATTGGACTTCTGTATAGTCCCAGTAGTGCAAAGATATTTGCAGCACGTCTGCCTGCATTGCACACTCAAACTCATTATAACTAAGCCATTATACTAGCAATTTATGCTGCCAGTTTAAGGGCCGTAGTTGCATTGTCAGGGATATTTATTCTTTATTATTCTGCTGTTAATAAAGCTAGACCACCACTGCAATCTACACCACCTCTCAATTTTTACTACCACATTTTCAGGTGCACAATCTTGTCGCAATCAACATGAGTGACAAAATGACAGATGCTGGTGGAAAGGGGAAGAGGCGTTTTGGAAAAGGAAAAAAAGGGTTTGTCCGTGGGGAAGGTGGCAAAGCTCCATTAGCATCTGCTGAAGATAGACCATCTACCAGCAAAAGTAAGATGTCTACTACTTACCGTGGACAATCCGATGTGCTCCCTTTTTTACGGACACGAACAACAGGAACAAAGGTAGATGATGGCCAAAAAAGGAAAATGCTTGAATGGATCTCAAGTGGTCCAACAAATGCCCTCTCAGCCACCTCAACTACCGCATCCAAAAAACACCAGTCCTCTGAGTTGTCATCCCAAACAAACTAGCTTTCTCCCAGCTCTGAAGTCTCCATCAGCCCTGCACAGTATGGTGGAACTGAGATGGCTGAGTCTGCAGAGCTGTTTAGTCACACTATAGCCTGGGAATCAGAGGTCTGCTCCCAAGCTACAGTGAGTACAGACCAGGAAATGGTCTGCAGTGATGCCCAGAACCTTTGTGACTCTGATTCAGGCCGTGAGCACCAAGTTTCTGAGCATAACGTTGACCCTTTGTCACAAACTGTAACACCTGTGGTTATAGACAATGAGGAACATACTGATGACGATGAGACGCAGATACCAGATTGGGATGACAACTTAAATATTCGGTCAGGGCAAGAAGAGGCTCGGTCTGAGGGGGAGGGGAGTGCAAACACAACAATTGATGATGAAGTTCTAGATCCCACCTACTGTCAACCCCCAGTCAGGCACTCGAGGTCAACAGAGGCGGTGGAGGATGATGCAACCGACGACGAAGTTACCTTGCGCCTTCCTGGACAGAGTCGGAGCACTGGTAGCACGTCTACAACTGCATCCTCAGCCACCACTCTGCCTCTGAGCACTAGTGGGGGGGGCTCAGCAGGTCGCATACCCTCTAAGCCTTGCCTAGCCTGGTCCTTTTTTGACATAAAAAAAAAGATCGCCCAAATTATGTGATGTGTAAAATTTGTCGTGATTCTGTTAGTAGAGGTCAAAACCTCAGCAGTTTGACAACTTCTTCCATGAATCGTCACATGAATAAATATCATATGTCCCAGTGGGAAGTTCACCGTGCTGCAATGCGGCTTAGCGGAGCGAACCATCCACTGCCTGCCACTTCCAGTGCATCCGCGCGCTCTTCATCTTCTAGGACTGTGGGGACAGCTGTCACACCTGGTTTTCCACGCACAACTTCCACCACTGTAACCGCAACAGGCAGTTTGCTTGGTAGGTCGTCAGTTGGTTTGGAAGGGGAAACAAGTGAGTGTGTACAGCTCTCTCAGACATCGATAGCACCAACGTTGGATGAAGGCAACATCATGTCTCCACCTACACTTTCCTCACAAACCTGCATTTTTCCAGGGACACCCTACTCAACACCGTCTACACACAGCAGCCAGATCTCTGTCCCTCAGATGTGGTCAAATAAAAGGCCATTTCCTGCGACCCATGACAAAGCTAAGAGGTTGACTCTATCCCTCTGTAAGCTCTTGGCTACCGAAATGCTGCCTTTCCGACTAGTGGACACACAGGATTTTAGAGACCTTATGTCTGTCGCTGTGCCCCAGTACCAGATGCCTAGTCGCCACTACTTCTCTAAGAAAGGTGTGCCCGCGCTACACCAACATGTCGCACACAATATCACCGCTTCCTTGAGTAAATCTGTGTGTGAACGGGTGCATTTCACCACCGATACTTGGACCAGTAAGCATGGACAGGGACGTTACATGTCGCTCACTGGGCACTGGGTAACTATGGTGATAGATGGTGAAGGGTCTGCTGCACAAGTCTTGCCGTCCCCACGACTTGTGTGTCAATCCTCTGTCTGTCCAAGTTCCGCCACTGCTTCTGCCTCCTCCACCTCATCTGTGTCCTCCACCTCCGCCCCAAGCCTGCCTGGTCAGGCCACCAGCATTCTCACTGCGCAGAAGGAATCACGCACCCCTCATTACTATGCTGGCAGCAGAGCGCAACGGCATCAGGCGGTCTTTAGCTTGACATGTCTTGGTAATAGGAGTCACACAGCTGAGGAGTTGTGGTCAGCTCTGCAGTCCGAGTTTAATAAATGGTTGTCTCCACTCAACCTGCAGCCTGGTAGGGCCGTGTGCGACAATGCTGCAAACGTGGGTGCGGCCCTTCGCCTGGGCAAGGTGACACACGTGCCTTGTATGGCTCACGTGTTGAACCTTGTTGTCCAGCAATTTTTAACACACTATCCCAGCCTAGATGGCCTTCTGACCAGGGCACGAAAACTGTCTGCTCACTTCCGCCGTTCAACCGCCGCAGCTGAGCGACTTGCATCACTCCCGAAGTCTTTCGGCCTGCCGGTTCATCGCCTGAAATGCGATGTGGCGACACGCTGGAATTCGACTCTCCACATGTTACAGCGACTGTGGCAGCACCGCCGAGCCCTGGTGCAATATGTCATGACGTATAGCCTGGGCCAACGAGATGCAGAGGTGGGGCAGATCACCCTGATGGAGTGGTCTCAGATCAAGGACCTATGCACCCTTCTGCACAGTTTCGACATGGCGACGAATATGTTTAGCGCTGACAATGCCATTATCAGCATGACAATTCCAGTCATTTACATGCTGGAGCACACGCTAAACACTATTCAGAGTCAGGGGGTGGGACAACAGGAAGGGGAGGAACTAAAGGAGGATTCATATGCGCAAGGGACAACAACATCACCAAGGTCCAGACGTTCATCATCACCAACGCAGCAGGCATGGGACCATGGGGGACAGGGATCAACAAGGGCGCATAGCAGCAGGCGAAATGTTGAGGAAGGTGCAGGAGAACATGAAGAAATGGAGGACGAACTGTCCATGGACATGGAAGACTCAGCGGATGAGGGAGACCTAGTTCAAATTTCAGTTGAAAGAGGTTGGGGGGACATGTCAGAGGAAGAAAAAACGGGTAGCACCTCTATGCCACAAACACAGCGTGGACTTGGTCCGCATGGCTGCGCAAGACACATGAGTGCCTTCTTGTTGCACTACCTTCAACATGACCATCGTATTGTCAAAATTAGAAGTTATGATGACTACTGGCTTGCCACACTATTAGATCCCCGGTACAAGTCCAAATTTTGTGACATAATTCCAGCCATAGAAAGGGACGCACGTATGCAGGAGTATCAGCAGAAGCTGTTACTCGATCTTAGCTCGGCTTTTCCACCAAACAACCGTCCAGGTGCAGGGAGTGAATCTCCCAGTTCTAACTTGACAAACATGGGACGGTCTCGTCATCTTCAACAGTCTACCCGTACCAGTAGGACTGTATCTGGTGCTGGTAACAGCAATTTTATGGAATCTTTTCATAATTTTTTTAGACCCTCCTTTGCAAGGCCACCAGAGACAACAAGTCTGACACATAGTCAACGGCTGGAGAGGATGATACAGGAGTATCTCCAAATGAACATCGATGCCATGACTTTGCAAATGGAGCCTTGCTCATTTTGGGCTTCAAATCTAGAAAAATGGCCAGAGCTCTCCAGTTACGCCTTGGAGATTTTGTCGTGTCCAGCTGCCAGCGTTGTCTCTGAACGTGTCTTCAGTGCTGCTGGGTGTGTGCTGACAGATAAGCGCACGTGTCTGTCCAGTGACAATGTGGACAGACTAACGTTCATCAAAATGAACAAGTCATGGATCCAGAAGGAATTTACTACCCCTGTGTCATCCTGGGGAGAGTAAATGCTTGTGGATTTGGAATGTGCTTGATGCAAATCTAGCTGTGAAGTGTACAACTAGGGCACAAGTGCTGCCATTGAATGGGTGGGTGTGTGTGGGGCACAATTTTTGGAAAAAAAGGGAGACTCCGCTTGGAGTAACCCTTACTTACATTGTTTTTAAAAATGATCCAAGATGAACAGAGCTGGGATCAGGAAAGACTTTGCTACCTACCCCGGAGTCATCCTGGGGACGGTTAAGTATGGCGTATTTTTGAATGTGCTTGATGCAAATCTAGCTGTGAAGTGTACAACTAGGGCACAAGTGCTGCCATTGAATGGGTGGGTGTGTGTGGGGCACAATTTTTGGAAAAAAAGGGAGACTCCGCTTGGAGTAACCCTTACTTACATTGTTTTTAAAAATGATCCAAGATGAACAGAGCTGGGATCAGGAAAGACTTTGCTACCTACCCCGGAGTCATCCTGGGGACGGTTAAGTATGGCGTATTTTTGAATGTGCTTGATGCAAATCTAGCTGTGAAGTGTACAACTAGGGCACAAGTGCTGCCACTGAATGGGTGGGTGTGTGTGGGGCACAATTTTTGGAAAAAAAGGGAGACTCCGCTTGGAGTAACCCTTGCTTGCTGTGTTTTTTTAAAAATGATCCAAGATGAACAGAGCTGGGATCAAGAAAGAGTTTGCTACCTACCCCGGTGTCATCCTGGGGACGGTTAAGTATGGTGTATTTTTGAATGTGCTTGATGCAAATCTAGCTGTTAAGTGTACAACTAGGGCACAAGTGCTGCCACTGAATGGGTGGGTGTGTGTGGGGCACAATTTTTGGAAAAAAAGGGAGACTCCGCTTGGAGTAACCCTTCGTTGCTGTGTTTTTTAAAAATGATCCAAGATGAACAGAGCTGGGATCAGGAAAGAGTTTGCTACCTACCCCGGTGTCATCCTGGGGACGGTTAAGTATGGCGTATTTTTGAATGTGCTTGATGCAAATCTAGCTGTGAAGTGTACAACTGGGGCACAAGTGCTGCCACTGAAGGGGTGTCTGTGTGGCCCAATTTTTGGAAAAAAAGGGAGACTCCGCTTGGAGTCACCTTGCGGTGTTTTACATGATTTTAGAAGGGCATGCCATGCCTATATCTGTGTCTCGTCCTCATTTTCCTCGTAACCCTGTTTTGTTTTCGCATGAGAATTTGTCCTTGTCACTTTCCCATGTTTGTGTTGTGTTGTGAGTTGTTTGTCACCTTTTGGACACCTTTGAGGGTGTTTTCTAGGTGTTTTTATGTGTTTGTGTTTGCCTGCCATTGTTTCCTATGCAGTTCGAGTTCGGTTCGTCGAACGTTCGACGAACCGAACTCGAACGGGAGCTCCGTTCGGCGAACCGACCTCGAGCCGAACCGTGACCGGTTCGCTCATCTCTAGTTATGAGGCTCCCTAATTGAGGAACATCATGGGAACCACTGGACTGCATTGGGGCTGGAAACTTTGCTTTCTAATAAACTGGTGAATGAGGGACAGTCTCTTGTTTTCATTTCTCTCTTATTATGTCTTTCAGGTTTCCTTCCCTGGACCATGTTGGATTTCTTCAACTATATTGGACCTGCATGAGTTTTTATACTTATAAGTTGGTGAACCAAGGAAAATGTTGGCGAATGTTTCTTCAAATCAAGTTTTTTTGTATGTGTTTTTTTTCTTTTAACTTACTAGGTTAGTAATGGGGTTGTCTGATAGACACCTTTTCATTAATGACACCAAGGCTTAATACCAGCTGACACTACACCGCTGACATCAACTCCAAAAATCATTACCCCAATTGCCACAGCATGATGGCAATTGGGAAGAGTCAAGGTGAAGCTCCAGAATTGGTGCATCTTCTGGACCTTCCCAACCTGATAATACCAGCCCCCTGCTGTCGCCTTTACCTTTGCTGGTTACCAAAAATAAGGGGGAACCAACACAGCTTGTTTTAAATTATTTATTCATTATGTTGAACCAGGCTAAACACTCTTTAGTGCCACATAAATGTCACTAAAGGATGTAAGTGTATAAAATGTAGGGAGTTGTTTAATAATAGCAGCAGTATATCTATCTAGCTATCTATCCATCCATCTTGACTATTCTATCTATCTATCTATCTATCTCTCTATACTTTTTTTGGTTGCCAGGAGGGTTCTGGCTGGAAAATTATGTACATATATTGCCCGAGACCGCCAATGCAGCCCTATGGATGAGAGATAAAAAACGGACAGCACATGCACCATCTGTTTTTTTTCCTCAAGCCCATAGACTTGCATTGGAGAGCCTCTTGCAATATATGCACAGCATGCTGCGATTTTTCATCAAGCCAATTAAAGCAGAGGGGAAACTTGCAGATTGACTCTGCCTCCTTTAATTACATTGGTGTGAGTGCAATCCAACTTTTTATTGAATTGCACTTGCCATTTTTATTCGCAAGTGGGAACAAGGCCTGAGGAGTGTTTATGTTTTTAGAAAAAAAAATGTTGTTACAATGTCAGAGAGTCTCTAAAATGTTTTAAATTCTCAGTTTATCTTTTAATTTATCTATTTATTTTTTTATTTATTTTAATATTAGCTATATTATTGTTTCTCTTATTTAGGTAATTTATGGCACTAGTTTTAGAAGTGTAGGGAATTCAGGTGTTACAGTGCTGGTAATGTTTTACAGCATTGTTGGAGTATTTTTGGTAGCATATTATTTGGCCATGTGTGGTGGCAGAGACACGGTATAGCTCCAGAATTGGTGCATCTTCTGGACCATGCAGGACATATAGGCCCTGATTTATCAAGACCAGCATTGTTCACGACAATCTTGATGAAAGTGTTTGTTAGGCTGGAAACACATCTATGCGAGTAAAATCGGTCCGACTGGGCTGAAAAATACTCGGCTGATTTTAGTTCACGTTAGGTGCGAGTGCAACGCAAGTGCGATGCTTTTTGCTCGCGTGTGTGTCGTGTTTGCGATGCTAGTTTCATGCAACATCTTAATTATATAAAAGCTATTACACATGTGTCATTTAATTTACCTTTGGGAATGTGATGTCACATTCATCTGTTGAATATTTAATGAGCGAAGTTACTGCCACACTCGCAAATGTGAACGCTGGTGCGCGTGTGTGATCCTACTTTTAATCCCCTTCCATAGGAAATCATTGGGACAAATGGTGCGAGAAACTCGCAAAAAAGCAGCATGCTGCGATTTTTTTTCTCAGTCTGATTTGGACTGAGAAAAAAATCGCAGATGAGAGCTGAATCATTCACTAACATGTGTCCGATTCCAATGCGAGTTTTTCTCGCATTGCTCTACTGCGAGAAATTCGCATTTGAGAAGCAGCCCTTAGGCTATGTGCGCACTTACCGGATTTTGCCGCGGATTTTTCGCGGATTTGCTGCATGTTTCATGTCTGCATGTTTAGAGTCAGAAGTGCTGACACCTCTTAATGAATCAGGTGCATCTCGATAGTGTTGTGCATTTTGCAACAATTTTTAAATAGTTTTTTGTGACGTAAGGTACACCCCCCCTCATCATGCCACATCCGATACCACACAAGCTCTGCCCATTTTTCCAGCGCTAGCTGAAAGTGACACGAGAGCACCAAAGGTTAAAAGAACACACACATTTTACCAGTTTTCCAAGTGTTGCCACATTTCTGTTGTAAACACGTTGATGAATTCGAACCATAGACTTGGCAACATACTATATTGTCATTGTTCTTTTCAGTTGTTGTTACACCTCAACTTTTGTCTTACACAAGTAGCAAAGAAGAATCTGCCATACTGGTTAGATTCTGAAATCTGCTATAAAAATGTCATATTGTCAAAATGTTTTATCAATCAGAAAGTGAAGAGATGCAGTAATAAGTGACTGAGGAACTGAAATAATTCATTTAAGGCTATATTCACACAATCGGTATTTTCTTCGGTATTTTACCTCAGTACTTGTAAGTTAAAATCAGGATTGGAACAATGAGAGAAAAATTATAACAGAAACATGTGCACCACTTCTGTATTTATCACCCACTCCCAATTTTATCTTACAGATACTGATATAAAATACTAACCAAATACTAAACATGTGAACATGGCCTAGGACATGCACTTTGTAACCTAATAAGCATTCTTCACCCACAAATTACTGTTAGGACGTTTTTGTTGCCCTAATGGCAGCTATTGTTCAGTAAGTGATCTTTAAGCATGTGTGCAAATTACATCTTTTAACCCCTTAACAACCGTGGGCAGTAATATTACATCTTAGCGATCATTGTGTTACTGCCCGCGGTCTGCCGCCGGCAGCATGCCACGATCGGCGCACATCTCAGCTGATTTTTACAGCTGAGATGTGTGCCTGCTAAACACGAGCAGAATCGTTATCTGCTCGTGCAGTTTAACCCCTTAAATGGCGCTGTCAATTTGTGACAGTGCCATTATAACGGCATCGGCTGTAAATATTTACTTACCGGCCGATACGGGAAGTGACGTGACATGATCACGTGACTTCCGGTGGTTGTCATGGTAGCACAGGGTCATGTGATGACTCCTGTAGCTCACATGAATTACTTTCGGTTTCACTCGGCCCGGAGCCGAGTGAAGCAGAAAATGAGCATATCTGCTGTTTACAGCTGTATAGCTGTGATCAGCAAATATGGCAGAGCGATCGGATTGCTGATCCATGTAGTCCCCATAGGGGACTATTAAAATAAAAAAAAAGCAAAAAAAGTTGTAAAAAATAAAAAAAAAAAAACAAAAAACCTAAAAGTTCAAATCACCCCCCTTTCGCCCCATTGAAATGAAAGGGTTAAAAAAAATTAAAAAATATACACACATTTGGTATCAGAAACGCCCGATCTATCAAAATATAAAATCAATTAATCTGAACAGTAAACGGTATAGCAGCAAAAAAATTTCAAACACCAAAATTACGTTTTTTTGTTTGCCACAAATTTTGCACAAAATTCAATAACAAGCAATCAAAATGTAGCATCTGCGCAATAATGAGGACCGTTGTTCATCAGCATTTTGAACAGATTTTTTGCAGTGTTGTAATGTGTCTGTTTTTACAGTCAATGATTCATCAGTGATTTTTTATTGATGAAAAAAACCCTGCAAAGCTTCTCCATTTCATTAAAAAATGTAATCAAATATGGTCTCTACACTGTTGACATCCGTGTGCTGTCTGTGATTCCTAGGGCCCCATAGACTTATATGAGTTAAAAATTGATATGTGTAATTTTTTGTGGACTTGATAAGCCCAATAAAACATGAAAAATATATGAGGTATCTGAAAAGGACTAATATAAGCATCTGGACTCGAAATGTGTTTGCCACTGTTGGCTGGGGTGTAAAAAGATACACAATGTGCACAGTGGATGGTTGTGGCTTTGGGAAGTTAGGATCTGTGAAAGGTAGCGGCAAAGTGGCCCCTGATTCACAGAGGCAAAGAATGTTTGCTGAAAAACTAATGAGCAGTGATGAGCAAATAATAACTATTCATGTTCAAATTATTTGTACCAAATCCCAAGGTACTATTCCGGTATTCATCACGAATAGCAAACCTAATGCAAGTCAATGGGGAACGCACCCATTTTTCTTGAAGATTTTCAAGTATAACTCTTAGGTTCCCTATTGACTTGCATTACGTTTGTTGTTTGTGATGAATACTGGAATAGTACTTTGGGATTCATTACAAATAATCCGAACATGAATAGTTAATATTCGCTCATCGCTACTAATTAGCACTGCGGGCTGTGATAGAAGGTGACTTTGAAAAACTCACAATGACATGACAAACAGCGGAGCCTTCAGTCACTGTGCGAAGACCGACTTGATGGGACCTCTTGTGGAGGTTGAGATTGTTGACCCCAGTTAAAGGGAACTGGTCACCAGATTTGGCACCTTTAAGCTGTGGCCACCACCAGTAAGCAATTATATACAGCATTCCAGAATACTGTATATAAGTGTCCAGGCCGCTCTGTATAACATAATAAACACTTTTATTATACTTACCTAGGGTGCGGTCCGGTCCGATGGGTGTCTCTGATTTCCGATCTGGCGCAACTCCTTCTCCTGAGGCCCCTGTGGCTGATACGTCATCCATACAGGACGGCATAACGGACCTATGGAGGTGCAATTTGATCTGCCTTGCTGAGGGCAGATAAAAATACTGTAATGCGTAGGTGCGAGGAAAAGTCATAGACCGCCCACACTTGCACACTTCACTAATTTGATCTGCCCTCAGCAGGTCACATCAAAGTGTGCCTACGCAGGACCACAATACCAGCGTGGGTGGATGATGTAGGACGCGTCATCCACATGGGCCTGCCAAAGAAGGAGGATGGCCATCACAACAGAGAGGAGACACCAGACGGATAGCAGCAACACCCGTTGGACCAGACTGCCCCCTAGGTAAGTATAATAAGTATCATTTATACTTTATACAGAGCACCCTGGGCACTTATATACAGTATTCTAGAATGCTGTATATAAAAGTTCACTGGTGGTGGCCACAGCTTATAGTCGCCAAATCTGGTGACAGGTTGCCTTCAAGTGCTGGGAAGCACCTTTTTAAGGCATTTGAGCTTTTGGGTCCCTCAGGCATCAAACTAAATTTACTACAGTTAGGCCACTTGCACACATTGAATATTTGGTTAGTTTTTTTACCTCAGTATCTGTAGCTAAAACCAGGAGTGGGTGAAAAAAACACAAGTGGTGCCCGTGTTTCTATTATACTTTTTTTCCTACTGTTCCATTTCTGGTTTTGACTACAAATGCTGAGGTAAAAAACTCACCAAATACTCAATGTGTGCACATGGCCTTACACTCCTAGTATTGATTATTCACAGAGCATTATTTTGCACATTTGTCACTTCCCACCCCAGAATTTTTTACTACAGATTAAAGTAGGAAGCACCAGCATAAAACAGACATTTCCCAGGCTGCATGCGGTTCTGCTGTAACAGCTTCTCTGTAGTTTATGTTCCACAGAATGGCATTTGTCTGACAACACTGCTTCACGCTCCCCCTGCTGAATTTGGTAGTGAAGGCAGAGCAAATCCACATTTGTGCTGTGCATTAGCGGCAATGGACCATTTGTGTTTATTGTCTGAGAGATGTTCCTCAGATAATGTGTCTGTAGACTGGACCTTAATGAGCGTTTTACTGCACTGCTCCGAGTACTCCAGACGTAATGAGGTAGCTTCCCAATAAAATCCCATTACCACAAGGCCTGAAATACTGAGCACAATGACCCATATTAACCCAATCTATGCCAGTGAGCAAAAGAGGATTTCTATATAGGTTTATTAGAAGAATATTAAGTACTTGAAATATTACATTTTACAGTTATGCAGGGTTTAATAAGCTTATAGAAAATATATTAATGGATGAGAGAATTTGCTGCCTCTATTAATTAATTGCAGATGGAGGGAATTATCCCAACGCACTTTTTACTGCTAATACTTATTTAGCCAATTAAACATGTTCCTTGAAATTTAAAATAAGTGTTCAGATCATCATTATAACCAATTACATCAATCTGTACGGCCATGATTTAGTGAATTCATTCATCTGCACTGATCAACATGTCTTCCCCAGATTAAAAAAATAAAAACTTTTTAATTCATGTAAAGGTATATCATAAAATATAATGTTCACACCATAGACTCCAAAAATGCTCCTAAAAATGCCAACAATGGTCTGATTTGCACCTGTTAGAGATCAGAATTTTATCAGTGAGTGCACGCTGTGCTATTTTTTACCCTCAGTGTTTTCTCTCTGTGCTAGTTTTTACCATCAGTGTTTGCTCTCTGTGCTAGTTTTTACCCTCAGTTATTGCTCTCTGTGCTAGTTTTTACCCTCAGTGTTTGCTCTCTGTGCTAGTTTTTACCCTCAGTGATTGCTCTCTGTGCTAGTTTTTACCCTCAGTGATTGCTCTCTGTGCTAGTTTTTACCCTCAGTGTTTGCTCTCTGTGCTAGTTTTTACCCTCAGTGTTTGCTCTTTGTGCTAGTTTCTACAATCAGTGTTTGATCTATGTGCTAGATTTTACCCTCAGTGTTTGCTCTCTGTGCTAGTTTTTACCCTCAGTGTTTGCTCTCTGTGCTAGTTTTTACCCTCAGTGTTTGCTCTTTGTGCTAGTTTCTACAATCAGTGTTTGATCTATGTGCTAGATTTTACTCTCAGTGTTTGCTCTCTGTGCTAGTTTTTGCCATCAGTATTTGCTCTCTGTGCTAGTTTCTACAATCAGTGTTTGCTCTCTGTGCTAGTTTTTATCATCATTGTTTGCTCTCTGTGCTAGTTTTTATCATCGGTGTTTGCTCTCTGTGCTAGTTTTTACCCTCAGTTATTGTTCTCTGTGCTAGTTTTTACCCTCTTTGTTTGCTCTCTGTGCTAGGTTTTACCCTCTTTGTTTGCTCTCTGTGCTAGATTTTACCCTCAGTGTTTGCTCTCTGTGCTAGTTTTTACCATCGGTGTTTGCTCTCTGTGCTAGTTTTTACCATCGATGTTTGCTCTCTGTGCTAGTTTTTATCATCATTGTTTGCTCTCTGTGCTAGTTTTTATCATCCGTGTTTGCTCTCTGTGCTAGTTTTTACCATCGGTGTTTGCTCTCTGTGCTAGTTTTTACAATCAGTGTTTGCCCTTTGTGGTAGTTTTTATCATCATTGTTTGCTCTCTGTGCTAGTTTTTACCCTCAGTGTTTGCTCTCTGTGCTAGTTTTTACCCTCAGTGTTTGCTCTCTGTGCTAGTTTTTACCCTCAGTGTTTGCTCTTTGTGCTAGTTTCTACAATCAGTGTTTGATCTATGTGCTAGTTTTTACCCTCAGTGATTGCTCTCTGTGCTAGTTTTTACCCTAAGTGTTTGCTCTCTGTGCTAGTTTTTACCCTCAGTGTTTTCTCTCTGTGCTAGTTTTTACCATCAGTGTTTGCTCTCTGTGCTAGTTTTTACCCTCAGTGTTTGCTCTCTGTGCTAGTTTTTGCCATCAGTATTTGCTCTCTGTGCTAGTTTCTACAATCAGTGTTTGCTCTCTGTGCTAGTTTTTATCATCAATGTTTGCTCTCTGTGCTAGTTTTTATCATCGGTGTTTGCTCTCTGTGCTAGTTTTTACCATCGGTGTTTGCTCTCTGTGCTAGTTTTTACCCTCAGTTATTGTTCTCTGTGCTAGTTTTTACCCTCTTTGTTTGCTCTCTGTGCTAGATTTTACCCTCCGTGTTTGCTCTCTGTGCTAGTTTTTATCATCGGTGTTTGCTCTCTGTGCTAGTTTTTACCATTGGTGTTTGCTCTCTGTGCTAGTTTTTACCATCAGTGTTTGCTCTTTGTGCTAATATTTACCATCAGTGTTTGCCCTCTGTGCTAGTTTTTACCATCAGTATTTGCCCTTTGTGCAAGTTTTTACCATCAGTGTTTGCTCTTTGTGCTAGTTTTTACCATCAGTGTTTGCTCTTTGTGCTAGTTTTTACCATCAGTGTTTGCTCTTTGTGCTAATATTTACCATCAGTGTTTGCCCTTTGTGCTAGTTTTTACCATCAGTGTTTGCTCTCTGTGCTAGTTTTTACCATCAGTGTTTGCTCTTTGTGCTAGTTTTTTACCATTGGTGTTTGCTCTCTGTGCTAGTTTCTACAATCAGTGTTTGCTCTCTGTGCTAGTTTCTACAATCAGTGTTTGCTCTCTGTGCTAGTTTCTACAATCAGTGTTTGCTCTCTATGCTAGTTTCTACAATCAGAGTTCCAACAGTGAATAAAAAAATTACAAAATCTACTCCATTCCATTAACAGCAGACAGTGAAGTCATCCATGCACTGTGGGTGATTTTCACTGACCGAAAGAGTTATATGGGTATTTCTATATCTCCCAAGTATGGAAGAACAGAAAGAAGGAGAACTTATGGCCACACCCATAGCCACACACATTTGCCATTTATTTCTACCTTGGCAGGAGGAGATATCAGAGGGACGGTGCCAATGAAGTATATTCAGCAGATGCCCAAGACTAGAGGGCGTAGACTTAAATCCAGGACTGTCCACTTCATCCCTGACAGCTGGGACAAGAGATGAGTTGATCAAATGATGGGACTCTGGTCCAGAATTCAGGTCAGTGACCCAGCGGCTTATCTTCAGGGCATCCTCGGAGCAAGTATTGATTATCAATTACTGGCTCAATGTTATCTGTGCGTCATACTCATCCCCAGTTGGGATGTATGGATTTATATTTTGTTCATTCATCGATAGTTGTAGCACCTAGGGCTTTATCATTTTTATGTAAGCTTCACTACATGACGTTGCGTTTCTGTGTCTGTAAGGCAGTGTTCACACGTTGCATAAAAATGGTTTCTATTGTTTTCTGTAGGTGTCCGCACCAAACCACACCTTAACAACCTCCTCTGATTGCATTTACACCACATTTATTACGCCTTTTTCCTCTTATTTGATATCTTTTGGGTTCAGACATGAAGCCGCAATTTTAAGTGATTTTTATAGTACACAAACGTTTTGCTTCTGCACTTAAAAAAGTGACTTGCATGCATACATTTTTAGGCTCCACATCGAAACATTTAGAGAAAAAAAGCACCAAAACTGGACAGTTCAGCAGCTTATTTGGATGCATAGTGAGCAGTTTTCATTAAATCATGTCCACTTTGCTTGGACAATTTAACACAGCAGATTTTATGCGCAAAAAAAAAGCCCTGCAGAAAAAGCAGTATTTTCGCTACATGTGAACACAACCTAAATGTCCAAGCAAAGTGGATGTGATTTCATGAAATCTCCATCCTCAGAGTGTCTAAAAACACTGAACTGTGCCGTTTATCAGGTGAAAAAAAACTACATTTTTAAGTGCAAAATAAAAAAACTTTTCTATAGTATTAAAACAGCATTAAAAAAATGGATTCACATCTGCACGAAAAATGTATCAAATAAGAGGGAAATGCATAAAAGAAATGCAGCAAGTACGCAATAATCAGAGAAGATTGTTATTGCATCGTGTGGCATGGACACCTCCAGAAAAAAAGCAGTAGAAAGAAAAGCAACATTTATGCTACATGTGAACATAGCCATATCATTATATTTTTATTAAATATTTTATGGGTTTAATAGAGAAAAATAATCTATCATGCCATGTTTTTATGCCATTTACCGATCACCATAAATAATGTGATCACTGTGTTGTGGGGGATGTTATGATTACAGGGACAACAAATGTGACCATGATTGCATATTTGTGATGTTTAATATTTTTAAAAAAGATCATTAATATGTCAGAATTGTAATTATTTATTAGTAATTTTAAAGGAAGAAAAAAAAAATCTCTATTTTATTGTTCCTCTAGACTACAGGGACATAGAAATACTCTGCTCTGTACAATGTATCTCTATGTACCAGTATCATCTTGTATGGGGTCAGAGGCTCCAATGCAGCTTCAAGATTAGAAAATTCTTCCTGTGACATCAGCAGAGCCTGAGACTCATAGGTTTAGCTCCTTCCTGTTACTGTGGAGCAGGGGTCGGGACCCTATGGCTCGCAATCCAGATGTGGCTCTTTTGATGGCAGCATCTGGCTCGCAGACAAATCTTTAATAAAAAAATACCGTATTTTCCGGTTTGTAAGACACACTTTTTTTCCCCGAAAATGGGGGGGGAAAATGGGGGCACCTCTTACAAGCTACATACGGCTTACCGGGGCAGCAGTGGTGGTGCAGGGTCGGCGATACTGCGGGCTTGTGGTGTGTGGCAGCAGGCGCCATTGATCTGTGGCCTGTGGGCTGTTTGGAATCTCCTGCAGTTGAATAGATCGACTTCAAGAAAATAGCTGTGGAGGCAGCACGTGCGCAGATAGAACCCCGTGGCCATTTTCTTGAAGTCCATCACGTCAATCTGTGAACGTACCACAGCCATTTACTTAAAGTCGATCTCATCAACTGCAGAAGATTCAAAGCAGCACGCCGGAAGATCAATGGTACCCACCGCCGTGAAACCCTACGAGCCTGCAGCAGCATCGCCGACCCTCCACACACTGACCCTCTTGAGACATGACACCCCCTCCTCTGTGCCCGCTGCATCACCTGCCCTACCTCCTGGGACCTCCTGAACTACTCCACCACTGCCGCTTGCCCCTGGTGAGTATGGCTCTCACAGAATTACATTTTAAAATATGTGGCATTTATGGTTCTCTCAGCCAAAAAGGTTTCCAACCCCTGCTGTAGAGGTTGTTGGTCCAACTCAAAAAAATAAGAGAAAATGAAATGCTTGCAACTAGAAAGAAATTGACATGTTTGCATTATTTTTCTTTTCTAGTAATATTGTAGGAACAAAACAATCTGATTTCTTTGCCTCTAAAATACAGAAAAATATAAATACACTACTTTGTACAAATATATCTCTATGTACTTAGAGAATCTGCTTCTGGGTTCCCTGCTTGCAATACAGGTCAAGTATACCAAAATCTGTTGTCTCTCTCAGTCTTGGCTGTGGCTCATAGATAAATCTGCTGCTTATGGCCAAGGCGTTCATGAGTTTGAGTCTTGGCAAGACCAGAGAAGAGATTGTTTATTTATGTGCAAAGAGATGCTGGCTCCACTCCCGAGGAGAGGTAAGTGAACCTTTGGAAGTTCGTTTTGGTAGGTACAGTGGAACCTTAAAAAAGTTTGGTTTTTACCCTGACTTGATCCGATCCTCAATGGAAGTCTGTACTTGGGCAGTTCGTTGCTCCACCCACATACTGCCAGCCATAAGCAGAACACTTCAGGGGTGGGCGATGTTTTTCAATTTTTCTTTTTGTAGTGTGCATGTGCGAGTGGTCTTTCCTCAAGTTTGCGCATTACAGTACTTTGCTCTGCCATCATCCAGGTAGATCAAAGTGGGCACATGAAGGAGCGCAATGGCGGCCTCTATATGAATGAACCAGTTAGCATCATGCACTCAGGGCTCCACATTATACAGAGCAGCCGGGGCACTTATTTACAGTATTCTAGAATGCTGTATATAAGAGCTCACTGGTGGTGGCCACAGCTCATAAGGGAAAAACAGGTTGACAGCTTCCCTTTAAACAGGCATACCAATGCAAACGGTATATATCTATATCTATACTAGATCTATCAGTGCATATAGGCTGACATTGTTCCCCGCATCTTAAATGTTTACACAAGACAATGCACCACTGAGAACGTTAATCTTTTACGTTGTGGAAAAATCATTTTACCTGAGTGTTTTGCTCAATCATCTGGTGTAAGCAGCCTGTTTACATGGCAAGATAATTATTAAACGAGAGATTTTAACAACCTTAATTCATGAATATTTTGCAGTGTAAATGTTTCTTTAGTAAGAACATTGATTAGATTCTCTATAGTAAACCCTGTTCAGGGCTCCTGTGTATACAATTAGATCTATGCAAATTATGGAATAACTCAGCCTGAAAAGCTAATAAATATGGCAATGACATTTGATAATTTTTTCATGATTAGTTTGGAAAAAAATAACCTCTCAATATTAAAACACATTAAAAGCTACATGGCAGATGGTAAGTGCATTTTCCAGCATTTTTTTTGCATTATAGTTTCAGGAGTTAAGTTACCGTAGTTCTCTAGAACAAGTCTTGTAATGAGATTAGGAGATATTGTACGGAAAAAACAGGTTGTTTGCAGCACCTCAGTTGGAATAATTCATAAGGAAAATGGTGCAACGTTTCACCCTACAGTAGAGTTATTCAAGCATGTCTGAAAAGCTCCCACACCTAGGTTTAAATACACCTCATAACAAATCACCAATTAGAGGATTCTCCACCCTTAAAATGCTTAACCAATCCCAATAGTGTTTCACAGTAAAAATACAAAAACAACTCATAAATAATACAAGATCGCATTAAGGCTGCTTTCACACTTGTGTTGAAGGGCATCCGTTGCTATCCGCCGCCTTCAGGAATTACGGTAACCATTGCAGGAAAACCGTTTTATTCCTCATAGACTTCTATTAGCTACGGATAGCAACAGATGGCCTTGCGTTGCATCTGTCAGCCGACGCTATGTTGCATCCGTCTGGAGGATGGAACGCTGCATGTAGCGTTTTTCTGCGCTTGACGGAGTGTAAAAAAAACGCAACCTGAAGGATTCCGTCGGCGTCCGTTGTTTTTATAATGGACGCCTATGGTGGCGGATTCCGTTAGCATCCGTCAATTGACGGATTTCGTAAACGCAACTGTATTTACACAACTGCGCATGCCCAGATCTGTAAAGTGAAGAAAAAAAACCTATAACGGATTGCGTTATTTTGTACGATCATTTGCATCCGTTGTGCCACTATATGCAACGCATCCGTTGCATCCGTCACACAATGCAATGCAACGGATGCCGTTCAACACAAGTGTGAAAGAAGCCTAAGAATTGCAGTAGTTAAACCCCAGTACAAGCCAAACAATGTATATAAAATCCCCCGTATAGTTAATCACAACACTGATATAGATACCACGCATAAAAAACGTTCCGTTAGGAAATTCCCGGCCAGCGGCGTCCATTCATCCATGACAACTACCGACCAATAATGTGTCCACAAAATAAACCTGTGATTCAACAGTCCTATTGGGAATGAGCGCTACAGCAGATAGAAAATGCAAATGTCCTGTATATCTGGAAGCATCTTCATAGCGGTTTATCCACATTAAAAAAAACATTATCCAGGTACATAACCACATTCGGGGACTTGAATAAAACAATCACTACAAAACAAATATACTAGGCACATATCAGAGCGCATCCTGGCAGTCCAATAAAATCTAAATATTAGTACGGGTTAACACATCACCCCATCTAGGGTCAGAATATGGGATACCCATATTAAAATATTTTATAAAAAATACCAATTCTATCCTAAATGGACTCTAAAATGTGAACGGTTTTTATTCATGGTATCTATCTCAATGTTGTGATTAATTGTACGGGGATTTTATATGCGGTTGTTTTCCTTATACTGCGGTTTAACTACTATAATTCTTAATGCGATCTTGTATTATGGGTTTTTTATGTATTTTTTATGTGAAACACTATTGGGATTGGTTAAGCATGTTAGGGGTGGAGAATCTCCTAATTGGTGATTTGTTATGAGCATGGTGTATTTAAACCTGGGTGTGGGAGCTTTTCAGACATGCTTGATAAAGCCCAATTGTAGGGTGAAACTTGTTGCTGTCTGGATGCAATAAAGATTCTTAGACAGCATCCCAGGGGTAATCTTCAATCATTTTACTAGGAGATATTGTAAATCTGCAAAAAGCAAGGGCTTAACGACCACGGTTGCAGAGGTTATGGGCCCGGGCGAAAAAGAAGCTATGCTGTTCAGTGGCAGACTAGACGGCCGCCATTGGGTTCATGAGTCAGGGGGGCCCGGTGTCAGCGGTGGCACCAGGCCCCCCTCACCCATCATCGCACACAGCAATGATAAAGGCTGGAGTGGAGGACTCGCTCCATCCTTCCTCATTCTCCCCCTGTGCTCAATGTCTCTGCCAATGGGCCCCGAATACAGCAAGAGGCCCATGCTATGCTTCCCTCCAGCACTCAGTTCTGCTCTCTGCTCTGTGCTCTGTAGCACACTCAGCCCCTCCCCCAGCTAAGAGCTGGAGAAGATGCTGGGACTCACCACTCAGGAGAGGTTGGAGGGAGCTGATTCCTAAAGTTGTGTGTAAGGAGCTGATTTCTGCAGGAGTGGAGGGCAGAGCTAAGGGAAAGCAGGAAGATGGAGGCCGCACAGCTCCACATTCACATGAAGAGAGAAAGAGCAGGAAAAACTCCACGGCCGGGTCATCAGCAACTTATGAAGAAACAGAGAGGTGAGTATATACTTATTGGATCTGTCTGTTTTTACATACATACCTATATTGCTTGTACTGTATATATTTGTGTATGTGTTTGTGTGTATGTATAGTATGTGTATGTGTGTATATAGTGTATGTATCTGTGTGCATAAATTGTATGTGTATATGTGCCTGTGTGTATATATAGTATATGTGCTTGTGTATATATGTGCCTGTGTGTATATATAGTATGAGTGTGTATGTGCATGTATGCACACAGTAAATGTATCTCTGTGCATAAATAGTATGTGTATATTTGCCCTTGTGTATATATAGTATACAGTATGTGCTTGTGTGTACATGTGCCTGTGTGTATATATATATGTAGTATGTGTGTGTATATTTAGGATATCTTCCTCTGTGCATAAATAGTATGTGTGTATGTCACTGTGTGTATATACAGTATATATATTTTGTTGTAATTTTTTTTAATGCCCTTAGTCTTGTGCTGGAGAAAAACAATTCAGGGTCACTTATCCTCCTCAGGGCTAGCAATTCCTCTTTGCTACTGCTCTGATCTATGTTTGCGGCAGTGATGTCTTGACTAAAACACGTGCCTGCTGGAGCCAATACCTGAGCTCAGCCGTCACGCTAAGGTAGCAGGTGTCAGTTGCGGAGCCATGTGATTAGCTAAAGTGGTCATGTGTGACATTATTACTGCAGCCTGTAAACATAGAAGGAGCAGCACAGAGACATCACTGGACCAGGTGAAAATGAGTAACTCTGATTTTCTTATTTTTTTCCCAGTGCAAGATAATGAGCAAAATAAAACTTAAAATGTTAAAATGAAAGAACCCAAGAGGCAGGAGGAAGGTGTGTGTGTGTGGGGGGGGGGGGATTCGGGAGGGGGAGATGGTCAATTCTTGCACAGGGGTACTTTGCTCTCAATGTCAGCTCCTGGAGGACTAGTTTATTTTTTTAATCTGTGAGTACACGGTGGCCAAAGGCCTATGGTGGTGCATTAAACGGTTTGGGGGCTGCATAATACAATATGAAAGACAACTTATACATACTTTGGGGAGGTGCATTATAATACATGGAGGTTTATGGGGTGCATTAAATGGTATGGGGGCTGCATACTACAATATAAAGGACTATGGGGCTGCATTATAAAACATGGAGGACTATGGGGCTGCATTCTAATACATGGAAGCCTATTGGCACTGCATTATAATATATGGAGAACTATGGGGTGAATTATAATGCATGGAGGACTATGGGTGCAGTATAATATATGGAGAACTGTGGGGTGAATTATAATACATAGAGGACTATGGGTGCCGTATAATATATGGAGTAAATTATAATACATGGAGGACTATGAGTGCAGTATAATATATGGAGGACTATGGGTGTGAATTATAAACCATGCAGGATTATGGGGGCTGCATTATAATATATGGAGGACTACGGGCTAAATTATAATACATGGAGAATAATGGGGGTGCATTTTAATATATGAAGGGTTATGTGGGACCCATTATACTGTATGGAATGCTATGTGGGGACCATTATAGAATTTGGTGAGCTTTATACAAGGGGGAATAAAGATACAAGCATAGGATGGGAAAGTTTTGTCTAAGGCCTGTGCCACACACACGTGAAAATCATGCACGTGCCGCGAGACACGTATTTTCCTTGCGTGTTGCGTGAGGTAAGTACGTGTCTCCGGTACGTATGTTCTCCGTGTGCTATCTGCGATAGCACACGGAGAACCGGTAATTTGCATACTCATGTGGTCCTTGCTGCTGTCCATGGTGCTGATCTTCGGTCTCCAGCCCCGCCGACTCCCCACTGCTGCTGCTTCCGGCTGCTTTGAAGTGAATATTAAATGAACATAATGAGCGGCGGTCGGCAGCAAGTGACAGCAGCGGCAGAGACAGGAGGGCTGGAGAATGTGAGTAAAGATTTGTTATTTTTTTCTCTGACGTGAGTTTTCTCCGGCGGGTGTCACACGGGACCGCATCCACACTACATCCATGCGGGCCGTGTGACATCCGTGATGCCGGAGCAAAATGGACATGTCAGTGTGAGAAACTGACTGAAACACGTAAGTACGGAACGGACACACATTCCGTTCAAAAATACTTATGTGTGTCCAATATATTAGGAAAACATTGGTCCACGTGTGTACCTGTCTCCGGTACATAAAAGAATTGCCACACACGGAGGCACGAACGTGTGACAGAGGCCTAAGGGAAAGAGGCTCTTTCCCACAGCACCCAGCTTTCCCTTGCTCTGCAATACATTTTTCCCTCAGTATCCGGCTTTCCCATGCTTTGATATTATGCGGAAGGTGGGTGCTGAGGGCAAAATCATCAGAACATATCACATAACATATTCAGAACATAGGAAAGCTGGGTGCTGATAGAGAGATTTCAGATCATGGGAAACCTTGGTGCTGAGGTGAAGAGCCAAGTGTTAGCCACACTATCCTGTACCCCAAGTGTCAGCGTCATTATCCTGTACTCCGAGTGTCGGTGTACGGTTGGGGGGCAGGTCAAAACTTCAAAACTTTGTACCGGAGCCCATTAAACTCTAGTTACGCCACTGGCAAAAAGTCATTATATTGGTCAACTTTGCACTTGAATTGCCCTTATTAGCACTATTTTTTGCACAATGTGTTTTATTTTCTTTCATCCCTTAAAATACATATACAATATTTGGGACGTGACTTTCTATCGCATATTGCAGACAAACTAAGCAAGTCAACTGTTTATTGCTAATAAAACATTTATTAGGTAAACTGGGGCCATTAATAAATTCTTCATAGTACAAAAGGTACAGCGTGATTCAAAGCAATTTATTCTGTCGATTGAAAACTAGAGGCGATATTAAGCATAGTCACTGTGTTGTGCTGCAGGAAAATTACATTTTTCAGACAGGAAATTACAGCTATTGAATAGTCTGTGATCTTCTAATAATGAAATATTCAGATTATAACAAATGCTGTGAAAATTCCAATAACAAAAGTTTTTACTGTGATCACTTGACTGTGAAGCAGTGTTCATATATTGCAATATTGACAAGTCTGAAGTAAATTTATCTGTTTATGTGATTTTAAGTGTTTGTCCCCTTTCAGAAAACTTTCTGTTATAATTTGCAGAACTTATAAAAAAACATACAGATTGAGCATTACTTACTCTCTCTGGATCCTGAGCCAGCTCTACGTGGCTGAAGTGGCGTAGAAAAGGGGGGGGGGGCGGAGAGGGCGATCCACCCCTGGCGGCACGTGTCAGGGGGGCCGAATTTTGGGTGTGAAAAATAAAAAATAGAAAAACATAGAAGAAATAAAGTGCTAAGTAATAAAAGGCTAAGTAAGATTTGCCTCCCCCGCTTGACCTTGGGCTGCATATAATTTACATATTAGCTTAGAGAAAAGGGCCATCCGCAGTTGCATTCCTGAACATCTTTAAATTCCATTTATAGTAATGAGGTTAACCACGCCAAATGCAGCCCCACTACGCTGCCAGCTTCCTCTCTATGACTGGCTGCACGAGCTAGCGAGCTGGGTTCGCGCCGCACAAAGAAATCCAAATTTGATTGTAGTTCCATGAAAAATAAATAATTTGATGGCTTTCCGGATTTTTGAAGGTTTCTGGATTATCGACGGCCAACAGAGGGGGGTGGCAAATTTGACGACCGCCCCGGGCGACTAAAGCAGTTGCTACGCCACTGCATGGCTGCCCCATTTTCTTTTGTTTGTCTGCAGTGTTGATATTTTGTCAATAGCTCCGAACCCAAGTGATTAACTGCAGTGTTGTTGACTTGACGTGTAGAAGGGAATTGAAGCATGCAATTGGACTGTCACAGACTGACAGAATGGAGAAGGTGGAGAAACCCTTTATTTTCTCTCGAACTCTGGGAAATGTAAATCCCACTCTGATCAAACTCTGATCAGAATATGATTACCATACTCTTGTGTTTTCTACTTTCATCCATACTTGGGGTAAACATCAATAATTTACAAATGTCAAATTGGATGACACACCAAAAATCTTGGCACAAAGAACATTTTTTCTATACAAAATTCTTTGGCGTCTGTGACACACATTTTCTCTATGTCTCCTCAATTCTTGTAAATTATTATTTTTTGCTGGAATTGGAGTAGTATCTGGGTTGACTTCCCCTGGTAGGAACCGGCACAACATTAAGCCCCCGTATAGTGTGAACTTGAAGGGAAAAAATGTTATCAAATTAAAATTTTTGGACTTCTATGACTCCAATTCTTGGAAATTACTATTCATAACCATATATATTAAAGTCACCTGGATATTACTAAGACTGTGTTTGCAATAAAGAGCTAAGGAGTTCAATGCAGTCCTAGGATACCTCAGAATGTTACATAGATGTTTCTAGGGTAAGTATAGGCTTTGAAGTGTTGCAATTGTAGGCAACTAAATTTGCTGCAAATCACATTTTTGTACAGATAAATTGAACCTGGCGAACTCAACTTTCAAAAGATTCTCTCATCTCTAGTATGGATCTTCTGTTCTACTTCTAGAGGTAGTGTCACAATGACTATGGGATAGTGAGAATCGGGGCTTCTAAGCTGTCCCTCAATCTAGGAATTGTATGCTATCCCTAATCTCAGGGATACTCCAGATGATGGAGAGGCCTGAGTCTCCTTCCTGGCTCTGCTCCTGACAGTCCTGATCTGATTCCCCCTTCCCACAGCAAGAGACGAGACAGGAGTGTGATGAAACCCACATATAAAATCAGAATAGGGAAAACCAAAACTCTGTCACACAGCATACACAAAGGGAAAGACAATAAGAGTATCAGTAGGAAAAACAAGAGCAGAAAGGAAGCTACAAAACAACACTGGTAAATTCCACAACTGCACCAAGCAAAGAGCATAACTTTCATCAGTATGTCTGGGACACCACACCTAACAGAGCAACATAGATTAAACTATAGTTAGCATGGGTGGAGGGTTTTAACCAGCATAAATAGGCTGGGAGCAGATGTGATAGGCCTCCCCATAACATGTGACTTAAATCTTGCTAGCCTGCCTATGAATCAGTACAGAGCAGGTCAAGGCCCGAGTCTGCCTGTGTTGATTCCCAGGCAATAGAAAAACCATTGGGTGGAGTGTCAGAATCTGCAATCTGAACAGTACCCAACGCCGCCATGACAGTTTGTGAAGTTTGTGCAAAACTCTGTGTGACAGGTAGCAAAGGGGCTGAGTAGATATAAATTAATTAAATACATGCAAATAAAATAAATAAAATTTGCAGGTCCTGGCTTATTTGACCAATTTGTGTTTCTTGACAAAAAAAATGTTTTGCACATTGTAAATGATTGCATCAAACAAAGCGAATACATAATCTCAGATGCGATCACACCTACTTCCCCAAAATACCTTACAGCTATCACATCACATGGTATAGTGCAGCCAATCAGGAGAGACTAAAAAATCTTGTATAAAATCGGGGGAAGGGAATGTAGAAGCCGTTTAAGAGTGATTTTAGGATAGTTAGAGTATGTCTGAGCCTATAGCTTAGCAATAAAGATGGAAAAAGAAAGCGCTAAAACATTTGGCAATTACTCCACATAGAAATGTGGTGTATAGCTGCAGCAGTGAAGAAGATATTTGTAGTAATCTGTTAATAAGGCCATTCAATGGGGCAGTGCAAATGACTGATATTTTTCACTTACAGAATCTGTGTGAAAAATATCGCAGCACATTGCGAATTGACTCTGAAATCGGATGAGACTCACCCATCCAAGTCTATAGGTGCCACTGTATGGTTTCCGATTTTTACGGATACATTGCCATTTTTTAACATGGTCCTATAAATTGTTAAAAACTGCTATTGTAAATAAATGGATTGCACATTGGATTTCTGGATGAAAACTGGACCTATTTATTTATATTGTCATGTGACCCTAGCCTAATACAGAGATTCAATTAATAGGGAAGAAAGCAACAGAGAAAGGGCTAAGAGCAGTGCCAGATGCAGTGTCCATAATTAGTAATATGGTATAGGAGACATATGTCTTTTTACATTTGAATTACAATTACATACTTTATTTCTTCATTTTTAGTGCATAAAAAGCACAAGCAAGTCAGCACAATAGTTTTTACTGAAAATTAATCTAAAATCATTGTCTGCACTAGTTTTTGTATTTTTTACCTCTATTTTTTGTAAAGGGGGAATGATTGTTTTATTATAAATACACCCCCCCAAATCCAGAAATTTAAAGGAAATGTGTCATTGGGCTCCATCAGCAGCATGAAGAAGGGGCTAATTTCAGCAATGCATCACTTACCACGGATTGACAGATTTCTGTGTACACTGTGCATAGTCAGAAAGCTGCCAATCAGTGGTGGAGGCAGGGTCTACAGAGCTCATTAATAAGGAAGACAATATGGCAGGTTTACTAGTCTTATGATAACCTCCTGCTGATTAATGAGTTATTTTTAAAAACTACAGCAAGTAAGTTTTATGTATCTACATGATGCTGTTCTCAGATTATATGGTAAAAATATGATGAAAAGTTCTCTTCAACTATGGCGGCCTGCCTTACAAAGTGCGTGTGCTGCAATAAATATTCTTTTGGCACCTTGGGTTTATTAGTCACATTTTGAAACGTTAGATCTGTGCAAGCCACACCAATTAATTACCCCATATGCTGGCTTTCTGAATGTGTTTTTACCTACCATTTCTTACTATTATTTAGTATTTTATTTATTTATTTATTTAGTAGTTTATTGAGACAGGAGAATGGAAGAGAAACAGAGAGACAGTTACTATCCCGGGGAGCGCCGGGTGCTATGTTGTGACTCGTGAGGCGAAATTTTAACCCAGCGCGTTCCAGTTTACCAATCAATTTTGCCCCTATCTACATAATGGGGAAAAAGGGAAACGAAAAGTGTTGGGGGCAAATTGACAGCTGCCAGATGTGAACAAGGGGGACTTAAAGAATGAGAGCGATGGCGCCAAAGAGTATATACCGTACAGTTGCTAAGGTGGGGCCCCAACATGGGATACTCACCACACTCGGGGATATGAACACACACACAAAATGCGCCACACACTACCACGTGCTTGAACACATATACCACCCTCAGCACACATCTCACCACACATACACCAACCTCGCCACATAATCGCCCTAAAACACACACAAGTCTGGTTATTATCCTTTAAAAATAAAAATCTGATTAATAAGCAGCCAAACTACAAGAACAACAAATGTACCATATAGGAAATACGGCAGCTGTCAGTCACATGACCTGTCTATATTGTGTATGTGTGAGCTAATATATAATGTCAGTGGAGAGGGCTTTCTGTTGCCTGGATATTTATCAGGCTGGCAATAACAACCAATCACAGCTTAGCTTCTATTTTTCTACAGTTAATTAATCTGAGCTCTGATTGGTTAAAATAGGCAACAATTTAATAATTACATTTCTATCTATTTGTTTTGTGGTTTTTGTGTGCAGAATACATTTTTGTTAATACATTCTATTTTGTTAACAGACACAGACAAAGAGACAGACTGACAGGGAAAGAGACAGGGAACGAGAGGGAAAGAGAGAGACAGGGTAAGAGACAGACAAAGACAGGTAAAGAGACAGACAAAGAGACAGACACAGGGAAAGAGACAGACAGGGAAAGAGACAGACACAGACAAAGAGACAGAGACAGACACCGGGAAACAGACAGACATGGAAAGAGAGGGAAAGAGACAGACAGGGTAAGAGACAGACAAAGACAGGTAAAGAGACAGAAAAAGAGACAGACACAGGGAAAGAGACAGACAGGGAAAGAAACAGACAGGGAAAGAGAGGGAAAGAGACAGACAGGGAAAGAGACAGACAGGGAAAGAGACAGACAGGGAAAGTGACAGAGATAGATAGACAGACAGGGAAATAGATAGATAGACGGAGAAAGAGACAGTCAGAGACAGACAGGGAAAGAGACAGACAGACAAAGAGAGAAAGAGAGAGACAGAGAGATATATACAGAGGGGGAGACAGACATTATAATTACATTTATATCTATTTGTTTTGTGGTTTTTGTGTGCAGAATACATTTTTGTCAATACATTCTATTTTGTTAACAGCAGTTATTAACCCGGGAGAAGCCGGGTAGTACAGCTAGTATATATATAAATGACAACTATGCATGTCACAACTATACTGCAGACACATTTTGCTTTCTCTACGTGTACCTACCTACCAGGCGTTCCTTGATACATCCTACTTGGCAAAGAATGAATAATTTGAGTTGAAAAGATTTTCAGATGTTAATGATAGTGTTCTATGCAGTGTGTGGTAAAAGAAAACGTGTCCATGGCAATGTATGAGGTAATGTAAAAGATAAAAAAAATGGCAACTAAAAATGTGGGCGTTTCTAGCTGGAGAAGCGCAACCACCAACAAAACTGGCAACATACATTTTGACAATAGTATTACCAAGTAAAGGTAAAAATTGGAATCCTTTGCCCACGTCAAGTGCATTATTGGGTCAGACAGCACTGCACAGCACTCATTTCAGTCACAGTAAGGTGATGTTACCTCTAAGGGTTCGGTTCCACTTGCGATTTTCATGGGCAAGTACAATTCGATAAAACATCGGACTGCACTCGCACACTTGCAAACCTATGAGGCAGCGTCTATCTGCATTTGACTTCTCATGCCATAGCGGCCTGCGGAATGAATCGCAGCATGCTGCATTTGGCAGCGAGTCTCAGCTCACGCGCCCCCATACAAGTCTATGGGAGTGTGTGAAACATGGCACTGCACTCGCATGTAATCCAAGTACAGTGCGATATACGCAGAGGCAGGCAGCGGAGGAGATGGGGTGAAAGTGCTCCCTCCCCCTTCTCCACAGCTGTGATCCAATCGCACGATCGTATCACACTCGCATGACCCTCGGCTGACACCCACAGCGGACGGTCATTTGCATATCGCTTCCAATGCTCTCACATCAGAAGCTGTGTGCAAGTGGAATCACTGTCAGTTTGAGTCAGTGATCTGCAAAGAACCGTCTGTTCAATCACAAAAAACTAAGAGCGGTAATATTCACTTTTAATAAACAAGAATGTTTATATGTGCACTGGGTTATTAAATGGGCTGTTGGTTACTAACGAGATGTCATCCATTTCTAGGATGAGATCAATTTGACATTACTAATTCTATGTATATCATAAGAGCTTGAAAGGAGAACCCAGGGTGCTAAGAACATCTTTCAGGACAGTTTAAACTTTGCAGTGTTGCCAATTGCGGGGAATCAACTGTGCATCAAATTATTTTGAAAAAAATGTCAAACCTGTTGAAGTGAAATTTCAAAAGATTAAATTATCTCTAATTCAGAGGTACAAAGAGTCTTCTCAAACCTCTACCCACCTTGTCTTTCTGATTTAATACTGGAGATACAAGGAGTTTTGAGGAAAGAAGAGGCTGCTCACACTGCTGTCCCTCCTGTCTTTCTGATCAAATACTGTAGCAACCAGTCTGCTTACACTGTTCCACCCTATTTTTCCAATCTAATAATGGAGATACCAAGGTATTGAGGTAAGAATAGGCTGCTTATGCTGTTATCCACTTGTCCTTCTGATCTACTACTGTAGAAACTAGGGGTGCTATAGTAACAAGAGGCTGCTCATACTGGTTTACACCATGCCTTTCTGATCTAATACTGGAGATACCATAGCATTGAGATAATAAGAAGCTGCTCACACTGTTGTCCACCCTGTCTATCTCATCCAATAATAATATAATATATTTATTCATCTATATAGCGCTGTTAATTCCACAGCGCTTTACATACAATGGTAACACTATCCCCATTGGGGCTCACAATCTAGGTTCCCTATCAGTATGTTTTTGGAGTGTGGGAGGAAACCCACGCAAACACGGGGAGAACATACAAACTCCTTCCAGATGGTGTCCTTGGTGGCATTTGAACCCAGGACCCCAGCGCTGCAAGACTGCAGTACTAACCACTGAGCCACTGTGTGCAGATATTAGGGTGCTGAGGTACGATGAGACTGCTGTCCACCCTGTTTTTTCTGATCTAATACTGTAGAAACTAGGGGTGATATAGTAAGAAGAGGCTGATCATACTGGTTTCCACCATGTCTTTCTGATCTAATACTGGAGATACCAGGGTTTTGAGGTAAGAGGCTGCTTACACTGCCATCTACCCTGTCTTTCTGATCTAACACTGGAGATACCATAGCACTGAGATAATAAGAAGCTGCTCACACTGTTGTCCACCCTGTCTATCTGATCTAATACTGGAGATATTAGGGTCCTGAGGTAAGCTGAGACTGCTGTACACTCTGTGTTTCTGAACAAATACTTTAGAGACCAGTGGTGCTGAGGTAAGAAGGGGCTGCTCACACTGCTGTCAACTCTGATCTAATACTGGCGATACCAAGAGTGCTGGTATAAGAAGCTGCTCACACTGCTGTCCATCATGTCTTCCTAAATTATGATTGGCTACTAGGACCTGGAAAAGCTCATTCTGGGTCACTGCAGAGCTTCCTACGGCACATGTTCACTGGCAATTCTCTTAATAACACTCTAGGACAAGCTTCATGCATCAGTGCAACAGTACACAACTATTTTAATTCTATAATACCAACAATATGTCTGAATTTATTTATAATGACATTTATTTATTTCCAATACTTGTAGTGCCCCTTTAAGTATTTTACCTACATTGATCTAGCATTTTTTAAAGGATCCCTAAAACCACACATTCAGAATGGTCACTAGTGTATTGTACCACACGTTCTGCCTTGCTGCCCAATTCTTAAACAAAACCCTGGCAGGATCCATACTGCACTGGAGCGGTGCCAGCTCAATTTCACATATGCAGTCCTGTAGGGCTCTTTGTCAGTTGCGCTGGCTGTCCCACCGCTCTCAATGTCTATTGTGTATGCATGAAAAGCTCCATAAAATGAGCATCAAGCCACCTGTTCAACACTGCAGAGCGCACATCCCAGAGCTTGTCAATTTAATTGAATTATTAGAAAGAAGTAGCAATTTAACCCATGCTTTACATCAGGTATAGCAATTCTATATTGGACACAATAGCTCATCGTAATATTCCAAATAAAGTCATGGCAGTGGTATTTCTTCCGTTATCATATCCTCTGCATTGCTTTATTGAATTCTTATACATTGCTTGTAGTACATAGTTAAACTTCAGAATACAATTTTGTGAAAAAAGAGAAATAAGCAATGCTATAGAGTATAAACTTAATCAATATTACAATCTCAAAATTGTAGTGGTGTAATTCCCATTCACCAACACTACCTGACCTATAAATGTTTCCAACCTTATGTTTTCTTGAATTTGGTGTAAGTCTCAGATTTCTTCCAAATTAAATAGCACCGCAATATCAAAAACTTTGACAGACTGCAATTCCGATCACAACCACTAGGTGGCCACATAGAACCATATAGCATATACACCGTTGATAAATTCATCATCACACTCATACTTTTTTTTTATATTTTTTTTTTTTTACAGCTGGGTAATCTCGAGATATGTTGAGGAAAGAGAAATTTGTAAGGAAGGACACATCTGTTCGTGGGCACTTTATTCTCTTGTAAACACTCATTGTTTGATACTCGTTTTAATGCCTTACAGATGCGACCCCGTGGACCTTGTCATATATAATTCAGTATTTTTGTGTAATTGAATAATTGAAAAAGACTTACATGGCAATATCAACTGAGATTTACATCCATTACAATTACTAAACACACATAAGGTGTACAGTTTTGCCCCATGAGATGGATTAAATTTATAGCAAAAATCTGAAAATTAAAGGGGATGTCCAGTTTACAAAATACAGTTTCATATACCTTATTTGGGAATAATGAGTTCAGAAAAGGAGTGTCAAGCTACCACTAAGGGACGTTGGGACTCAGGTAGAGTTAGACTCGCGCAGTAATACAGAGACCCAATAGAGGTTGCTAACAAGCACAGGGATAGTCATTCAGCCAAAGTCTATGCCAGGATGATACATCTCTACAGAAGCTTAATCAAGCCAAAGTCGGATAACAGAGCTGAGGTCAGATGCCGGGAGAACATGTAAGCAAGCACTGGGGAGGGAAAAGGAGAGGACACGGAACAGGACCAGAGACAGGAGGACAGGGAGGTACAGAGGTCAGGTCGGGCAAGAGGAACGGAGGTCAGGTCAGGCAGGAGGAATGAAGGTCAGGTCAGGCAGGAGGAAAGGAGGTCAGATCGAGCAGGAGGTCAGGTCGGGCAGGAGGAACGGAGGTCAGGTCAGGCAGGAGGGAAGGAGGTCAGGTCGGATAGGAGGTCAGGTCAGGCAGGAGGAACGGACGTCATGACGAGCAGGAGGAATGGAGGTCAGGTTAGGCAGGAGGGAAGGAGGTGAGGTCAGGCAGGAGGGGAGGAGGTCCGGTCGGGCAGGAGGAATGGAGGTCAGGTCAGGCAAGAAAAATGGTACAGGGTAGCAGGACTAGAACAGCGAACTCTCACAGGAACAGTTGCCCGCAGCAGAGCCAGAAATATTACTGATGGTGTTCAGGTGGAGTCCACATCATAATAAAGCGGTGTGAGTCCCGGAACGAGGCACCACCGAGCAAGCCCCTCCGATAAGACTTAACACCATTAGAGTCCCGCTACAGTAATGACAAGAAGCACCTCTTTATAATCTCCCTCACTTTGGAGGATCTGAACTGTCTTCCATTATAAAGTCAACCCTCTGTTTTAAAGGGGGAGCTTGTAATTCTTCATCTCACCTATGGGGGAGCTGCAGGAATACTGAACCATAGTTAGCTTAGCCTACAGTTAATAGCTGAGAACACTCTATGATCTGCTTATTTTCATGTAACCATTGTAACAGCCAGGGATTGTCTAAAGCAAAAATCGTCTTTACAGCAGATGTCTAGGATTAGAATAAATGCTGTTTTTCCAGAAATAACATTTCCTTTGCCGATTGTTTATGACTGACAAAGCAAGTAAATTCCAATAGGATGCATGATTATGAGCTGCACTATCAAACACAGCCTATGTACGAGAGAGGAGCTATTCTTGGCAAAAAAACAGACTTTTTTTTCTCTCCCAGTTTTGTGTGAAGGTTCCTTGCAGCTTTGCATATGCAGAAAATATAATTATTTTCCACACTTTTTTGCAAACCTGCTACATCTTAATATAAAAGTAATTAAACCTTCTGACAAGTTTCATTTCCTTTTCAGACTGCAGCAGATTTTTAGCTGAATTATTTTTAATGTGTACTGTACTAGCTTCGCAGATTTTGCTGTAGAAAAGGATCCGTAAGGCATGTTGCTTCTCTTAAGGCCCCGTTACACGCAACGACGCTAACGATATATCGCCGGGGTCACGGATTCCGTGACGCACATCCGGCATCGTTAGCGACGTCGTTGCGTGTGACACGTACAAGCCACCACTAACGATGGAAAATACTCACCAAATCGTCCATCATTGACACGTTCATTTTCTAAAAATCGTTGATTGTTGAGGATGCAGGTTGTTCATCGTTCCCGAGGCAGCACTCATCGCTATGTGTGACACCTCGGGAGCGACAAACTACAGCTTACCTGCGGCCGCCGGCAATGCAGAAGGAAGAAGGTGGGCAGGATGCTACGGCCACTCATCTCCACCCCTCCGCTACTATTGGGCGCCCTTAGAAAGGAGGTGGTTCCCCGGCCACAGTGACTTCGCTAGGCAGGTAAGTACGTGTGACAGCTCCAGACGATATTGTGCGCCACGGGCAGCGATTTCCCATGACGCACAAACGACGGGGGCGGGTGCTTTCACCAGCGATATCGCTGCGTGTAAAGCCCCCTTTACTCTATTTCCAAAGGATGTGAAAATCATTTTATACTATAGCTTTAGCTGACCTTACACATTTGATGGGCACCTACTCCAATGTTGATAGGACTGGTGATGTACTAATGTGAGCAAGTACCTCCCATCTCTCCACAGAGGGCAAATGTCAAGGGTAGAGATGAGCGGTTTAGTGCCACGTGGAAGTTCACGTTCGGTGGGTTCAGCCGAACTTTAGATAAAGTTCTGTTCTGGATCCGAACTTGACCTGAACCCCATTGGAAGTCATTGATTGGGCAGTTTGGGTTTCCATCCACATACATCCAGCCATAAACAGAGCACTTCCAGGCTAGGGTAAGGTATTTAATTTTTTTTTTGGTACACACTACATCCAATAATGTTGATTTATCCCCAGTGTGAACCGTTCAAGCACTGCAAGCGTCTCGCACAGGGCCGAGTACCACGTGTACGTGAGCACAGCGATGCTCGATTGAGTTGTTTGCATACATAAAGCACCTGAACTCTGAACTCGAACACAGATTTTTTTTGTAAGATCCATGTTTGGTACAAACTCCAAACTTTACTGTTCGGGTTCGTTCATCTGTAGTCAGTGTTCGAGCAATTGGATTTCCCAGATTATCAAATTTGGGTTTATTCCATTTGGAAAAACAAAGGCTTAGGCGTAGAAATGAGCGGAATCATGGAGGCTTGGTTTGGCAGGATCAGCCGTACTTTAGATAAAGGTCGGTTTGGGACCCAGTCATGACCTGAACCCCAAAGGAAGTCACTAATTGGACAGTTTGGTTCTCCGCCCACATGCAGCCAACCATAAACATAGCACTTCCGGGGGAGTGTGAGCGTATTTTTTCAATTTTTTTTGTTTGGTGCACACTACATCTGATCATGCTGTTGTTACCCCCAGTGCGGCAGTTCAAACACTGCAAGCGGCTCGCAGTGGGCCAAGCACGGAGCGTACCTGAGCACAGGAATGCTCACATGAGTGCTTTGCATACGTAAAGCACTCAAATTTCAATCCCAAATTCAGTTTTTTGCTTTTTTTAAATCTGCGTTTGGTACATACCCCAAACCTCAGGTTTGCTCATCTCTACTTAGGAGCGATCTTATTACAATGTATAAATATATGAGGGGACAGTACAGAAAACGTTTCTAATGATCTTTTTACAAAGTGACAAAGGGGAATTCTCTACGTCTAGAGGAAAGAAGCTTCAATCCTAATCACAGATGCAGATTTTTTACTGTAAAAGCAGTGAGACAATCAAGCTTTCTCACATGATGTTGTTATGGTCATTCTCTAAAAAAGCTCAAGAAAAACCTGGATGCCTTTATATTATTACAAGTTATGGGCTTCTGTGATCGGATCTGTTCTGATTGTCATATGTATAGTCAGGAACAAATTATTATCCTAATATGGGGAAATTAGCATGTGCCTCATGGGGTTTTTACCTTCCTGTGGATTAACATATAGGTTAAACTCTATGGACTTGTATCTTCTTTCAAACTAAAAATTAAAATTTGCCGGATTTAATAGCGCTCATAGGAAATAAGCCTCCACCAGACTTCTCTCTTCTTCCATCTAAGGACATGTACACCTTAGATGTAGCGTGGCAGTGTTTGAGGAGTTCTAGTGGTGGAACCCTAGTAAAAATTTGCCAAGATAAAAGTTTTTGAGTTAGTATTATTAGTGCATATGGATCCATTAAGGGGTCTGCCCCACTTCTGAAAAACTTCGGTTCTCCCTATATTACAGGGCCAGCCACTCATCTACAAAGGTCTAGCTGGCAGCAGCTTCACTCATGAAAATCCACTGTTTGCCAAAGATTTCAAGTACCGGACATATGGCAGTCAGCTTACGGCTGCACATGCCATAGAAGAAGGTTTTACTCTGATAATCAGGGGCAGAAAAATAAAGATTTCATTGACCACGAAGAATTTCTTGCTCAATATTCCTCCGGTTATCTCATTGAACTCAAACCAATTACTCTGTATCTCGACAGCTTGAAGCTGAAAAGACGCAAAGATTGAAATCTAGCCCGTATTTAAGAAATTGAATGTAATCTCTCTTCCCCCAATAAACATTAAAGGTTGATCCTTTTTATTTTGTTGATCTAATTGGATGCAGGAAACGTGCATGATTATACTTCATAAATTGTGCAATACCTTTAATTTAACTGTATGCCGGCTTTACACAGAAGGGGCACGGTATCACTGTGAATGCTAATGACAGAATGCTAAAATGATGGCAATGTGAATGTTCTCATTTGCATGTCGGCGCCCAGAACTCGTAAGTACTCTTTATTTTTTTTACACAACTCAGTGGAAATTGTTGTTTCCTTTTCAATAACAGTTGATAAACATCCTCATTTGTAAGAAAGACTGCAGTATTCTTTTGATGCCGAGCCTTTTATACCTTCAAAGCATCCTATTTAATTCTCCCTGTATATCAGCTATAGAATCACAGATGTAAAAGGAATCTGCCTATCACACCACAAGACACAAGACGATCTGTCTTCCAGATGTTAATGGAAATGGTAAATGACTGAAATGTTTAGTGTGTTTATGGTATAACACGTTTAGCCTTATGATTACTTTCCCCATTTTGTGCATACTTACAATGAGACATTTTGGGAAACAAAATAAATTCAGTTTTACTATACAGTGGGTACGGAAAGTATTCAGACCCCTTTACATTTTTCACTCTTTGTTTCATTGCAGCCATTTGGCTAATTAAAAAAAGTTATTTTTTTCTAATTAATGCACACTCTGCACCCCATCTTGACAGAAAAAAAAACAACCCAGAAATGTTTGCAAAATATATTAAACAAGAAAAACTGAAATATAACATAGTCATAAATATTCAGACCCTTTGCTCAGACACTCATATTTAAGTCAGATGCTGTCCATTTCCTTGTGAACCTCCTTGAGATGTTTCTACTCTTTCATTGGAGTCCAGATGTGTTTAATTAAACTGATAGGACTTGATTTGGAAAAGCACACACCTGTCTATATAAGACCTCACAGCTCACAGTGCATGTCACACCATATAGGAATCATGAGTTCAAATGAACGGCCTAAGGAGCTCAGAGACAGAATTGTGGCAAGGCACAGATCTGGCCAAGGTTACAAAAGAATTTCTGCAGTACTTAAGGTTCCTAAGACCACAGTGGCCTCTATAATCCTTAAGTAGAAGAAGTTTGGGATCACCAGAACTCTTCCTAGACCTGGCCATCTAGCCAAACTAAGCAATCATGAGGCATGACCCTTGGTGAGAGTGGTAAAGAAGAACCCCAAGATCACTGTGGTTGAGCTCCAGAGGGAGGAGGGAGATGGGAGAAAATTCCACAAAGTCAACTATCACTGCAGCCCTCCACCATTTGGGCCTTTATGGCAGAGTGGCCCGACGGAAGTCTCTCCTCAATGCAAGACATATGAAAGCCCGCAAAAAACACATGAAGGACTCCCAGACTATGAGAAATAAGATTCTCTGGTCTGATGAGATGAAGATAAAACTTTTTAGTGATAATTCTAAGCGGTATGTGGTGAAAACCAGGCACTGCTCATCACCTGCCCAATACAATCCCAGCAGTGAACCATGGTGGTGGCAGCATCATGCTATGGGGGTGTTTTTCAGCTGCAGGGACAGGAAGGCTCGTTGCAATTGAAGGAAAGATGAATGTGGCCAAGTACAGAGATATCCTGGAGGAAAACCTCTTCCAGAGTGCTTTGGACCTCAGACTTGGCCGAAGGTTCACCTTCCAACACGACAATGACTCTAACCACATAGCTAATATAACAAAGGAGTGGCTTCAGAACAACTCTGTGACCATTCTTGACTGATCCAGACAGAGCTCTGACCTAAACCCAATTGAGCATCTCTGGAGAGACCTGAAAATGGCTGTCAACCCATCAAACCTGATGGAACTGGAGAGGATCTGCAAGGAAGAATAGCAAAGGATCCCCAAATCCAGGTGTGAAAAACTTGTTACATCATTCCCAAGAAGACTCATGACTGTAGTAGCTCAAAAGGGTGCTTCTACTCAATACTGAGCAAAGGGTCTGAATACTTATGACTATCTGATATTTCAGGTTTTCTTGTTTAATAAAATAAAAATTTCTAAATGTCTGGGGTTTTTTTTCTTTCAAGATGGGGTGCAGAGTGTACATTAATGAGAAAAACAAGAACTTTTTTGAATTTACCATATGGCTGCACTGAAAAATTTAAATGGGTCTGAATACTTTCCCTACCCACTGTATATCGTATTTTTCATTTTATAAAACGCACCGGATTATAAGAAGCACCCCAAATTCAGAGAAAAAAGGTAAAACAAAAATAGGGGTCCATCTTATAAACCGGTTGTGTCTTGGTGTCTGACCGAAGGGGAGGCAGCCGTGGTGGAGTGGGGTCACAGTAGGCAGGGGCTGTGGTGCAATAGGGGGATGTGGCAGGTGTACCGGATGCTTGCTGCAGGTTCTGTGAGGCAGCAACATCCAGAAACTGTTGGCGGTGCAGGCTTCAAAGAAATGGCATCCATAGTCGGCGCGTGTGCAGATTGAAATATTGGCTCAAGAAATCTCATCTGCGCAGACGCCACCATGGGGCACTATTTTCCTTAAGTCCGCTGCTGGGAGATCAATGGGCCAGATTAGATCTCACCTTAAGGCCGCTTTACACGCTACGACATCGCTCAAGCGATCTCGTTGGGGTCACGGAATTTGTGACGCACATCTGGCCGCTTTAGCGATGTCGTTGCGTGTGACACCTATGGGCGATTTTGAATCGTCGCAAAAACGTCCAAAATCGCAAATCGGTGACATTCCCCCCTATTCCCAATTATCGTTGCTGCTGCGTGTACGATGTAGTTCATCGTTCCTGCGGCAGCACACATCGCTATGTGTGACACTGCAGGAACGAGGAACCTCACCTTACCTGCGGCCGCCGGCAATGTGGAAGGAAGGAGGTGGGCGGGATGTTACGTGGCGTCGCTGTGACGCCGAACAAACTGCCCCCTTAGAAAGGAGGCAATTCGACGGTCACAGCGACGTCGCTAGGCAGGTAAGTAGTGTGACGGGTCTGAGCAATGTTGTGTGCCACGGGCAGCGATTTGCCCGTGTCGCACAACCGATGGGGACGGGTACGCACGCTAGCAATATCGGTAACAATATAGCAGCGTGTAAAGCAGCCTTTAGTGTTATAACAATATAGCACAGGTTCCAAAAATGTATGGCGTGTAGTGATGAGCAAGCACTAAAATGCTCAAGTACATGTTACTCAAATCGAGTGGGTTGGATGCTCAGACGGGCTCGATTTGAGTAACGAGTATAATGGAAGTCAATAGGGAACTCAAACATTTTTCCAGAAGACCATAACAGGAGGGCTAGGGGGCATAAAAATCGCTGAAATGGATGAAAACAACATGGGGAAGATGCCTGGACTCTCAGGTCACTGCTGAGAACTTAAGAAATTAATAATTAATTTAAAAAAATGTGAGTCCCCACTATTTTTATAAGCAGTCAAGCTAAAGCAGATAGCTGAGGGATGATTTTATAAGGTTGGGAAGATCCATGGTTATTTGGCACTTCCCTGCCTAAAAATACCAGCCTGCAGCCACCCCAGAATTGGTGCTTCACATTATATGCGCCAATTTTGTCACTTCACCCCTCCTCTTCCCAATTGCTCTGGTGCAGTGGTAATCAGGGTAATATTTTTGGAGGTTCATGTCAGCTGTGTAATGTAAGCTGGCACTAAGCCCATGGGTTAGTAATGGAGAGGTGTCTATCAGACACTCCCAATACTAACCCAGTAAACCCCCCTAAAAAAAACACATACAGGAAAATATTGTTTATTTAAATAAAGACTCTCCCATGTTATTCCTTCTTCACCCATTTATTATCAAAAAATGTTCCCACTGTGAATAGCAGTAGAGTACAGCTATTTATAAGCACCAAGTAGTGACTACAATGCTCATCAGAGGTACTGTGCTCAGCGAGACCGGATGGCTTTTATGAGAGTTGTCTCACTGCAAGGTGCCTGTGATTACCTGTAGTTTACTGCTGTTCAGTCGTCAGAGCTGTATTTTTATTTTTTTCATTACTGGTTTAGTAATGCAGGTGTCTGATAGACGCCTCTCCATTACAAAGCCCTGGGCTTTATGCCAGCTGACATTACACAGCTGACATTAACTCCAATAACTATTACCTATTGTCACTGCATCAGGGCAATCGGGAAGAGCATGGGCTCTTGGATATGCCAATTTTAAGGTGACTTCGGGCTGTTATTTTTTAGGTTAGAAAGGGGCCAATATCCATGGATTTTCGCAGCCTGATAATATCAGCTTGCAGCTGTCTGCTTTACCTTGACTGGTTATCAAAAATAGGGGGGACAACAAACTGTTTTTTTTAATTATTTATTACGTTAAACAAGGCTAAAAACATCCTCTAGTGCCACATGAAAGGCACTAAATGGTGCAAGTGTACAAACCCTGCTCTAGTCTAAGCTCTTTCTTCTACATCAACTGTCCCTGAGCTGCTTATAGAGTGTGTTGAGCGACGCACCCCCAGAGCTCATATAAGACCTGATGATGAAATGTGGCCAGCCAATCGGATTAATGCCAGTAGCCAACATGGGTACGGTATTACCGTGTATGGCAGGGAATTTCTGCATGTTTACTGGCTGTCTAACAACCTCAAAAAATGTGGAGCGGGGACTAAAGCATGTTGCTCAAGCACCTGCAATATTCGATCGAGTATCGAGCATCTAGAGCAACCCAATGCGCGATCGAGTATCGAGCATGCTTGATCATCACTAATGTAATCAGGATAATATAAGACATAGTAAATGAATTTCTGGCATTCTTTTGTTCTGTAACGTGGATGCAGAAGAACGCAAAACAATCCTTACAAAAGTTGTTAATATTCCTCATCATAGGGAAAAAAATGTAAAACAATGCAATCAGAATATATCTCTGGACCCATGTCCAGCAATTCTCATGCCCAGAGCTTGTAATATTATTACTCTTAAGAAAGACATTAAGGCCATTTAAATTCTTTCAATAAATTAATTAACCATGACAACTTCCTCTGGAGGATACAGAGAGACCACTTGTGTTTACTTGTTATTTGTTTCAATCCTTATTCACGTAAATACTTTTATGTCCAAAATTACAAAAGTATTCTAGGAGTGATATCTTTATTGGCTAACCAGAAAATGTATAGTTGCAAGCTTTCAGGGCATAAGGGGTCCTTCGTCAGGAAGATTTACAAATTAATTTCTGAGACAAACGCACAACATTTAAGAGATGTTACAACAGGACATATGTATAAATACACGTGTGATCAATACAAAGGACTGGCACATGATTTATTCCTTTCAAAGACAATACTAAAGACCAGGGGGCATACACTGCGAGTGGAAGAAAGGCGATTCCGGCAGCTATATAGGACAGGTTTTTTTACGTTAAAGCAGTCTGACTGTGGAATGCCCTACCACAAGAGGTAGTGATGGTAGACACTATAACAGCTTTTAAAAAAGGGCTGCATGATTTCCTCAGTACACACAACATTGTCGAATATAAATGATTTAGTGATGAAATGTATAATTGGTGGAGGAAGGTTGAACTACAGTAGATAGACTTAGGTATTTTTTTCAACCTATGTAACATTTGTGCATGGGAAAGATAGGATGAGTCCTCCTAATGATAATCCAAGGAAATCAAATTAAGGTTTTTGTTACAAATTGAGATGTGATGGGAGTGATTGCTAGTGATCTGGAGTCAGGCTGGTGGAGGTGTGAGGTGTGTCCATGTAGTGAGCCATAAATCCAGGTGTTAGATCAAGTCCTATTGTCAAAGCATTGAACTTTCTTACAAGTTTGAATTCACAAATTTTCTCTGTCACCCTAAAAATAACCTTTCAGTAGTAAGACTTTTAAATCTGCCATAATGTGTCCTGGTTCGGAGAAAAGGCGTATTTAGTTAATTCCTTATAGTGTGCCTATGTAGATTGATCCTCATTTGTAGATTTTGTTTAGTTTCCTCAATATAGGTTCTTCCAGGGCAGGGCATCTTGCGCATTGTATCATGTATACCACATTGAAGGATGTACATGAAAAGACTTATTGTCCTGATTTGAGGTAGGTATGCAAACTGTATCTATTCGTAAAATGTGGGTACAGGTCAGTCATATTTTACTGTTTTAGGGGAATGTGCCTGATTCCAATAGTGATGAGAGGACTCCACTAACAAGGAGAGTCCTTAAGTTTGATGGCTATTTGTAGGAGATGAATAGTAGTTCCGGGAATATTTCTTTCAGCCTGTGGTCTCTCTGGAATATGGGTTGAAGATCAGCACCAGTTTTTCTTAGGATTCTCATATAGGGGTTGTATGTGACCACAAGAGGTGCCCTGCTGTTATCCTCCCTGTTTCTAATCCAGAAGGTGGCTTCTTAGGATCCTTTTAGCTCCGTGGAGCATCTATTACCAGTAGATGGTATCCTTGTTGTAGAAATGTATCCTCAGTGATGGCAGGGGTAGTTTTCTATCCTCATTGAACACATCTGAATGTACCTAAGAGCCTGACTGTAGATGATGAATTTGTTTTGTGTGACTTGGATGAAAGCTGTTCCATCTTAGATATGCCGGACATCCTGTAGGTTTATGGTAAACCTGCCTGACGAAGGAGCCTTTGTGGTCTGAAAGCTTGTAAATATAATTATTCCGGTTAGCCAATAAAGATCTCACTCTTAGAATAATTTTGCCATTTTTGAGCATAAAAGTATATTTACACCAATTTTCCTGGCTAACACAGTACCACAATATCATTTTGTATTATACATCATTTCTTACTCATGTAATTTAGTTTCATCTTGTTGATATTAATCCACAGAAAGTTCACAAATATCAGTAAAGGCAAATTGGTTAAAGGTTTAAAGGACCCTAGAAGATAAGTAGGAAATGTCACATCAAGTTTGTTAGCAAAAACAGAATTAAAAAACGTTGCATGTATGGTCTTGTCTATCAACTACGGCATACTTTTCTTTTGGCTGTACAATATCTTACTCTTCTGAAGGAGATGGAAATACAACCAGCTATTTTGAATGCTATGAAGACTTAAATGGGATTACTGACAGGTGACGTAAATCTCATTGTAATGGCAGCTGTGAAGAGGAGGGATCTGTTCTGCAAGAGGTGAACAATCAGTTGTTGAAGTTGATACATTGGTAGAATGAAAAATGTACAGACCCAGATTTATCAAAGCGATTACTCCAGAATTCTGGTGTAATTCACTTTGAAAAGTTGAAAAAAAAAAATTGGCACAATGTGGAGTTGTGCAAACATTTTTTTTTTTTTTGCTTTTTTCATGAAAGTTTTGCTCAGCTATGCCATTAAGGGCAGACCTTTGGTGGGGCAGGCTGACAAACTGTATCATTCCCTACTCCAGAAACCTTACTCCAGTCTCTGATATGGAATAATGAAGTGCAAGCTACTTGATACTGAAAATTTAAGATTATTTTAATTATTTATTATTAAAGCGACATTTATTCCATGGCACTTTACATGTGAAAAAGAGTATAAATAATAGGGTCAAGTACAATAATCATAAACAATACAAGGCACCGACAGGTACAGGAAGAGAGAGGACTCTGTCCATGTGGGGTCACAGTCTACCAGACTATGCAGTGTTTTTTGGTTAAAGTGCACCGGCTTTTCATACAGCTAAGTTATAAATTTGGTGTATCTATAGGGTGTTCAATCTACAGTATTGGTGAGGTTAGTTTGCGCTTGAAATTTGGTGACATTTTTGTGCATGATGTCACTCATTAGGCAACAGCTCCTTTACAGTAACTTACTGCCCTTTTATCCAAAACCACACAACCTCCTTCAATGCGTTTTGCAGCGCCCGGTCCCAGTCTCAGTATAGTATCCCTGCACGTTCCCACTCGCAGGCTCCAGGGGAAGGGCACCCTCCCTCTCACCTGTCCAGTCCAAGCGCGGTATTTCCGCATTCTTCCGCTCCTAGGCTCTGGCAGGGGCGTCCTCCCTATCCCTTGTTCGGCGGTTGCACCCCCTCCTCTCCTGCCCTGAGGTCTGCCGCAACCTACTTCTGCTTCCAGGCTGGGTGCAGTTCTGCTATGAGGGCTCGTACGGTGCACTTGCGGTCACGCCCCCTTTCTTAAAGGGAAAGCACCCCATTACTTGGAAGCTATACTGAGGTCACCGGTTACCTCTAAGGTATTTAAGACCACCTCCCCTTTCAGGAGGCGCCTGAGCAACGTTGCCTATTAGTGGGTTGCTAGTTCTCAGGTCCCTGTACATTACTGTGTCTAGTTCTGCTATTGAGTTCTAGTTTCAGTCTTGTGTGCGCAACCTCTGTCTCATCCTAGAGCCTGCTCTCTACCACCACAACCATGCTGCCATGTCCGAGACACTACCTTCATGCTGCCATGTCTGAGCTGTTGCCTCCGTGCTGCCATGTCTGAGCTACAGCCTCCGTGCTGCCACATCAGAGCCATTACCTTCGTGGTTCCAGAGTCACTACCTCTGTGCCACCACGTCTGAGCCACAACCTCTGTGCTGCCACGTCAGAGCCATCACCTCCATCCTGCCAAGTCTGAATTACCATCACTGTTCTGCCACATCCAAGTACACCAGCATTGGACGTTAAGAGACTATACCTGTCCGTAAGAGCCGACCACCACTGGTTCCTGGTAGTCGTACATTTAAGCCCCCAGTTGCTGCGCCAAACAGCCCCTGTATAGGACTTCGCTACTGGTTGCTCATTCTCTGGGAGTCTGGTGTATGGCCTGGTAGGTCCACTCCCGGACGCTCACCGCCCTTCGGCGATCGTAACACATTTTTTATTGACTTTTCAATTTTGTGTTTTTTGGGGGTTTTTTTTGGTGGGAGGTAGGAAAAGGGGTGCTAGTGGTGTTTTTACAAAACACAGCATGATCTAGATAGTGTTGTTCCTTTAGGCTTTTCATCAGGATTTAAAAGATGCCAGGAAAATCTTGTATTCCATTTGCAATGAAATAAACATGCATTCAGAAAAATTCATTCAAAAACATAAAAAAGCTTGAAATTCATGGCTTTTATTTGTTCTACAAACACTTAAATTCCCTGAATGCAGAGTGTATGTGGAAGCCCTTAAAATATGTTAGGACAATTTTGAAATAAAATATATAACATTTTAATAGTGTGTCCTAAAACATATCATTACAGTTTTATTCTTTCATAATGAGAATATGTCAAAAACCAGTATAAGCCATAAATAAACCAGCTTTTTATACTTTTACTGTTTTTGTACCGCTCTGAAGAAGTATAATTTACTTCAAATTCTAATAGTAGAAATACTATTTTTTCATGTAAAATGATTTCTGTTTCTTCTGTTTCTGTCAAGAACACAATTAAACTGTCTCCAAAATACTTTCAACTCGCTTTTAAGTTATTGACAATGATAATAATAACATTTCTTTTTGCTCTCTATCTAATGACAAAATTAATGAAATGCTATGCGGCTAGACAGACAACAATACATGGTGTTAACTTAATAGAGACAAAGTACCAGGTACATTGAGAAGTGCCGCCCATTAACATCCCGTCACTTAAACTTGAGACAAATTTACAAAGGCTTTAAAGAGCCAATCAATTTAGCAATTTTTTTTTGCTATTGATTGATTATTTTTTGATGTATTTGGATGAGAATTTGGAAACAGTTTGCACAGAGGTAAATATTGAACTTTATGAAAAAAGTCATTAATAGAACTGTCATTAAATAGCAAATAGGAGTGGTCTCAGTAAGACAACCCCTCTCCATATGCCCTATTGCTGATAAAAACCCAATCTGGATCCAATGCATGAGTAAAAGTAGAACCTTATCAACTAATTCTACAGAGAAAGACCGGGCCAACCCCAATATTTCAAAGTCACCATTAAAGAGATGGTTCACCCCTATTCATAACTAGCCACATCTTTATCAGGTGGCCTATAGCAACTAATCACAGCGCTGCTTCTATTTTGCTACAGATCCTTAATATGAGCACTGATTGGTTACTATAGGCAGCAAAGGACATTCTAAGTATAAGATAGATTATGTGTCAGTCGATATGATTTTGGTGGCGAGAGGGAGAGCGGGAGAGAGACATAGAGATTTTGAGGTTAATAAATTTCTGCAAATCTCAATACTGGAACACCTGTCATTGCTTGGAAAATACATATAGAGGAGAAGAGAGTGAGAGGCAGACAGAGAAAGAGAGAGGACCCTGCTGACCATAAGAACTTACACTTTATAAGAAAGAGAGAGAGAAGACCTGGCTGACCATAAGAACTTACACACTACAGGAGAGAAAGAGAGGACCCTGCTGACCATAAGAACTTACACTCTATAAGTGAGAGAGAGAAAGGACCTGGCTGAACATAAGAACTTACACTTTTCAATGAGAGAGAGCGAGAGAGAGAGAGAGAGAGAGAGAAAGAGATTCCCCCCTGACAATAAGAGTTTACACTCTACAGGAAAGATAGAGAGGATCCTGCTGACCATAAGAGCTTGTACTCTACAGGAGAGAGATAGACAGAGGGCCCGGCTGACCATAAGGGCTTACAGTCAACAGGAGAGAGAGAGAGAGAGGACCCTGCTGTCCTAAAGAGCTTAAACTCTACAGGAAAGAAAGAGAGAGAGAATCCTCTAAACATAAGAACTTAAACTGTACAGGAGAGAGAAAGTACCCAGCTGACCATAAGAGCTTATGTGTCGCTCAGGTTTATGGGGTACTCGGTCCTGGGCAGTGTATAACTAGGGAATGTCACTTTGGTGGCCATTGCCCAATTCCGTGCCCTGGGTGCTTTTTGAAAAGGGTAATATTTACAGGGGATTGTTGAATAAAGTTTATATGTGACGCCACATGCGGTTTTGCGGCTATAGGGATGGAGCCGCCGCTGCACGATGTTCACTACTGGGGCTGGTGATAGTGGCAGCCTGGATATTAAAGCAGGCCCAGGCCCCAGAGGATAGGTGAGGTAGATAGGTGTGGAAATAAGGTTGGCCACACAAGGGTTTCAGTGTAACTGGTTCTTTACTCACTTTCTGGTGGTAACTGGTTACCCGAGGCTGGCTAGTCTTAACCGCAGGTCCCCGTAGTCCCAGTGTCGGTTTAATGACCTGGTGGCTTCTTTCCCCTGCACCTGTCTTTGGTTGGTAGGTCCCCGTCGCGTAGAGCGGCTGGGGGTCCCCTCCTGGTTGTCTTCTTCAGCAGTCCGTATAATGGTAGTGTCGCGGGCGGGGAGGAGGGTGTCAGCACACCGCGCTCACCCCTTCTGCTCGGGTCCGGCAGTTGCTCCTGGTGGCTCGAGCTGCGGGCCGGATCCCGGGGTGTCTCGAGCGACACTCCTCGCCCGTGAGTGAAAAGGGGGGGTGTTTGTTGGGATTATAGTTCGTGACGCCACCCACGGTTGTGGTGATGGCACCACCGCTGCTCAGTGTGGGGGTCCCGGGGATGGTGATAGGAGCAGCCAGGTGTTGTGTTGCCCCTCCGTGGGTAGGGGTTGGTGATCCCGGGGCCCGGTGAAGAGATGTGAAGTGTAGGGCCTGGAGGGCGCAGGGACGCGGGGGCAGCGCTATGCCTTGCGGCACTGTGGTACTCACTCAGCCTGAGACATGGACACAGTTTGTACGGTAAACCAACGGCTGGTAGGACGGTCCCACAGACGGTTGCACCTGCACTCCCGGTAGGTGACGGTGACGTCTCTCTTCCTTGCACCTGTTTGACTGATGGTGGCGGTGGATTCCCTCCGGTTACCCGCTCCCCGACTGCAATCTGGGCCGGAGGAGCTCTACACTTTGCCCGCAGGCGCTGGCCCTGGGGAAACTGGTGCCTTGGCGGTGGCGGTGTCTCCCCGGTAATGGTCGGGCTGTTGCCGTCAATCGGGACTTTGTTGCTGGGGGATCTGCGTCCCCTTCACTGACGGATTCGGCAAATTGGGCGACTCCTAGCCTTGCCGGGGTCCGAGAGGCCCCTGCCCTGGTGCTGACTGTCCTTCGGAACACTGCTCCAGACCACCGGGCACACAGCCAACGGGGTCCTTCCAGGAACTTCCAAACGGTCCCCCTCCGGACAGTCACCGCCGTCGCTGACCTTGCTGTTCTAGCCCTACACACAGCTGGGCTCTCAGGCTTCTCCTTCTCTCTGCTCTGTCACCACTTCTTGCTTTCCTCCTTTTCCACTTTCCTTTCCTTCACTTTCACTTCTGGTTGTTTCCTCTAGCCCCTGCCTGGGCTACTCTGCTCCTTTACTTAAGCCCTGCCCGGGCTAATCTGCTGTTCACTCGTTCATGTCCCTGAGCTTTCTGCCTGGTAACTTCCTGCCTCCAGAGTTGTGAGCTCCTTGGTGGGCGGAGCCAACCGCCTGGCCCACCCCCTGGTGTGCATCACAAACTCCTGGAGGGAGGCAACAAGGATTTCTGGTTAGCAGGTGTGCCTACCTGGAGTGTGGGGTGTAGTGGTGTTGTTATCTGTGTCCCCTGGCTTGCCCAGGGCGACACATTCCCCCTTAGCAAAATGCAGACCGTCCGCGGGCTGCCGTCCTACACCGGTTTTATTTTTCTGTAAAAAGGGGATAACAGGTTAAACATAACATAAGCATTTTCAATCAACTCTTCCCAAGACGGGAGGCACATTTTACTTTTAACGTTTCAACGGTATACGGTCACGGTTTCCGCTCTCTCCCACCCAAGCAACCTGGCCCTGATGCTGCCCCTAAAACCCAGGCAGCACCCCTTGACCCACAGTCCAGCACAAGTCACCCGAGCGGGATCTGTCCTTCCCTCCAGAGGGTAGCCACCGGTCCCTTTGGTGGCTGGGCCCTGGCCTGCTCTGCTCAGGGCCCTCCCTCCAACCTGCCTCTCCGGAGGCGGCATTGCGGAAACGGTAACGGTACCCAACATATTTACAAGCCACTAACGTTTGTGGTTGCCCTGCAGAGTTCACGGGCTTGTCCATGGATAGTTCCCATGCATTTTTAAACTTTTAACGGTCCCCACGGGGACAACGGTGCCGGCTTCTGCCGGTTGCTAATCACAGCTGACAATCAGGTGAAAACTCGGTTCAATCAGTGTTTTTCATTTTTCAAAACTTTCAACAAACTTTTTCAAACAAGCACACAACACTCTTTTACATTTGCGGGCCCCTCTTTCTCATAGAACGGTCTCCCTGTACCTAAGTGGGGGTCTACCTAGGTTGGAACGGGTGGACCTTCGGGGCCCGGTGTCAGTGGTGCTAGACAGTGGGGTAGAGGGAACAATCGGTTCCTCCTCCCTGCTATAGTGTGGGGCAGGCGGAGGTGCAGGGGGGCTGGGTACAGGTTCATCCCTGGGCACTGGCACTGGTTCTGGCTCACGGTTAACCGCTTCCACTACTTCTTCATCCACGGGTTGTGGGAACAGTATCACTGGAAGTATCACCGCGCCGTTCTGTGTAGGCCAGTTTGCTGGGAAGTCACCCATGACAGTGTGGATCACCTCTGCTGCCTTTTCCACTGGTGGAGGAACCGGTACTTCAGCCTCTGCTTTTAACGCTGGGGGGCATTTCTTCAGATGGTCCCGAGAAACTGTGGCCAGGGTGCCCCCTTGGTCACGACTGATCTGGTAGGTCTTCCCATTGTCCCACTCGGTGGGTTGTACGACGTAAGGGACTTGCTCCCACTGGTCATCCAGTTTGTGGGCTTTTCTCTTCCGTTTCAGCACCACATCTCCGGGCTGGAAAGGACCTGCAGGCGCCTTCTGGTTGAACCGGTGCTCTTGCTGTTCTCGACTTCGACTGAGGTTTTTCTCCACATACTCCTGGATTTGCCGGTACTGGGCCCTCCTCCGACTTTCCCACTCTGCCGTTGAAGGGAGTGCTTCCGGAGCCTCCAACCCCATCTCCAGATCCACCGGCAGGCGGCCAGGCCGGGCCCTCATCAGATATGCTGGGGTGCACTTCGTCGAGCTGGATGGGATATTATTGTACATGTCGACCAAGTCGGGTAACTTTTCCGGCCACATGTTCCGTTCTTCCAGCGGTAGCGTCTTGAGGAGCCCCAGGACCAAGTGATTCATTTTCTCGCACATGCCGTTGGTTTGGGCGTGGTACGGAGTGGTCCGGATCTTCTTGCAGCCGTACAACTGGCAGAATTCGTGAAACACTTCTGCTTCAAAAGCCGGGCCTTGGTCAGTCAGCACCTTCTCGGGGTACCCATGGGGTCGGCAAAAATAGGCCTGGAACGCTCGGGCAGCGGTTCGACCAGTCAAGTCCTTAACGGGGACTACCACCATGAATCTTGAGTAGTGGTCTACCATGGTCAACGCGTAGGTGTACCCACTTCGGCTAGGGGTGAGTTTAACATGGTCCAGGGCGACCAGCTCCAGCGGCTGATGGGTGACTATGGGATGTAACGGTGCCCTCTGGCTAGTCTCGTCCTTTCTCCTCAGTGTACAAGGACCGCACTCTCGGCACCAGGCTTCCACCGATTCACGCATCCCACTCCAATAGAACCGCTCCCGCAACAGCATCTCCAGCTTCTTCCACCCGAAGTGGCCAGCACCATCATGGTATGCCCGCAGGACGGTAGCAACCTCAGCTTGAGGAACGATCAACTGGCATATTTTCTCATGGGTCTTTGGGTTGATCAGCTCACGGTACAGCCTCCCTTGGTGTAGGTAGAGCCGTTTTCGTTCTTTCCACAAGCGTTGGGCTTCGGCTGGAGCGGCAGGGTCTATTCCCATAGCACCTTGTTCCACCAGGGTCTTGACAAGGCGGACAGCCGGTGCTTGGTCCTGGGCGTCCTGCCACTCTTGACTGGGCCGCGGGTCCAGGTCCGCCCGTTGCTGACATACTTGTACCCTCTCAGTAGGCAGCTGGTGAAACGCAGGCAACTCAATCTCCTCGAGGTCGTCATCCTCACACCCCTCTTCTGACAAATGGGGCATCCGGGAGAGTGCATCTGCATTGATGTTGACACGACCAGCCCGGTACTTTATGGTGAAATCATAGTTGGCTAACCGGGCTACCCACCGCTGCTCCAGCGCGCCCAACTTGGCCGTGTCCAGGTGAGTTAGCGGATTGTTGTCCGTAAACGCGGTGAATTTCGCCGCCGCCAGGTAGTGGCGGAACCGCTCTGTGATAGCCCACACCAACGCCAATAGCTCGAGCTTGAAGGAGCTATAGTTCTCAGGGTTCCTTTCGGTCGGCCGGAGTTTTCGGCTGGCGTAGGCAATCACCTTCTCCTTCCCATCCTGGACCTGGGACAAGACCGCTCCTAGCCCCACGTTACTGGCGTCCGTGTGGAGGATGAACGGGCGCCCATAATCAGGGTACGCCAAGACCTCTTCTCCGGTCAAGGCCGCCTTCAACTGGCCAAAGGACTCCTCATGCTTGTCCTCCCACAACAGTGGGGCTCCAATAGGTCTACCACCTTTGGTCTGTCCCACGAGGAGATCTTGCATGGGGGCAGCCATCTTCGTGTACCCCTTTATAAAGCGCCGATAGTACCCCACCAGACCCAGGAACTGCCTTACTTCCCTCACTGTGGTTGGTCTCGGCCAGCTCTGGATGGCAGTGATCTTCTCAGGGTCGGGGGCGACACCATCCGCACTCACCACGTGTCCTAGATACTGCACCCTGGGTTTCAGCAGATGGCACTTCGAGGGCTTCAACTTCATCCCGAACTTGGCAAGGGACGCGAACACCTCGGCCAGGTGCTCCAGATGGGCCTCATACGTCTGGGAATAAACAATCACATCATCCAAATACAGCAGGACGGTCTCGAAGTTTAAATGTCCCAGACAGCACTCCATCAATCGTTGGAAAGTCCCGGGGGCATTGCACAGCCCAAACGGCATGCTATTGAATTCGCATAGCCCCATCGGGGTGGTGAAGGCGGTCTTCTCCCGGTCCTCGGGGGCCACGGCCACTTGCCAGTATCCGCTGGTGAGGTCAAGGGTCGAGAAGTAGTTTGCAGTTCTCAGTGCAGCCAAAGATTCTTCAATACGAGGCAATGGATAGGCATCTTTATGGGTTATCTGGTTGATCTTCCGGTAGTCCACACACATCCGCATGGTACCATCCTTCTTCTTGACCAGTACCAACGGAGCGGCCCAGGGACTACAACTGTCCCGAATAACCCCTGCCTCCTTCATATTCTTCAACATATCCTTGGCACACTGATAATGTGCAGGGGGAATAGATCTGTACCTCTCTTTGATAGGGGGATGTTCACCCGTGGGAATGTGGTGTTGGACCCCCTTGATCTGCCCAAAGTCTAGGGGGTGCTTACTGAAAACCTGTTCGTACTCCTGTACTACCCTGTGTACCCCTGCCCTGTGATGTGTAGGGGTATCATCAGTGCCCACATGTAGCTGTTGGTGCCACTCCTTGGTGTCCCCCTGGGGTGGGGAAGTGCTGGTGGTAGGTGGGAGTGTGGGTGGACGGGCTTCCTGGATAGTGTGAGGGTCCAGGGTGAGCAGCTTGGCAATGGTGGCATACCGGGGGAGCCTGACTTCTTCCTTCCCACAGTTCAACACTCTCACAGGCACTCTCCCTTTCTTCACATCTACCACCCCTCGGGCGGCCACTACAGTGGGCCAGTGCTCGGAAGGCATGGGCTCCATCATCGCAGGGTAGTCACGCCCCTGAGGCCCTACTGCTGCCCTACACCAGATCATCATCTCACTCCTAGGGGGCACAGTCAATGGAGCAACATCCATCACTCGCACTCCACCAATCTCCCCTCCGGTTGAGCTTACATGCTGGCGGTACATCAGGGCGCGGATCTCACGCTGCACAGCCCTCTGCCGGCTCCCCGCCGCCGTGGCGGCTAGCTGCTGCAAAAGGTTCAGCACATCAGCCATGCAGTGTTCCATCACATTGGTTCCCAACACTATTTTCGGGTTATGATCACTAGGCTCATTCATGATCACAATCATACCCTGGTGTTGCAGTTCAGCTTGCCCCACTGTCATAGCCACCTCTTTATACCCCACCTGGGTCAATGGAAGTCCATTAGCGGCAATCAAATTTATACTATTGTCTGGAGGCGCCAGCTCGTCTGTGGCCCAATACTGCTGATACAACGTGTACGGTATGGTAGTTACCTGTGATCCAGTGTCCAAGAGAGCCATCACGGGTATGCCGTCCACAGCCACAGGGATGATAGGGCGGGCCCCGACGTATCGGTCTCGCCAGTCCGGGGGGCCACGGTGTTCTACTCCTGAGGATTGGCCCGGGGCCCCAGGGGTTGCTCGTTTAACGGGCACTGTCGGTAAACATGGCCCGGCTTACGGCACTTGTAGCAGATTGGAGGTCTGCTCCGCGGGTTGTTAGCGCTTCTCCGCTGCATCCAGGGAACATCTTCGGGACTGTCAGCAAGCTGTATCTGCGCTGGAGGCTGAGATCTGGTCAGAGGTTGTAGCGCAGCAAGGATCTTGGCAAGGTCTCCGTCCAGGCGACGGACCTGGGCTGCCAGTTCTTCCACTGTGCTGCTCGAGGCTGCGGGTAGTAAGGAGGTTGGTTTGGCTGGGGTCGCCACAACGGGAGCTGTCTCGACGGGCCACAGGACGGGTTCCAGAGCTTTAGCAGCTGGGGGCTGTAGTGCTTTGATAGCCCGCTCCTTTAACACAGCAAAGTCCACATCAGGGTGTTCCAGGGCCCACAGCCGGAGTTGTTTACGATCCTCAGGGGACCTCATCCCCTGCGCAAATTGCTCCACTAACATCTTATTGCTATCCGCCTCATTAATAGCGTTCACCCGCTTTAGCGTGCGGAGGGCGGCCTGCAGACGTAGAGCATAGTCCCGAATGCTATCCCCAGCTCGTTGCCGGCACTGGTAAAACTGCATCCTCAGCTCAGCTTCAGTCCGGGTCTCGAAAGCAGTCTGTAGCTTCTCGAAGATGGTGGCTACAGAGAGCCGGTCCCCCTCGGCCCAGGTCTCCGCTTCCTGCTCCGCCGCACCGGTTAGCTGGCCTAGCACTATCGCTGCACGTTGCTTATCAGTCAGGGGGTACAGCTCTAGCAACGGGTTAAGCTTTTTCCGGAAGGCCTGCAAGGCATCCGGTTTCCCGTCATACTGCGGTAGCCAGGCAGCTCCGGGCGCATAGGGCAAGGAAAACGGCATGACCTGAGCAAGCGCGGGGGCCGCGGCACCTCCCGCCAGTACGGCCGGGACCTGGGCAGGCCCATTCCCATCCGCGGGTGCCGCTGCGGCTGCGACCACCGCTCCTCCAGCGGCTTCGTCGGGCGCAGACATCTTGTTTCCGTCCCCCTTAGCTCTTTCCGGCCCCTCCTCTCTCGGGGCGGGGTTTTGGCCTTCGCGCCTCTACTGCTCGAGAAGACGCTCGAGCGGGAACTTTTCGCGCCAAAGATGGCGACTTCTGAAATTTTTCTGCCGGATACCTCCGGCGGTAACAAGGCGCACCTCTACCAGACGGCAGAGCGGTAAGATCCTGTTCGTGACGCCAAGTTGTCGCGGGCGGGGAGGAGGGTGTCAGCACACCGCGCTCACCCCTTCTGCTCGGGTCCGGCAGTTGCTCCTGGTGGCTCGAGCTGCGGGCCGGATCCCGGGGTGTCTCGAGCGACACTCCTCGCCCGTGAGTGAAAAGGGGGGGTGTTTGTTGGGATTATAGTTCGTGACGCCACCCACGGTTGTGGTGATGGCACCACCGCTGCTCAGTGTGGGGGTCCCGGGGATGGTGATAGGAGCAGCCAGGTGTTGTGTTGCCCCTCCGTGGGTAGGGGTTGGTGATCCCGGGGCCCGGTGAAGAGATGTGAAGTGTAGGGCCTGGAGGGCGCAGGGACGCGGGGGCAGCGCTATGCCTTGCGGCACTGTGGTACTCACTCAGCCTGAGACACGGACACAGTTTGTACGGTAAACCAACGGCTGGTAGGACGGTCCCACAGACGGTTGCACCTGCACTCCCGGTAGGTGACGGTGACGTCTCTCTTCCTTGCACCTGTTTGACTGATGGTGGCGGTGGATTCCCTCCGGTTACCCGCTCCCCGACTGCAATCTGGGCCGGAGGAGCTCTACACTTTGCCCGCAGGCGCTGGCCCTGGGGAAACTGGTGCCTTGGCGGTGGCGGTGTCTCCCCGGTAATGGTCGGGCTGTTGCCGTCAATCGGGACTTTGTTGCTGGGGGATCTGCGTCCCCTTCACTGACGGATTCGGCAAATTGGGCGACTCCTAGCCTTGCCGGGGTCCGAGAGGCCCCTGCCCTGGTGCTGACTGTCCTTCGGAACACTGCTCCAGACCACCGGGCACACAGCCAACGGGGTCCTTCCAGGAACTTCCAAACGGTCCCCCTCCGGACAGTCACCGCCGTCGCTGACCTTGCTGTTCTAGCCCTACACACAGCTGGGCTCTCAGGCTTCTCCTTCTCTCTGCTCTGTCACCACTTCTTGCTTTCCTCCTTTTCCACTTTCCTTTCCTTCACTTTCACTTCTGGTTGTTTCCTCTAGCCCCTGCCTGGGCTACTCTGCTCCTTTACTTAAGCCCTGCCCGGGCTAATCTGCTGTTCACTCGTTCATGTCCCTGAGCTTTCTGCCTGGTAACTTCCTGCCTCCAGAGTTGTGAGCTCCTTGGTGGGCGGAGCCAACCGCCTGGCCCACCCCCTGGTGTGCATCACAAACTCCTGGAGGGAGGCAACAAGGATTTCTGGTTAGCAGGTGTGCCTACCTGGAGTGTGGGGTGTAGTGGTGTTGTTATCTGTGTCCCCTGGCTTGCCCAGGGCGACACAGTAGCATGTACCCTTTGGGGTTGGAGTCTCTGGTCCTGTCCCCAGTTCTCCCTTTGCTACTGAGTCCCGAACTTCAAGGTCAGTGAGGTTCTTGATGGTCCCCTCACTGTGCAGTTTTTAACAGGTCTGCCTGGAGCTTTTGCCTGACCTAGGATTTTGTACCCTGTTGGTGCGTAGTTCCGGGAGCACTCCACCATACTCTACCGGCAACTAACCGCCTGGGCCCTCAGGTCACTGTTCCCTCCTGTCATTCTGTCTGCTCATTTCCACGGTCGCTGCTCAACTGTCTGACTATCCACTGTCTTCCCCTCCCACCTGGTTCTCTAGTGGATTGGCTCCACCTCTAGGCAGCCATCCATTGGTCCAACCCTTGCCTTGTACCTTTCTATGAGGGATAATTGGGGAAAAGAGGAATTTTTGTGAATGTTTGTGTGTGACCAGCACTAGTCTTCTTGGTCCCTATGTGATAGGCCCTGCATCCTGGTGAGGATGCAATCTTGTAGCTCCCTGATGGCTTCAGGGGCGCTACACTTACACTCTATAAAAGAGAGAGAAAAGACCCAGCTAACCAAAAGAGCTTACATTCCGCAGGAGACAGGAAGAACCCTGCTGACTAAAAGAGCTTGCATTATACAGAAGAGAAACTTATCCAGTGACTCTGGAGATTGCCATATAAACTGTGCTCTTCGGAGAACCACTTAGCTGTGATAGCCCAGATACTAACTACTACTGCACAAGGTATGATAATAGGTGTGAGACATTATAGGGAAATCTGTGTGCTGTGTTCTCTGATGCTTCAGCAGTGTGGAAAATGGTGTTAATTAGTTATGGGTGAGCACTAAAATGCTCGGATGCTCGTTACTCAAGTAGAGCAATTTGTAATGTTCGAGTGCTTGTCTCGAGTAACAAGTATAATGGAAGTCAATGGTAAGTCAATTTTTCTGGCAGACCCTCGGAAGTCTGTCGAGAGGTCTGTGGAGGGAAGAGAGAGCTAGAGAAAGAGAGAGATTACAATACCCTGAAATACTCTGTGTTGCAGGTTGAACCTGCTACAATATCTCGACATTCATTTTGTGAAATACTCTGTGCTGTTAGAAGCCAATTCTCTTTCTACTGTGTAACTCTCAGTCTGTGACCCCCCAAAGATTATCATTCCAATGAAAATATCTGTACTGTGGGTGAAACCTGTACTTTATTGCTAGTGACCTACTACAATATCTCAAAATTCATTTCCTGAAATACTCTGTGCTGCTGGAAGACAATTCTCCTTTCACTGTGTTACTCTCAGTCTGTGACTCACAATTATACCCCTGAAATACTCTGCGCTGCGGGTGAAACCTGCACTCTCCAGATTGTGATCTACCACTATATGACAACATTCCTATCCTGCAATCCTCTGTGCTGCCAGGGCGCCCTGTCTCATTCACAGTGTAAGGCTCCATCTGTGACGTACCACAACATGAGCTTAGTGCTTTCCTGAAATACTCTGTGCCTCTGATCTCCTATAAGACTGTGATGTTCTTCTGTTGAATTACTCTGTGTTGGTGTGAGACCCTTATTCTTCCACTATGAAACTCTCAGTCTATAACTTACCCTAAGATCACTACTCTCATCTTCTGAAATGTTCTGTGCTGCTGGAAGACCCAACTTTACTCTCTCCATTGTATAGACCCAGCATTGATCGCCATATAGTAACGAGATTGCATTGTATAGAGCCAGTATAATGCATAATACATAATTTAGTAAATACAATACATTGCATTCAATAAACTAAGCATAATACCGCCATATAGTAACCAGATTATATTGCATTGCATAAACCTAGCATAATACTGCCAGACAGTAACCACATTGCATTGTATAGACTCAGCATGAAACCGCCATATAGTAAGGAGATTACATTGTACAGACCCAGTATAATACCACTTTGCATTGAATAGACACAGTATAATAATGCAATATAGTAACAAGATTGCACTGACACATAACAACCACATTACATCCCATTGTATAGACCCAACATTATAGCACCATTGCCATTACCTGCATTAATCTCTGCTCTGCTACATCTGGCCATCTCACTCAGATGTAGTAAAGCAGAGATTTTCAAATGTAGCAGAGCAGAGCCGGTACGAACATCTGATGAAATGGCTAACCATCTCTACTTTGCTATATCTGAGTAATATGGTTAGATATAACAGAGCAAAGACAGATGTAGCATCTCTGACCGTCCCTGCTATGCTATATCTGAATCAGATGTAGCAGAACAGAGACAGTCAGATGAAAGAGAAATCAAGAAAAAGAGATCGTGAGAGAGAGAAAGAGAAAGTAAGAAAAAGAGAAATTAGCCAGGGAGTTTTTCAGCTCTTCAGCTCTAAGGGGTACTTTGCACGCTGCGACATCGCAGGCCGATGCTGCGATGCTGAGCGCGATAGTCCCCGCCCCCGTCGCAGCAGCGATATCCTTGTGATAGCTGCCGTAGCAAACATTATCGCTACGGCAGCTTCACATGGACTCATCTGCCCTGCGACCGTCGCTCTGGCCGGCGACCCGCCTCCTTGTTAAGGGGGCGGGTCGTGTGGCGTCACTGCGACGTCACACGGCAGGCGGCCAATCGGAGCGGAGGGGCGGAGATGAGTGGGATGTAAACATCCCGCCCACCTCCTTCCTTCTGCATATCCTATGGAAGCCGCAGTGACGCCGGTAGGAGATGTTCCTCGCTCCTGCGGCTTCACACACAGCGATGTGTGCTGCCACAGGAGCGAGGAACAACATCGGACTGTCGCGTCAGCGTAATTATGGATTACGCCGATGCTGCACCGATGATACGATTACGACGCTTTTGCGCTCGTTAATCATATTATCGAGCCTTTACACACTACGATGACGCATGTGATGCCGGAAGTGCGTCATTTTCAATTTGACCCCACCGACATCGCACCTGCGATGTCGTAGTGTGCAAAGCCCGCCTAAGAGTCCAGCTAAGTGAGGAGTCCCTGCATTCAGCTGGGAAAATCCCCGGTTTCAGTGTGGTGGTAAGATGCTTCACTGTAACTCAAGTGGCACTCAAGTACCACAGGATACTCAGTACTGATCATTACTTGACTGAGCACCCCAAAGCTCGATCGAGGGACGAGCATCACTAGCTTTCATATATACTTGAAATCACAAATTTTAGGAAATTCACCTTGACCTTCTCATCTCTACTTGGAATGCCTCATGTCTGTGTGAACTGTGTATAGAGAACATCATATTACCTAATCTATACCTACTAGCTCAGAGACAACTGGAAAATAGAAAAAGAAAAGGCAGAGGGGAAAACTGGTGAAAAATACAGGATATGAGATCAATCTATCTTTTTGATCTTCAAGTAAACCTGCATCACAGCTCATACAAAAAATTAAGTCCTTTCAAACAATTGGGATGCTTTAGCTTTCACATCTCTTACTTTGACACCCACAAAGCTATCAAGGTCATTTTTGGAGATACAATTAATTTAGTAGGATATGATAACTACATATACAACACTGTTGAATCCTACTGTAGAACTGAATGGGTTAAGTATCATCCATAATTAATTTATTGTTAATAAATAAGAATATTTACAATCCTAATAACATTTTGTAGCTCCCCAAACTTTCTAAAGTGTGCCACGTGGCCGGCAGACAGGCGCCTGCACAAACATTATCTCTCTTGTGAGAAATAATCACAGAGTAACATAAGCATAAATGCACTGTGCTTCTCCATTATTAATAACCCCACTATATAATGTGTGCGTTCTAAGCTATTTCTGGACAAGGGTTCTCTCACTCCGTCCAACAGCAATGCAATAATTACTGGGAATGAATCACCGCTTCCATATGCACTTAACTAAATCCATTAACCTCATTTATCAACAGTCATATTTGTTTGCTTCCCATTTAAAGGGAAATTAAAGATTTGTGGGTTGTGGGGTAATAGACTTCCACCTCATGAATGAAATAGTCAGATGTATTCTATAAGCCCTTGTAAGATGGCGACTGGTTACATTATAAATGGCAGGTATGTACCACATAAGTGGTGTGATCCTGGAAATTTGTGATGGTATTTTTAGTGCTACATGTTTTTGCTATAGTATTCTTTGGGCCAGGATCATAGGTAGCTAGAGACATGGGTGGGTCTGGCTACCTACATACCCCGCCCATGGGTGTGTGATGTGTGTCACATGTCTGTAAAATGGAGACAGGTTGTTTGGCACATGGAGAGTCTGCAGCCAGTATAAGAAGTGCTGGCCTGTGAGAAGGAGCCTTTGGGAGAGGTCCTGTGTGTACACTGACAGGAGACAGTGTGTGTGGAGCAGCCTCTGAGAGGTAAAGAGGTTGTTACTCTCAAAGAGGTATTGAAGCCTCTGGAAGGACCCCAGCTGAGGAAGGTGAGGGTTCGCTTCAATGGACTATAGTGAGTGTAGTCTGAGCGAGCTTCACGCAGATAAAGTCTATCTGGAACTGTGCGAGAGTACCGCGACTGTTACGGACCTGAAATCCGTGTGTGATGCAGTTTATGCTGTGGTGATAATAAACTTCTGGACTTTTAGAGACTGTGTTTCCTGTGCTACCTAATATCACGGCAAAGCAAGTAAACCCCCCCATTATACACTGTGTGAACGGTGTGTAATGTCACACCCTAAAAAAATGATAAACCCATGCTGGGAATTGAAGCATTGGCACATATAGAATAATTGTGCTCATAAATCATGATTAGACATAACTGCATTATCAAAATTCAAAATTTCCAGTTTTGCCAAAATTTTCCAAGCAATTCAATTTGCAGCAAATCGAAGGTTCTATTCTACTTCATTAATTGGCTGTTATACAATATCTGTACAATTTTTAAAGTATTTCATGGATTTTTCTTCCAATCTCCATGGTTAAGCTGTGAGCTGTGATGTCCTCCCACTATCAAGATTCGCCCGACTATTGCTGCTGCATTCTTTGCTTCTGCTTGTTAAGGATGCTTTACACACAGCGACATCGCTAGCGATGTCGCTCATGAAAGCACCCACCCCCTTCGTTTGTGCGTCACGGTCAAATCGCTGCCCGTGGCGCACAATATCACTAGGACGTGTAACACGTACTTACCTTCCTAGCGACGTCGCTGTGGGAGGCGAACAACCTCTTTTTTGAGGGGGAGGTTCGTGTGCCGTCACATAGCGGCAAGCCAATAGAAGCGGAGGGGCAGAGACCAGTCGCATTAATGACACGCCTACCTCATTGCCAGAGGACGCAGGAACGCTGCTGTTCGTCGTTCCCGGGGTGTCACACATAGCGATGTGTGTTGCTTCAGGAACGACGAACAACCTGCATCCAGCACCAGCAACGATTTTTTGAAAATGAACGACGTGTCAACGATCAACGATTAGGTGAGTATTTTTGATCGTTAATACTCGCTCATAAGTGTCACACATAACGACGTCACTAACGACGCCGGATGTTCGTCACGAATTCCGTGACCCCGACGACATATCGTTAGAGATATCGTTGCGTGTAAAGCCCCCTTTACAGGCTATGATATTCCCTCCTGACTGGCTATGCTGTACCATGTGATGTATTAGCTGGAAAGCATTATGGGGAAGCTCGACAGGCCACAGTCGAGGTCACGTCAGCCTTGTCTACCTGATGCCATACTCGCCAATGTTAGCAGACATTTTAGGGAATTCACGAGAAGCAAAACGCAAAATGTTCAATTTCGCTGAGTTCAGGGAATTCATAAACCTTTGACGTTTTCCATTTGCATCAAATCTATTTGATTTGCTCAGCTCTAATTTTGATGCTTTTACTACTGAGCCATCTTTGAAAACATGTATAGTCCATAGCTATATATTTTTATGTGAAGAAATTATAGGGAAATTGGTTATAGAGACAATTTACCACAGGTTCTCAATGGGGTTTTGGTCTGGACTGTCACTGGGCCATTCAAACACATGAATAGGCTGTGATATAAACCATCCATTGTAGCTGTGGTAGGATGTTTAGAGTCATTGTCCTGCTGGAAGTTGAACCTACAACCCAGTAAGTCTTTTACAGCTCCCATTGGTGAACTCATACATGTGAATAAAACGGATAAGTGCAATACGAGAAATAAATCACATTGCACTCAAACCCATATTATTCAATGAGGCAGTGCTGATCTATGAGTTTTTCCTCAGCTGTAATCGGCCCTGAGGAAAAAATCATAGCATACTGTGAGTGGACGCATGTATCATGGAAGACAAAATGGCTTTCACTTGTCCCACTTTTCTGGATGAGAATGAGACTGATTTTTTATATGTTAGTGTCAGCGAACTCTTACAGGTTTTCCTCTAGGATTGCCCTGTATAACTCCATCCATATCCCATCAACAATGACCAGCTTCCCTTCCCCCTGCTGAAAAAAAGCCTCCCCACAGCATGATACTACAAGCACCAATGATTGATGATGGAGATGGTGTTTTCAGGGCAATGTGTAGTGTTAGTTTTTTGCTACAAGTTGTCATGATTGACTCCTGGCTCAGCTGGACCTGAGCCTTTTTTTTAGTTTCACTTCTTATGCAGGTCACGTTAGGGGTTAATCCTTCCTGCCTCGTTCTGGAGGTCAGGCTGCTTTATTAGGGCACTGTTTCTCTTGGACTTCGCCAGTGATATTTCTGGCTCTGCTGTGTTCTGCTCTTGAGTGACCTGTTGTCTGCCCTGCCCCCCTCCTGACCTCCGTGTTCACCTGACCTGTTAACCTCCTCTGTTGTCTGTTTCCATCAGTGTCTTTCCCGCTGTCTCCCTGTTCGTTCCTTATCTGTATACCTTAATTCTGTCTTGTCTTCCCACTCCCCCTCGCTTCTAGGCTCTGATTTCCCGGCTACTGACTATTTGCTTCCCTCTGACTACGTTTAGACTTTGCCCTTGTGTACTTACAAGACCTCATGTTGTGACACGGCTTTCTGACGATTCTACTGCCATCTGGTGGGCTTGACTAGTATTACTAGGAAACGTATGAGCAGGGAATTCCCTGCTCATACGTTTCCTCCACTTTTACGCCCCCTAGTGGTTTACCAGCTAACTACCGTCTCAGATAGTTTCAGGAATCCTCTCAGTCCCACATTACTGCGCTGTACTGCTATTGTACATCTTAGAGTACAGCGTGACACAAGTAGCATTTTGCATTTGGCACTAGTTTGGACTCATCTAACCAGAGCACCTTCTTCGGCACACTAGCTGTGTCCTCTACATGACTTTTTGCAAACTGCAAACCTGATTTCTTATGGCTGGCTTTCAAAAATTATTTTTTGTCAGTTTTCTATAAAGTCAATTTGTAGAGTATATGACTAATAGTTGTTTTGTGGATAGATTCTCCCACCTGAGCTGTGGATCGATGCAGCTCCATCAGAGTGGCCATGGGCAATTTCTTTGCTTCTTTAGTTAGTGCTCTCCTTGCTTGGAATGTCAATTTAGGAGGGTTGCAGTTCTGCCTCGTGCTTTCATTTTTGGATGATGGATTGAACAGTGTTCCATGAGATGTTCAGAGCTTGGGCTATTTGTCTTTAACCTAACACTGTTATACCTTTTTGTACCACTTTATCCCTGACCTGTCTGGTGTGGTCCTTGGTTTTCATGATGCTGTTTGATTTCTAATGTTCTCAAACAGACTTCTGAGGCCAGAACAGCTGTAGTTATACTAAGAATAAATTAAACAGAAGCGTAATTTACTAATTAGATGACTTATTGGGGCAGTTGGTCCCTGAGGATTCTATTTAGGGGTATCACACTACAGGGGGCTTAATAAAGATGCCCATCACAATTATCAGATTTAGATTTTTTTAAAATATTTAGAAAACCAAGTATTATTTACTTTCTACTTCACAAGTACTAGCTACCCAATAAAATACATTTAAGTTTGTGGTTGGAACATGAAAAATATGGAAAAGTTCACGGGGTATGAATACTTTTTCAAGGGACTGAGTCTCTATTCCTACCTAATCAGTCTATGATTCTTGTGCCAAGATAACAGTATTATAAAAAGCATAGTGCAGTGAGACGCAGACAATGAGAATGACTTTGATGTCCTTTTGCTGTAATTAATTTATGACATAAATGATGGTTCATTGAGCAGCAGTTTAAAGAGCTTCTCCGGTCAAAGCTAATTGCCTGGAAAACAATGGCAATTTATGAGGTAAGATGTGCACTGCTCAGACTTTGTAACATTGCAGCTCCCTAATGGCTGGTTCCTGCAGCCTTCCCCTGGAAGCTAATGATGCAGTGGCCACCACTGCCGACTACCAGATGGTGTCATGACCTGATTCTGGGTATAAGAGTTGAGATGTCTAATAATAGGCAGTGAGGATAAAGAACGATTGGGGGTAAAGCACCCAAGAGGGGCTTTACAATATTGCAATAATGAGTGTTCCTACAGTTATAACAGGCCAATGATGACATTACATTGATTTTTGTTACCATGTGCTTTTTTTTCTCTTAACATATAATCCGACAAATCCCAAAAAGCATTTAAAAATTAGATTTACCGTATTTTTCAGATTATAGGATGCATCTCGAATTTAGAGGAGGAAAAAATAATTTTTAATGTTAAAATGAGGGTCCGTGTTATAATCCTAGTGTGTCTTAAGGCCCCGTCACACTAAGCAACATCGCTAGCAACATCGCTGCTAACGAACAACTTTTGTGAAGTAGCAGCGATGTTGCTAGTGATGTTGCTGTGTGTGACATCCAGCAACAACCTGGCCCCTGCTGTGAGGTCGTTGGTTGTTGCTGAATGTCCTGGGCCATTTTTTAGTTGTTGCTGTCCCGCTGTGAAGCACAGATCGCTGTGTGTGACAGCGAGACAGCAACAACTAAATGTGCAGGCAGCAGGAGCCGGCTTCTGCGGAGGCTGGTAACCAATGTAAACATCGGGTAACCAAGAAGCCCTGTCCTTGGTTACCCGATATTTACCTTTGTTACCAGCCTCCTCCGCTCTCACTGTCAGTGCCGGCTCCTGCTCTGTGCACATGTAGCTGCAGCACACATCCGGTAATTAACCCGATGTGTGCTGTAACTAGGAGAGCAAGGAGCCAGCGCTAAGCATTGTGCGCTACTCCCTGCTCTGTGCACATGTAGCTGCAGCACACATCGGGTAATTAACCCGATGTGTGCTGTAACTAGGAGAGCAGGGAGCCAGCGCTAATCATTGTGCGCTGCTCCCTGCTCTGTGCACATGTAGCTGCAGCACACATCGGGTAATTAACCCGATGTGTGCTGTAACTAGGAGAGCAGGGAGCCAGCGCTAAGCGGTGTGCGCTGCTCCCTGCTCTTTGCACGTGTAGCTGCGTGCACTGGTAACCAAGGTAAATATCGGGTTGGTTACCCGATATTTACCTTAGTTACCAAGCGCAGCATCTTCCACGCTGCGCTGCTGGCTGGGGGCTGGGACACTGGTTGCTGGTGAGCTCACCAGCAACTCGTGTAGCGACGCTCCAGCGATCCCTGCCAGGTCAGGTTGCTGGTGGGATCGCTGGAGCGTCGCAGTGTGACATCTCACCAGCAACCTCCTAGCAACTTACCAGCGATCCCTATCAGGTTTGATCGTTGTTGGGATCGCTGGTAAGTTGTTTAGTGTGACTGGGCCTTTAATCCTACTGTTTACCTTGGGGAGCGGCAGTGGTGGTGCGGCTAAGGAAGGTCCCAGGAGGCAGGGTCAGCGATGCTGTGGGCTCAGAGGAGGAGATGTTGCATCTCAGGAGGGTTAGTGGACGGATGGTCAGTGATACTGTGGCCTCGGGGGTGTCGTGGTGGTGGGCGCCATTGATCTGCCGGCATGCTGCAGGGGTGTCACTGCACAGGAGGACTCAGGACTGCCACAGGATGGGGTGTTTGGCTGTTGCTGCTGCATTGGGTGCCTGATCTGACTGCAGACTCCATTGAATCACCCGCTGTTGACCGCGGAGGCGGCACATGCGCAGAAAGGTCTCCACGGTCATTTTCTTGAAGTCCATTGCATTATTTTGCGCACGCACCACCTCGCAGCCATTTTCTAGAAGTTAATTTCATGCACCCGCTGCCACAACACCGCAGTGACACCCTCAGTGTCGCCGACCCTGCCTCCTATGACCCCGCTCCACCACTGCCGCCCCAGTAAGCCATATCCGCGTTGTAAAATGCACCTTCATTTTACCCCCATGAGTGGTAGGTTGGCATTGTGTATGAAATAGTGAATTTAGATTTTAAAGGGAATCTGTCAGCAGGATTTCACCCTCCAAACTATTTATATGTACATGTAGCTCTTTTAAAGACAATTCCATCAATACTTTTACACGGTCAGTCCGATGATTTGTTACTGAGAAATAGTATTGGACAATGCAAATAAGTAGATAATAGCAGGGACTAAAACATAACTTTTAATCTATACATTAAAAACAGTATCAAAGTGCTTGTGCATAAATTGTGCAATAACAAAATAATAAATAGTGGTGCCAATTGGCAACATATTACACAAATCTCAGCCAGATCTTCTCCATGGGCAAGACTGCACACCGATACAGGATTAGTCACAGGCTGGAAGGACCAGGGTAAGGCGTTGGGTAATGGTTTAACAAACCCTGTCGTGCCCTGTGAATGTACTTCCGCCCTGACAAGGGCAGCCCCAAATGACTTGTCTGCCCCGCAACCACAAAATAGAAAATAGAGACGTCCTCCCGATGCGTTTCCCTCTTAGTAGCAAGAGTTCCTCAGGGGAGACAGAAAAAAAGGGGAGATCAGCCTGCAGTGGCAGGGATCAACACAGGCTAATGGGTAAAAAACCTATGTGCCCAGGTAAACGGTGATACATAGCCACTGAAACCTCCCACCACTTTATAAATGTTCAATAACTATGATTACCTCCATCTGTGTAAAAGAGAGAATTCTCCAAAGAGCACGATAAACTCCATTATTCTGTGTAGCATTGGCGTCTGAGGTCACTTCCGGTTTGGCGAACCTCAGACTTCCGTGTTCCACCTTGGAATGCATAGTCACCAATTGGAATGTAGTACTGGGTACCAGTGTGTGAGGTCACTTCCGGTACGTGCCAGAGGACAGTGCACAGGCGCAATAAAGCGGTCAGGATCAATGGTCACATGATACAAAGACATGCACGGTCACTTCCGGTTTCGTTCATAGCGACACCCATACAGAGAGGGACAATCAAGATCACCAATCAAAGGATACTAAGGCGTACATCACTACTTCCAATTTAGCTAGCAACCATATATTGTGACTAGATCCACCAACGTTACTGTCCTTAGTAACCATCAGGTGACACCACTCTGGGACAAACCTAGAAATAAGGAGGCAGATAGCCCATGGACCAAATTTATTCTTCAGCCCTTCCTTTTTGGCCCTAACTTTATTATAAGGTTTCCATAGATCCAAGGGGGATTATCATTAGGGTGGATATCTCTTGAATGCATTGATTTCCAGCCCGGTCTTTTTTAGCTAGGGAATGTTATTGACCTTTCCCTGTCCCCCCCCCCCCATTTTCATTTTTAATCCTTTACCTCGGTATCCGCTAGGTGTTATGCTCCTGTAGAGCGCCAGCCTGGTCCATGGACCAAATTTATTCTTCAGCCCTTCCTTTTTGGCCCTTATTTTATTATAAGGTTTACATAGGTCCAGGGGGAATTATCATCAGGGTGGATATCTCTTGAATACATTGATTTCCAGCCCGATCTTTTTTAGCTAGGGAATGGCATTGACCTTTCCCTGTCCCCCCCCCTCTCCCATTTTAATTATGTACCTGCTATTAGACAATGCAAATAAGAATATAGGGTTGAAGCCCCTGTCACTCCAGCTCTATTTTTAGCCCAGGACTGCCACCTCCAACTTGACAATCTCTATGCAGTGCAACAACAGGCAAAAGTGCCATCAGTGGAGGAGGGGGTGCTGGGTGGAGAATAGAGCTGGAGTGACAGAAGCTTGAGATTTACAAATAGTTTTTCAGTTTCTCAGTAACAAAGAAATGGACTGGTCATGTAAAGGTATTGCTGGATTTGTCTTTGAAAGAGCTACATGCACATATAGTTTGGAAGGTTAAATCCTACTGACCGTTTCTCTTTAAAATCAAAATTCCCTATTTAATACACAATGCCACTATGCCACTCATGCTTTGTTTCTGATTGGCTAATATTTTTTTTTTACCTATCTCACTACGATGTAGAAAGTAATGGTTGTTTATTCTGTGACAGTTTGAGATGAGCGGATCAGGCAAAATTCAAAATCACCTGTTCGTGTGTTTTTCTCTAGGAAATTCGTCCATTTATTCTACAAGAATTTAATGTCCCATTTTAAGCTCTGTGGTTTGTACAGCTCCCAGACAATAATAAAAGAAATATGTGAAAAAAAATTGTTATACTCACCCTCTGTTCACCCCTCCGACCCCTCCGCGATTTACTGGCACCCATCCAGTCCTCGCCGCATCTTCTGATCCCCTGCTGGTCACATTAGAATCTTTGTTTATCTTGCACTGTGCTAAACTTCTAGGTGTCATGGCATCAGGGAAAGTTCTGTGCAGGCACGTGTAAGGCTAAGTTCACACATGGCAACTTTTGCTGTGTTTTTGGTGCATTTCTGAGGTCACAAATATGCACCTAAATACATGCATTTCATTGTCCCAGCAACACTATGAGATTTTGGTTTTGCTGTCCATACTGGGCATCTTTTGTTGGCTGCATCTTGGCTGCGTTTTTCAAGATGCAGCATATCAATTCTTTTTCATTCTTACCACGTTTTTGAGCCCTCCAGTCAATATTTTTGACATCAATAACGCATTTGGCAAAACGCGGTAAAAACGCATCAAAAACGCGGTAAAGTACATTGTCTTTTTGCCGTGGAGCATTTTTGGTGCATTTTAAAGATGCACTCAAGATGCACTGACAAAAAAGATACCGCGTGTGAACGTAGCTTAAGGTCAACAGTGTCATGATGACGAAATGACATGTGCCATGACTTTCCGCAGGCATGTGCAGAACCCTCACTTGCACCATGATACCCAGTAGTCCAAAACAGTATGAGAGACTTGAAGATTCCATCATGAGTAACAGAAAATTAGAAAATGTGGTGTGGACTGGATGGGTGTCGGTGAATGGTGGAGTGGCCAGAGAGGTGAGTATAAGCCCATGTGCCCATGGGAGAAATTAACTGTGGATTTTTTTATGGAAAACCTGCGTATTTTTTAAATTTTCCAGATAAATCCGCGGGTTTACGCAAGTGTAGACCATCCCCATGTTATCCTATGGGATTTGGGGAGTGCTTTATCAATGCTGTGCTTTTTGCGGCTGCGGTAAATGCTGCAGATATCCCGCAGGCGCACGCAACTGCATGTCAATTATTCATTTGGAATTATCTGTGGAATTCCTGCCTTTCCACTATGAAGATACAGGCGGGAAATCCACAGGAATTCCGCATAAAATCCACACTGTTTCCGCAGGTTTACCGCAACAATTCCGCAGAAATACCACATCAGTATATAGCTGCGGATTCCGGGGAGTTGCTGCGTGAACCTGCGGAAATACCTGCAAAAAAGTCCACAGTTACTTTCTCCCGTGGGCACATGGCATAAGGTTTTTCAAGTTTCTTTTAACCTTTTGATGGACCATCATGGTTCAGAAAAATGTCAGCCAGTGCCATTTATGCTGAATACACGCCAAAGCAAATTAAAAAAATTAAGCATTTTGGGAAATGTGGATTTTTAGAAAATTCGAGTAAAATTCAAATCTACCTAAATTTATTTGTTAATTTCCAATGATAATATTTATATATATATTTTTATGTTGCACTGTATTTTAGAAAATATGAGCGAACATGACAGATCAATTACTTTTGCTAACAGGACACAATGTAACAAAGATCAATTATTGTTAGAAATCATAATTTCTCATTGATTGGTAAAGTTCTTCTATTTATTTCCATTAAAACACCTAGAGACAGTTGGGACACAGCAAACGAATAGATGTAATTAATCAGAGTTAAAAAAAAGCACAAAAGATCAAGTAGGTTTTTAGGTTTTACAGCAAAGCGAAAAATAGTTGCTTGAATTAGACAGACACTATCTATACAAAAAATTAGTACCCGGGCTGACTTCTATTCCATAGGGTTAATGTGATGTTACTAGCTTGTATGAAGAGTCCCACAGCACTTAATTACAAAATGATATCTGAAAACCTAATTAAGTTTCGTAACAGAATGTAATTGAATCAGATAAACATACTGACTGAATACTAAGTCAGGGATTGGGCTGTAAATGGATTATTACCGAGACTGTGGAATTATAAAATGACAAAATATAACCTTGCTGTTAAATACATAGAATATTTGATTATTTGTTTTCAGATAAATATCAATTAATTAATTAATCAATTAATCTTTCATAAAAGAATCAGGATTGTTATCAATATAATCTTATTAATTAGAAATATTCAATATAAATTATTATAACTATTAGTAGTTTAACTATATGTAATTAGAAGACAATGTAGCAAACTGTGAGACAATGAGAACTGATAAAACCTACTCCCTCATGGAAAGAAAAAAGATTATTCTTCTTAATATCCACATCCATTTTCGCTGCTGTCTCTATGAGATCTAGATATAAACATGGAGCCAATGTATAACTGCTGTCTCAATCTACCAATTTTAAAATGTATCATCTGCTAAAAAAAGCACAAAAAGGTTAAAGAAAAGCATAAAAAAAGTTAAAGATAAAGAGCTTTTTCATTTTGAGTAAAATTCAGGAACCACGTGCACCATTTTGAAAAATTTAGCACAAAAACCATCAATATTAAAAAAATACACGAATGATGAATCGGGCCCTTTGAGTATTTTTGATGCATGTTTTGAAGATTTTATAAGGGAAATGATGGAGATTTACAGAACATGGGGACTTATCTATGGCATAAATGAAAGGAGCTGTCTATCAGTGAAAACCCGTTATGAATGACTGTAGGGTAGTGACTAAAGTAAAAAAGACCCTCTTTCCTTACTCTCGAATCATAGGCACTCATCTACTCATCGTTGTGTCTTGTGTCCCTCTCTTAGCATGAGCTGATCTTTATGCAGATCCCCGGGCTGGGACATTTATAAGGGGCTTTCTAGTAATGGACAATTCCTTTAATATACTGTAGATATGAGATCCTTAATGGCCATCAATTTACATTTTTCATTAAATTTAATTCCCAGTGATCCTATAGAATCTGTATGGAAAATCTGCATTGCTTCTGTCCCATGTATTCATCCATGAAGGGGTTCTGCCATCACAGATATGTATGAAAAATCAATCAGATACACATGACCATTACTGATCAGTAGCTATACCTTTACAATAAAGCATTTGCAGCACATACTACAGACAAAAAGAACAGCCAAGAATTATTTTACTATCATTTTTCTACCATTTACTAGAGAAAGAAAAGCATCAATCTGATCTGGCTGAGGATGATATACTATAAAGGGAATCTGTCACCAGTTTTTGTTTTTTCTAATCTGAGAGCAGCACGATGTATAGACAGAGACCATGATTCCAGTAATGTCTTGCATACTGGGGCTGCTAGTTGGAGTTTAAATAAAGTCATTGTTTTATTAGCAGGAGACTATCACTAGAGAATAGCGATGGACGTACCCGGGCTATAAACGTCCGGATCTGTGCAGGTTTAAAATAACCTGAGCACCGACCCCGGGCCCGAAGTTCTCAGGGAACACTGGGTAATGATCTGGGTCCGGCCACCCGGTTAACAAAAAAAAAATCAATGAAAAAAATAAAGAATTTAAGAATAAAGCAAGCGCTTTATACTTACTGATGTCCGCACAGCCTCCACCTGTTCTCGCAGGTAACCTGACCTCAGGTGATCTCATTGAACTCAGTGACCTCAGCTGAGGTCAGGTTACCTGCAATCACAGGTGGAGTACCGTGGAAACCTCCAGCTGTGAATGCAAATAACCTGAGTGAGGTCACCGCTAATTGCGCGGCTAAATCTCTGCCTGAAGCTTGCAATGGATGGTCATGTTCTGTGCCCGCGTGCTCTCACTTCAGATGTAGCAGAGCTGGAATCGCAGTGGGACCTTGTGTGGATTACGTCGGACCTGGGTTTTTTGGGGTTAATAAAAGGGGTGAAAGAGGGTGGGATTTTTTGTATTTTGTTTTCAAATAAAGGATTTTTTTCATTTTTGTGTTTATTTCTTTTCAATTTCAGATTAATAATGGGGAGGGAGTCTCATAAATGCCTCCCATTATTAATCTAGAGCTTAGTGGCAGCTGGCTATTTTTAGGCTGGGGGGCCCCATAAGCATGGGTCTCCCCAGCCTGAGAATACCAGCTCCTAGTTGTCGGCTTTATCATGGCTGGCCATTTACTTATATAATTTAAAAAAGCCTCTTATTTTGATACACAGCCAAGATAAGCACACAGCTGGGGGCTGCAGCCTGTATCCTTATGCTTTATCTGTGCTGAGTATCATAATATGGGGGGACCCTACGCAATTTTTTTTCTTTATTTATTTTTACAGCAATAGAGATGGACACACAACTCCTCTAATTGAAAGCAGTCAGACATGTTGCGACTGAGGGTGGGGGCAAGTATGCTAGAAAATAGAGATGTGGGGACTGCCGGGGGCTGTGTAAATAGTGCATATGCATGAGGGATAATGAGCAACCCTGGAAGTAGCGTTAGAGCCATGTGGGAGACTTCGTAAGTATAACGAACTTGCTCCAATCCCCCTATGCCTTCTACCACCATTTCAAAGCATCAGATTTTGATCCCCATAGACTAGTATGGGGAGAGGAGTCCAGCCAGATATTCAGGATCAATGCCGGGCCCGAACCGGGAGTTTATTTTAAACCCTTTTGGACCCACCAATCCTGGGTATCTGCGAGTCCGCCCATCACTACTAGAAAACTAGTAAGCATGTAGTCCTCCATATTTGTGAGATCTGAGTAACTCAGCCCACACCACTAATTAGCATTCAGAGAACTGTGAGATCTGCAACTCATAAAATACTGATTTTTTTTTTTTTAAAAAAAAAACAAATCTAAAGAGAGCAGCCTAATAAGTGAGTAACTCAGTGAAATCAGTTTTTTTTCTCCATACATTATGCTGTTCTCAGATTAAATAACAAAAACCTGGTGACAGATTCCTTTTAATATCTACAATTACTTTATGTAAATAACTGTGACATCTATCTGAGGCCACTGGCTCAAACGGCTATCTAAGAGAGACTAAGCTCAAGCTGCTCCATTTTGCATAATCTGAAAAAACCCTGACACTCTTTAACCTCTATACAGGGATCTAGATTTACAACAGGGTCCAGGAGATTGCTGCTTATGCATGGGCTGCTGTCCAGAGGTACGAACCAAAGGCAGGAATGGTCGCCAAGCAGGGTCAAATGAAACAGGACAAAATCAGGATCCATTAGAGAAGTCGTGGGGCTGAGTCAAAAGCAAGATGACAGCAAGGTAGAAAAATAATCAACAGGCAGGAGAAGCATCCGAAAAACAGACTGAGGTCAAACAGGAAAACACCAATACAGAGCAGGAAAACTACCAGACCTAACTAGGGAAGCACAAGCAATGTATGGAAGCTTCCAGAATAAATCTGGAAGCTTAAGTAGGGTGTGGTGCCTTCTAATAGCCTGAGATCTGGAGCTGATGACTTCAGCTGGACAGTACACACACCAACTGAGTCAGACTGGAAAGTACTGCAGGTCCCAGTCACGCTAAGGCTACTTTCACATTGCGTTTTTACTTATATTCAGTGGTCCCGTCAGGGCATCCGCCTGAATCGCCCCTCCCCCACAGCGCAAAACGTGTTTCGGAAGCAGGCGCCGACAGACTCCGTTAGCGTGTGCTCTGTCTTGCACCATTTTTGCACATATACGTTTTCTGCAGGCAGACACCCAAACGTTTTACAGGGTGGGGGAGGGGCGGTTCAGGCGGATGCCCTGACGGGACCACTGAACGTAAGTAAAAACGCAATGTGAAAGGGGCCTAACCTTAGTGGATGGGCAGAACCTGTGCTGTCCAGAGTTTCTGCTTGTGACTTCTCTATTACCAGCACTGCCTACACAGTAAATATGGCAGCGCCTGGTGACAGAAGCAGATGTCGCAGACTCTGGTGGAGATGTGACAATAATATAATATACATGGATGACTATAATAGAATGGTCAATTAAACTAGAACTCATTTTGACCACAGGGATATCATCTATCACGCTAATTATGCAGAGTTTTATTCCAGGTTAATATTAGATTATGCACATACCCATCGGCTCTCCAGGGTAGGCAGGCATGCTGGCATATCTGATGAAACACTGTAATACATCAGAATAACAGTAAGACAAAGAATTACAGAGGTGAGTTATAAGAAGCAAGATGTTAGAAATGATAAAATGATTGATTAAACTGTGTTACTCTTTCCCTCCTGTGTCATTTTGTAGCAATTCTTCACCCATTTGATCTGTGTCAAATATCACGGCTTTGATGGATGAGTTTCCTAAATTTAACTCAGCTGCCAGTACTAAATGATGCACTTTGTCAATGAATAAAGGGTACAGGTAATGTCCATCTTTCCTGGCTTGGGAGAGAAAAGATGTCATTACGGTCTATAAGTCATGTGCTAATTAAAAAGTGACAATATCAGTCATCTACAGGTGGGAATAGGCAGCATCTGTTTGTTACCCATGCAGGGAGGGTATGAGCGATGGATGTAACACAGCCAAACCTTCCAAAGCACATGTCATCTCACGGTCCCGAAACAATTAAGCTGTTTGTCTCCCCCCGTACGATCTCACACACATGTTTGCTGTCACTCATGTGACAGCTTGTGCAAATGTTTAGTGACAAGAATCAATGCGGTAGAAAGACGGCAATGAATTGTAGATCAGACCACAGGGACAGGAAACTCGTTTGGTGAAAGTGAATATTGGTAAGAGTATACGACCCCGAAAGGGAAAGTAAAAGCTTTATCTACGGTAATTTATAAGAAAAAGTGATGCTGGGAAATAAATTAATTATTCAAAACCTTCATGCAGAGGTAGAAAGTAAATCAAATTTGGTTCCTTAGCATAACTTATATCAAGATGGATTTATGGTTTTGGACTGGCTTTTGATCATTATGTAAGCACAACCGCTACATTAACTGCAGAAATACAGTTTAATGGCTTCAATTATTTTACATATAAATTTGTTATATTTTAATAGCGTTCTATAATAGAAGAACAACATCATAAAGGCAACCTGTCAGGACTATTTTACTACAAAACCAGTGGTGTGCCTGTATAGGTCCAAGTACAAGGATAAAAATAACACCTGTTTTGCAGTAATCTAATGTGCCATCCTGAGAAATACAGATTTGGCTAAGTATAGCAGTAAAACTGATACTTGTCTTGTAGTAATCTGATGTGCAAATCCAGAGAAATCAAGCTTTGAAGTCACATGCAAATCAGCATACAAAATGTATAGGGGGAGTGTCCATGCATTCCGCATGCCCTCAATGTACTTCTAGGCTAATTAACATGTGATTCAAAGCTTGATTTCTCTGGATGTGCACATCGGATTACTACAAGACAGATAACAGCTATACTTCCCCTCCACGTACACGGACACTTGGGGTACGGGATAATGACACTGACACTCAAGGTACAGGATCATGACGCTGACACATGGCTTTTACCAACAGCACCCAGGTTTTCCATGATCTGAAATCCCTCTATCAGCACCCATCTTTCCTATGTTCTGATATCCATCTTGTCCTCGGCACCCATCTTTCCCCATGCTCTGCTATACATCTTTCCCTCAGCATACAGCTTTCCCATATCAGAGCATGGGAAATCTTGGTGCTGAGAGATGTACAGCAGAGCATGGGAAAGCTGGGTGCTGAGAGATGTACAGCAGAGCATAGAAAAGCTGGGTGCTGAGGTAAAGAGCCTTTTTCCCTCAGCACAAAACATTCCCATCCCATGCTTGTATTTTTGTCCCCCCTCGTATATAGTTCTCCAAATACTATAATGGCCCCCATATAGCCTTCTATTTAGTATAAAGGGTCCCACATAACCCTTCATATATTAGAATGCACCCCATAGTCCCCCATGTATTAAAATGCATTTCCCATAGTTCTCCATGTATTATTATCAACCCCATAGTTCTCCGTATATTAAACTGCACCACATAGTCCTCCATGTTTTATAACGCACCCCCATAGTCCATGTATAAGGTAGCCTCTATAGTCTTCCATATATTATTATGTAGCCCCCATAGTCCTATATGTATTATAATGCAGCCCCATAAATCTTCATACTGTATTATGCAACCCCATACTCCTCCATGTATAATGCACCCCTATATTCCATGTATAAGGTGTCCTTCATATTGTATTACGCAGCCCCATACTCCTCCATGTATAATGTACCCCTACAGTCCATATATAAGGTGTCTTTCATGTTTATTATGCAGCCCCATAGACCTCCATGTATAATGCAGCCCCATAGACCTCCATGTATCATGCAGCCAGCACCCCCAGGCCTCCATGTGTCATGCAGCTAGCCCCTCCAGGGCCTCCATGTGTCATGCAGCCAGACCCCCCAGGGCCTCCATGTGTCATGCAGCCAGCCCCGCCAAGGCCTCCATGTGTCCAGCCAGCCCCACCAGGGCCTCCATGTGTCATGCAGCCAGCCCCACCAGGGCCTCCATGTGTCATGCAGCCATCCCCACCAAGACCTCCATGTGTCATGCAGCCAGCCCCTCCAGGCCTCCATGTATCATGCAGTCAGCCCCCCCAGGGCCTGCATGTGTCATGCAGCCATCCCCTCCAGGGCCTCCATGTGTCATGCAGCCAGCCCCCCAAGGCCTCCATGTGTCATGCAGCCAGACCCCCCCCAAGGCTTCTATGTGTCATGTAGTCAGCCCCCCCCAAGGCCTCCATGTGTCATGCAGCCAGTCCCCCCAAGACCTCCATGTTTCAAGCAGCCAGCCCCTCCCCAAGGCCTCCATGTGTCCTGCAGCCAGCCCCCCCAATGCCTCCATGTGTCCTGCAGCCAGCCTCCCTGTGTACACACTGATTTATAAAAAAAATAATAAAAACAAGTACTGACCTATCTTCTTCCACCGCTATTCTGTCCTCACTTCTACTTGTTTCACCGCTGCTCGTCCTCACTTCTGTCCTCGTTCCCCCGTGGCTCCGGTCAGCGTCCTTCCATCCTGCGCTCTCACCACACACAGCAGTCGCGCAGTAGTGATGTCACCGCGCAGGCATGGAGGAAGAATGATGATTTATAGAGCAGCGCCAGCCGCTCTATGCAATATCATAGCAGTGTGCGATGACGGGGACCTGGTGCCACCGCCACTGACACCAGGCTGGGGGGCCCGGTGCCAGCGGCGGCGACCGGGTCATTTAGCGGCCGCATGGTCTGTAGTAAAACTGTCCTTCCAGATTCCTTTTAAATAAACCATCATTATTCTTTGTGCTACAGTGAAGGAAATAATTATTTGATCCTTTGCTGATTTTGTAAGTTTGTCCACTGAGAAAGACATGAACAGTCTCTAATTTTAAGGGTAGGTTAAGTTTAACAGTGAGAGATAGAATATCCAAAATAAAATCCAGAAAATCCCATTGTATAAATTATATAAATTTAGTTGCATTTTGCAGAGAGAAATAAGTATTTGATCCCCTACCAAACATTAAGAGCTCTGGCTGCTACAGACCACTTAGATGCTCCTAATCGACTCATTACCTGCATTAAAGACAGCTGTCTTAAATTGTCACCTGTACAAAACACTCCTGTCCACAGACTCAAATAATCAGTCAGACTCTAAACTCTACAAAGTGGACAAAACAAAAGAGTTTTCTAAGGATGTCAGGGACAAGATCATAGACGTGCACAAGGCTGGAATGGGCTACAAAACCATAAGCAAGATGCTGGGTGAGAAGGAGAGAAATACAAAATGACTGTCAATTGACATCGATCTGGGGCACCATGCAAAATCTCACCTCATGGGGTATCCAGGATCATGAGGAAGGTGAGAGATCAGCCTAAAACTACAAGGGGGAAACTTGATAATGATCTCAAGGCAGCTGGGACCACTGTCACCAAGAAAACAACTGATAACACATTACGCTGTAATGGCTTAAAACCCTACAGTGCCCGCAAAGTCCCACTGCTCAAGAAGGCACATGTGCTGGCCCATCTGACGTTTGCCAATGTACACCTGAAGGATTCTGAGAGTGATTGGGAGAAGTTGCTGTGGTCAGATGAGACAAAAATTGAACTCTTTGGCATTAACTCAACTCGCCATGTTTGGAGGAAGAGAAATGCTGTCTATGACCCAAAAAACACCTTCCCCACTGTCAAGCATGGAAGTGGAAACATGTTTTGGAGGTAATTCTCTGCTAATGACACAGGACTACTTCACCACATCAATAGGACAATGGATGGAGGCATGTACCGTAAAATCCTGAAAGACAACCTAATTCCCTCCACCAGGACATTAAAAATGGGTCGTGGCTGGGTCTTCAGGCACGACAATGACCCAAAACATACAGCCAAGGCAACAAAGGAGTGGCTCAAAAAGAAACACATTAAGGTCATGGAGTGGCCTAGCCAGTCTCCAGACTTTAATCCCATAGAAAATGTATGGAGGGAGCTGAAGCTCCGAGTTGTCAAGCAACAGCCTCAAATTCTTAATGATTTAGAGATGATCTACAAAGAAGAGTGGAACAAAAATCCTCCTGACATGTGCGTAAACCTCACCAACAACTACAAAGAAAGTCTGACTGCTGTGCTTACCAACAAGGGTTTTGGCACTAAGTATTAAGTTTTGTTTGCCAGAGGAATCAAATACTTATTTCTCTCTGCAAAATGTGAATACATTTATATAATTTATACAATAAGATTTTCTGAATTTCATTTCGGATATTCTATTTCTCACTGTTAAAATTAACCTACCCTTATAGATTGTTCATGTCTTTGTCAGTGGGCAAACTTACAAAATAAGCAAGGGATCAAATACTTATTTCCTTCACTTTATACTATTACTGTGTGCACATTATTTAGAATGTGAGTGCATCTGCCCTGTGATTGACAGCTGTGCTATAAGGTTCTATACTGTACACCAGAGTTCCCCAACTCCGGTCCTAAAGTGCCACCAACCGTGCATGTTTTCAGGATTTCCTAATATTGCATTGGTCATGTAATGATCACCTAAGGAAATCCTGATCTGTTGGTGGTTCTTGAGTTGGGGAACACTGGTGTACACACCGATCACCACTGTAAGACATTTTTACGCACATGCATGTCAAACATAGCTGGTAATTTAATTGATTGCTCAATGCATTATCGCATCAGCTCACTTCAGTTCTATCGTACCATATAGATCTGATAATGCTGTAATCTTTCCAGTGTTTTGTCATGTTCAATGCCATATGTAACCTTTTGTTTCTAAAGGTTATTTACAGTATCAGCCTTTGCTGGATAATGAAAAACTATAAAACAGTATAATGCACCAGAACAATGCATAAACACAGAAGATAAACTGCTGATACGACACAGCCTGTCATAAACATGACAATGTGTACTGCAGAGATACATCATCCATGAAATACTATTTTTTATGTCTTTTTGTTTTCAAATGGCAGATTATATGCTAAACATTAGCCATCAGGAACCTCTGAGCATGAGATGTGTGAACAAGTCCAAGATTTCGCCTGGTTGCTGTGGTTAATCACCTAGATCTCCAAAATTACAAATCTTGCAAAGTGTTCCCGATATACAGACTTTCATGGCTGTCAAAAGTGGTCCTAGTAATGACACCCCGTGAACCAGCGACAGGATCAAGAAAGCCCAAGGCTTACTGATACGCAGGGGGATTAAATATTAGCAAGTCTATTGCAATTTCACATAGGAGCTACAATAGTATAAATTGCTGAAAAGATCAAAGTAGGTTGTCTCATTTTGGACATTATGTCATATCACCAAATCACCCTTGCAGCACAAGGGTTTAAAGTTCTATTTATTGAAGGATAGGGGAGAGCCAGAGTAAGAAAGTTGTCAAGCTCTGTATGCAGCTGACTTATACCATCATGTGAACAGAGATCGGCCCCCACTGTAAACTGCAGCACCGTCTTTCACTACCTGGGGAGAAAAGGGTTAACATTTGGAAGGCAGCAATTACAAAAAGAAGAGGGGTAGTCTTCTAGAAACTGAGGAAAGTGAAGCCAAACTGGCATTGGAAAAGAATAGGAAAGTGTCCTGCTTGAGACTATGACAACAAAGGGTAAAGTATATTATGGGTGAATGAGAAGTAGTTTAGAGTGTAGAGTCATGACGATGACTGAGAAAGAGAGTAAATATATGCTGGATACCAAGAAAAAAAGGAAACTCATGCTTGGGATTAAGTGAAGCCATACTGGGGTATGAGTGGGAAAGGGAAGTGAGATTGAAGACTAAAGGGGGCTTTACACGCTGCGACATCGCTAACAATTTATCGTCGGGGTCACGGTGTTTGTGATGCACATCTGGCGTCGTTAGAGACATCTCAGCGTGTGACACGTACGAGCGACCTTAAACGATTGGAAAAGAGACAAAAATCGTTGGTTTTGGAGAAGTCGTCCAAAAACCAAAAATCGTTGTCTCGTACGTAGCGATGTTGTTCGTCATTCCTGCGGCATCACACTTCGCTATTGTTCGCTACGGCAGTGATCACCACATATCGCTCGTACTACGGGGGAGGGTGCCTTAGTGATATCACAGCGTATAAAGCACCTTTAAGAAAACAGTGGAGCTGTGCTTAGGATTCAGAAGAGGAGAACCATGCTGGAGATTAAAAACAGAAGGAAACAAACCATACTGTAAATTGAGTGAGTAGGATTGTGCTGAGGATTACATATAGTGAACTCATGCTAGGGTCTGAATTAAAAAATTAAGTCATTTTAGGACTAAAAAAGTGAGTAAAGTCATGCTGGGGACTGAGAAAGAGAATGGAATACTGTTGGGGACTGAGAAATAGAGTAGAGCCATGCTTAGAGTTAAAGGTTTGGATGGTTTGGACTCATTTCATTTCTGGCTATTGTCCCCAGCCACATCTTCTAACCATATCTTCTATAAAACTCTGGAGTCTGGAGTATGTAAGAGACCAATCCAAGGAGTAAGACTCTGATTTATGCTGCACATGTTTTGGGCATCTTAAATTGTATGACAGGTTCCATTTAGGGTCAGGATACCCCACATCACAGCTTTTGGCAGTTAGATGTTATTCACATGGTTTGCGCCAGCCTTGTATGAAGTTCCTGGCACATGCAAAGGTGCTTGTATCTGCTAGACCACTATTTCTGTCAGGAAGTTATCCTGACTTCTCAGCACTGCATACATACCTAACCTTTAGTTAGGATTAATTAGGACTGCTACTTTAACTATTAGTTGTTTGATCAAACAAATCAACTTAAAGGGCTTGTCCACTACACAGACAACCCCTTCCCAATCTGATCTTATACCTTCATTAAAAAATGCTTATACTCAACTCCGGTGTCGGCACTGTTCCAGCGGTCACTCGCTCTCCCAGAAATAGCATAAAGTTATTACATTATAGAAACATTGCACCCAATAATTGCTGGCTTCACTCTCCCCACCTTCGGATGAATCGAACCTCAAGAGGTACCCAGAGCTGCGGCTGCTTTCTCACTTGCTATTGATGTTTGATATACCCAAAGGCAGGGAGAGGGAAGCCAGCTTTAATTGGGCACAAGACTCGCATGTCATACAACTTTACGTGAGCCCCGGGAGGAGTGCGAGTGCCGACACTGCTGGAATGACGCTGACCCTGGAGGTGAGTATAAGCCTTTTTATTCTAACGGGGGCAAAACTCAGATTAATAAGAAGTTATCCAAATAGTGAACAACCCCTTTCTAACAGAATTTCTCCAACACTTCTTGATCTCTCATATCATGGGGGTTCACTGTACTGTTATAAGTTGCAGGAGGACAGGTACTAAAATCTGGTTAGTTTTATAGTTTGTGGCATTATCCCATTGGCATAATAAAAATTTTGTGGTGCAGATCACCAACCCAACAGCACCAACCTCTCAATCCCGGAGCACTTGCATACATCTTCCTAATAGAATGGCATTAAGGAATCTTGTTTCTCGTGCCATCAACTGATGTAGGTGATAGTAACATGCTAATCAGTCCTTATTACTAGAGTTGATGGAATATTTTTAAAGTTGAATTTGCCAGGTTGAACGAATTTTTGCTAACATTTAGTTTGCAGTGAATAGATTTGCCATAAATCACAATGCTGCAAAGCCTCCAATTTCACTGAAAACCCATATGTAAAACTTTGAGGTTAGCTGGGATTGCCTCCAACTGTGAGATTAATATTAATATTTTTAAATCAAACACATTGTTCGTAATGTCAAAGTGACCTCAATATAGAAATATTTGGTAACTTGGTAGTAACAACCAATTTAATAAAACAGAACACTGACAGACTTTTTGTTTTCTTTAAATTATACAATGGACCAAAAATTATTGCTCATGGTCATTTGTGATAAGGTAGATCCTTCTGTGCAGAACACTTACCAAAACTAATGGATTGTTATCAGAGATAATACCATTTTGATCTGACTAGATGAATGATGTGCCATATATTCTATAATGCCCTCTGCTTACCCCCAACAAATACGCTTGCTGAAGGCAAAGGAGGCCAATTTTATTTGGAAGTGCTACTGTGTAGATGACTGGTGCCAGAGGTGTTGGTTGTTGGCTGTGCTTCTGATGCCGCTAGCGGCTCACACACTTTTAGGCCTGCGACACACATCCGTGCTGCCGGCACGTGTTTGTCATTTTTTACACGTACCGGCGGCACGGAGACACGTTAACCAATGCTACCCTATTGTAGCAGGCACACAAACGTAAAACTACACGGAACGTGTGTCCGTGTGCGTTTGTACGTGTGTGCGTTTTTCAAAGCGCTGACATGTCAGTGATTTCTCCCGCAGCACGGGTGTCACACGGCCCGCACCCGTACCACACGGGTGTAGTGTGGATGCGGTCCCGTGTGACACGCGCCGGAGAAAACACACATGTCAGTGAAAAAAAAAAAAAAAACATTAACTCACCTTCTCCAGCCCTCCTGTCTCTGCCTCTGCTGCCTCTTGCTGCCGACCGCCGCTCATTATTCTCATTGAATATTCACTTCACTGCCTGGCAGCAGCAGCAGCAGGGAGACGGGAGGGCTGGAGACCGAGGATCAGCACCACGGACAGCAGCGCGGACATCAGGAAGGACCAGGTGAGTATGTTAATTACCGGTTCTACGTGTGCTATCGCGGATAGCACACGTAGAACACACGTGTCCCGCACGTACCAGAGACACGTACTTACCTGCACGCAACACGCAGGAAAAAATACGTGTCTCTCGGCACGTGCGTGAATTTCACGTGAGTGTGGCAGAGGCCTTAGTTATTGCCATTGCCATTTATTTTTTTACTATATGTTTTGTACAACACTATAACTGACTTTTAACAATCTTTTCATCCCCAACTATTCAAAAAATTGTGTATCAAGAAATGTTGGGTTGATAGGTACATGAACATAAATGGAAATGTGGCAGTAGGCCACAGTATAGCTATAGAATGTACAGTAGTAAAATTGGACAAGTAAAATGGGTTTGCAATTATAGACATGCACGGTTAAATGTCTACGTTTTTATAATTTTTCTTTCTATTTGTTTCACAAAATTTGACTGCCTTCCAAAAAATGGTTTATGAAAAAATACTAGGTAGGTCCAATTCCAAAAAGCGAGCACCTGCAACAGGGTATTGTATTAGTGTGGTATGTCGTGAGGTAACATTTTTACAAAACAATTATTTACAACATGCTTTTTTTTAGGTAGACACTTGCAGTTAAATGTCTGGATTTGTTCTTTTGGATTTTTGGGAAACTTTCTTTTGGATTTTTTTTAAAAACATTTTTTTTTCAGTTAGTCTCTCCTTCAAAAAAAGTATTGCACAAAAAATGTAGAAACTCATTCACTTATGACAAGCAAGCATACTATCTTATATTGATTTTTTTTCTGTAATATATATTGTGCTGTCTTGCTTCTGCTTTTTAGTGCAGAATTAAAAAAAATGGACAATTAAAAAAATGTATAGATGTAATTAAAATGTAAAAGGACAATTTTCAAAATTGATAGTAGCATCTCTCTTATGTTTCTTTACCCTATCAACTGAATATCTGTATGATTCCCAGACTCCAGTTCTCATCTTCTTCAGTACTTTACTTATATGACACATTATTGTCTGGGGTATTTGTTTAATGTTTAGGGCTTTCTCTTCCTATGTCTATTGCTGATCTTTGACTTCCTCTTACTACTCTGGAGGTCTAAAGGGGAAAATTTATCTTTGCGGAGAGCGTCAAGCTGATGTAAGGAGACTTATAGGCCATGCAATGCTCCTCTGGGAGTTTAAATACACAAATAGCTTCCTTAGAAGGAAAAGTACTTGATCTATGGAGCTATGTATTTAATTGAGCAATCCTACAAGTCAATATCGACTCTAATGAGACTTGCCATATGACTTAGGATAAGAGGCTAAACCAGAAACATTTGCAGACACGTGTTTTTTCTAGGGGTTGCCTCTCCTCAATGTAAAGCAGAAGATTTGGTTCGGCTAGGTGAGGGGCCTCTGACTGTGAGTCTAAAGGCCCCGTCACATGCAGCGATATCGCTAGCGATATCGCTAGCGAGTGTACCCGCCCCCGTAGTTTGTGCGTCACGGGAAAATCGCTGCCCGCGGCGCACAATATCGTTTGGAGCCGTCACACGGACTTACCTTCATAGCGACATCGCTGTGGCCGGCGAACCGCCTCCTTTCTAAGGGGGCCGGTTCATGTGGCGTCACTAATCGGCCGCCCAATTGAAGCGGAGGGGCGGAGATGAGTGTCTGTAACATCCCGCCCATCTCCTTCGTTCCTCATTGCCGACGGCCACAGGTAAGCTGTTGTTTGTCGTTCCCGGGGTGTCACACGTAGCGATGTGTGCTGCCTCGGGAAAAACAAACAGCCTGCGACCTCAACAATCAGCGATGTTTTGAAAATGAATGATGTGTCAACGATGGACGGTTTGGTGAGTATTTTCCATCGTTAATGGTCACTCGTTGGTTTCACACACAACGACGTTGCTAACAATGCCGGATGTGCATCACGGAATCCATGACCCCGGCGATATATCGTTAGATACGTCGTTGCGTGTGACGGGGCCTTAAGGCTGGACGTAGACGAGAGTATGGCATCGGATGTGACAGCATCGGATGCGATATGTCAATGACCCCCGGCTCAGGCTCTGCTGCGAGCGTGAACCGAATGTCATGTGATTGTGACCGAATCCTGCAATCGGGTCACAGCTGCAAAGCTGAGGGTAGGTGCTGCGGAGGAGAGGGAGGGGTTATTTCCCCAATCTCCTCCATTGTTAGCCTGTGCATATATCGCATTGCACTGGGATAACATTCAAGTGCAGTCTAATGTTTCTCTCGCACCCATTCACTTGAATGGGTGCGAGAGATACGGCTCTCGCAGAAAATCGCAGCATGCTGCCGCTTTTCTCGCATCCAGAATCTGGATGTGAGAAAAGCTGACCAACTGCTCTCCCTCATTGACTAGCATTGGTCAGATTGCAATGCGAGATTTTCTCGCATTGCACTCGTCCGATTTTCACGCTCTATTGAACCCTAATGTTCTAAATTTTCTTATTTTATTCATCACACTGAGAGTATTTAAAAGGTGCTGTTCATAAATCGCCAATTCCTTTAATTAGGCATTCCCACTCAGTCATCTAATCAGTAATTATTTACGCCTTGTAACATCCAGATTATAATTTTTCTTTAATTTTGTTACAATTAAGATCAAGAAATGCAATTCCAGCAGTGTTTCCCCCCTAAGGGCTAAGGTGCAAGGTCTGTGTTAAAGAGCTTAGTAGTGGTGGAGTTACATTAGTCCTCGTCTTGTCTTCCCCCAGGAAGAAGCTAACACAAAATGCACATTTGGGTCCCACCAGACTGCTGCTGGTTACCTTTAATTCATGTATTGGGTCTAGAGTTTCTGAGGAATTTTGCCCACTTGGGTTATACCTTTGGTTATGTTCCCTTACCACCTCCATCTGTACTCCTAACATTTTGACCTATTTGCTATAGAATTGGGGGTGGGGAAAGCAGGGAATTCGAGATTGATTAATGAGCGGCCGGCATATTCAAAGTAATTGTTGCCGCGTATTCTCTGCACAGCTGTTCCTCGCCGCGCTGGTGATCGGGGAGTGGTATGAGCTGGGGGAAGAAAAAAACCGAGCACCAATGTAAGTATGACTGAGAACAGCAGAAAAAAAGGTAAGTATACTGAATTTAATTAAAAAAAAAAAAAAATAAGATCGCTAGTGTAAAAACGCACACGCACGAAACGTGCTGAACACGGACATACTCCGTGTGCGGTACGTGCAGGCACGGACCCATAGACTAAAGCGAGTCCGTGCCTGCGTGCTGCCGGCCAAAAACGGACATGTTGTCCGTGTAGAAAAGCGCACACACGTACTTAACTCACGGACACACGTTCCGTGCGATTTTACGTGTGTGTGCCATCTACCATAGAACAACATGGGTCTCCCTGTGTACGTGTCTCCGGTACGTGCAAATACGTACCGCACACGTACAAATTAAACGGATGTGCGTTGCGGGTCTAACGCAGTGTTTCTGCAGCGATTTGAAGTGCACATGAGCTGTCAAATCGCTGCAGATTTTTCAGCATGGACACTACGCAACGTGCGCATATAGACTTACAATGCGGCATGTTCAAACTGCTGCTCTGAATGTGCCCTACTGCTAGTAGTGGCAGGTCAGAGGAGTGAAGAGGCAATGAAGCTGGTCAGTTCTAGTGATCCTGGCAGCCTCAAAGCCTCGCTGGTAATCTGTATAGACAACAGCTTGCAAACTAAATAACCAGCCAACGCTGATAGAATGCAAAGGTGGATGGTCACCTAGGCAACGAGCACTAAGCAATAAAAATAAAAATCCCTATTTTCTCGAGATCAGAGGGGATTTTTGTCATGTTTAATTGCAAAGTGTCTTGCTTGTATAAACACTTTCAAATGTATTCCCTTAAAAAGTTGAGACAACCGACTTTAAGTTACTATACAAATCTATGTGAGCAGGACCTAATTATCTCTAACCTCAGCATCTCCTATTTGTTCTGAGCCTGCCTTGAAGTAAATGTAATAAAATTATAATTAACTGCAATTTTTTTTATATAAACTCTTATAACCAGGACTTTCCGCAATGAGTGCTCTTCTAGATATCTACATGATAATTACATATTTGTTACTCCCTAGTTGCACAGGATTTCAGAAAACATCTGTCAGCAAGACAGAATTATGTGCGGAGCTGCATATTGATACCGAAATCACCTAGATGTTACAAAGACGAGCGCGTCTGAGAACTTTCATAGCCCAGCACTGCCACCTGCCTGTAGAGCGCAGTATTATTTCTCAAGAATATAAATAAGCACAGAAAACAAACAAGCAGGCACCTATATAGTGGAACCTTGGATTACGAGCATAATTGGTTCCGGGAGTGTGCTCTTAAACCAAGTTACTCTTATATCAAAGTGAATTTTCCTATAGGAAATAATTGAAACACAGACAATTCGTTCCACAACCCAAAAATATTTGCTATATTTATACAAACTTATTACAGAAATACAAAATAATGTACTGTATTCATATAATGCTATTACAGTGCACTAATACAAAATACTGTACAGTGCAGTAAAAAAATATATAAAACAAATTAAACTGCACTTTAACTTACAATAAAATTGTTGGTGTGCGAGAGGTACAGTATAAGCAATGTGCTGCAAAAAGAAGGTACAGTGCTATATCCACACATGCAAATTGATAGACATACTATATAGTATATACTGTACTGTACAATGGTATACTGTATACATATGTACAGATTGTTACCTCTAGAGCGGGTCAGAGTGCGGTGAAAGGACAGAACCGGAAGTGTGCATAGTGAGTATTTGCTCTTATTGCAAAGCATTGCTCTTAAACCAAGTTACAAATTTGTAAAAAGCTTTGCTTGTCTTGCAAAATGCTCTCAAACCAATTTACTCTTAAACCAAGGTTCCTCTATATGTGTTTTTACATAAGAATCCATTATCACGCTATATGTACTCACAGTAACTCAATATACCCTTTATTTAATGCATTTTGCTTCTGAGAATAAAACTTAACTATAGAATAAAGCATAAATCAGTGCTTTTTGGGTTCAGATAGATTGGACGCTATGAAAAGGAAAAAGACAATAATTTATTATAGTACAAAGCTCTATATACTTTTTAGAAAACCTTTCAAGTTGCTGTTATTTCCTTATGTAGAGTAATGACCTGCCATAAGGTGAAATATATCTTGGAGATAAACAGAACATATGTAAAGCACCATGGAATGGCACTATAATAATAAATAATAGTAATAATGTTTCTACTTTCCCCCTTTAAGGCCATGTTCACATGCAGCATATTTTTCTTATGCAAATAGGAAGCTGCGTTTTAGCGTACCAGCAAAAGTTATGGATTTCCGGAATCTCATGCACGCACTTTTTTTTCCTGCTTTATTTGAGCACTGCAGCATTTCTGAAATCTGCAGCGTGTCAATTCAGTGTTTTAACAGCTTTCTAGCAAAGTTTTTTCACCCAAAGAAAGCAATGACATTGTGCAAAAAATGTAGCAAACAGATTTTGCTAGGTTTTTGCAGAGTTTTTTGCGTTTTCACTGAATAAAAAAAAAACAAAGCAAAAAACCCCACAAAACTAACTTTAGTAAACGTAGTGTAGACAAATCACACATGTAATCTGCAAAAAGAATACAGCTTAAAAATGCTGCAAAATCTATATTTCAAGAATTTTTACTGCCGAGAGATTTTGGCTAGAGAAAAAGCCTTACAAAAACCCCTATGTGTGAACATAGCCTTAGTCTGAAAAAAAAGAATTATATCCTATGTGAGCGCTTTTATGTGCATTTTTACATGTGTTTCATTGTGTTTTTGACTCGACATTCTTTTGTCTCTTGTTGGTTCCTAAATAAAGCTGCTTTGTTTTTGAATCTTCCTGGTATTTGGCTTAGAAAAAACTTAATTGTTACAGTCCTGTGCAGATTACTTGTGTGTTTAATGCATTTCCAGCATGGAAACACACATGCGTTTTTTTACCGGCGTATTTTATGCATCTAATGCAAGTCTATGGGTAAAACCTGCACATAAAACTCAGCATACTCGCAAGAGAAATTGACAAGTTGCGGATTTGAAACACGCGCAGCAGGTCAAATTACGCTAAGTAGAAAAGAAGCGCAGTGGACCAGGAGATTTCTATAAATCCCATACACTTTGCTATAAGGTACTATAAGACACTGCGTTTTTGATGCAGGGAAAATACTCAGTCTAAAAAAACTCACCAAAAACTCAGTGGATACACAGCCTTAAGAAAAAATCATACTGCAGTGTTCAGACTGGCTGCGAGTCTTCTCGAGAAGTGGCATAGAAATATAGAAAGCTGTCATGCTTGGGTGGGAGAGCCACGGCCAGTCTGAGCATTGTGGTGCCATCTTAGCCCATGTGCACAAGTTGAATATTTGGTGCATTCTTTACCTCACTATTTTTAAGCCAAAACCAGGAATGGAAAAATTAGAGGAAAAGTATAACACCATGTTTCCCCATAAATAAGCCCTACTCCTAAAATAAGCCCTAGCAATTTTTGGTCTTTTCGGAGTAAGGCTTAAATATAAGACCTACCTTAAAAATTAGCCCTAGTTGCAGTTCAACAATGAAGTGTCCATGCAGCTAAAAAAGTTAAAGAATACTGCAGGACACTTCATTATAGAAAGCAGACACCCCAAAAGAGAGAAGACAGACCCCACAATCATAGTCACCAGACTGGGACTCTGTGGAAAGTGAGGACCTGCAGTGGGACGCATCGAGGACCTGTGATGGAACTCACACACACTACAGATACACATACACATGGCGTACTGTTCTAGTGATCTGGGAGATTGTGGAATGATGCGTTCCACCACAGGTCTTTGATACGCTTCACTGCAGGTCCTCACATTCACAGCGTCCCAGGTCCCCATGTATGCCGTAAGCAGTGTGGTATCACCAGATGTGTATGTGTGTGTGTGTGTGTGTTTAATGTGTGTGTGTGTGTATGTGTGTGCATGCCAGCCGGCCTAAAGTAGGGGAGGACCACTGTGGAGAAGACAAGGACCTGCAGGGAGCGCACAATGAGGACCTGGAATCAACGTAGACGTTCGAGATCTGGAAGTATGATTCTCTTGGGGGGTAGGGTTCTGCCTTTTTGGGGGGTAAACTTACCCCAATATGAGCTCTTCCCTGAAAATAAGAACCTAGCGCATTTTTCAGGGCAAAAAATAATGTAAGACAGTGTTTTATTTTCGGGAAAACAATATAAACACGTCACCATTTCAATACTGAGGTAAAAAAAACTCACCAAATATGCAACATGTGAACGTGGCCTTAGACATTTGATACCGTATGAGCTCTGTGTTGGCAGCTATTTAACCTGTACAATCAAGTTTAACTGAAAAACTCAGCACTGCTACATCTATAGTATATACTTTGGCAAAAAGAGAGAAACTCAATAACATACAATGTAAAAATATTGTCCTTCTTTGATGTATACATAGGATATGAGTAATACAAGACGGGTGTGGCAGCACTTGATAAACTGCATACATTGGAGCATAACATGAAGTGTTGGAGCAGGTAATGTGTGTTTTGCATAGTCTATACGACCAGTTAATGGCTGATCAGGCAACCTTCAATCAGAAATTCAATTACCCTCTTACATACCATTAAAGAGGTTGAGCTCTGTGTGTATGTGTATGTATGTGTATGTGTATGTATGTGTATGCCTGTGTGTGTGTGTGTTAACCTTCACATTGTCTAGAGATTCTACATCAATACCCGTCAGGTATAATTCCTGCAGCATTCAGTTCTGCAGCTTCTTGCTCTGCTCCCAGAGACATAAATCTCCGACTATATCCATCACCTTGTACAGATTTGCCGAAAAAGCAATTATTTCAATTTCAGCAAAATATATAAATAAAAAGTTATTCATCAATGCAGAACTTTTAAGTAGATTGTAATTATTAAAGTCTGCGCCTCGGAAGGAGAAGCAAAACTCATCAATATTCTAGACCTGTGTACGAACAGGAAAAAACAGGGATTTTATTGTGATCATATTTTGGATTTATTACTGCTACCGAATGCAAAGAAGACAAGTAATCAAGAGGCGTGAGACTAATATTACTGTGATACTGACAGACAGCGCTCTGAACGCAGGCTGAATGAGCAGTTATATGAAGTGAAGACACTTAAAACTTCAGAAGCTGACGCATAAATATCCATAAGATCAGCGCGCCGTACCTCCGAAACTGCATTATTACCAGATCTTAGCTCTTTCTGAACCTTGATTCTCCGCGCAGAAGCGGGATTTGTGTTGTTTCTGTTGCAGTTCCGCAAAACAATAAAACTAGACATATAGAAGCAATTAAGTAGAAGCAAAAACAAAACAGGATATCAAGGGAAATGTCAGGCTTAAATATGCACTGGTGAACCCAAGAAATGGATAACGTCTCTTGATCACTTTTACAATCAAACTGAAATGCCTTACAATGTGCAAATATAGGCAAAAAGAAAACATGTTCTTCTTAAAGGGGTTGTCTAATCTTTACAACACTCTATTTTCATTTATTTATGCCCTAGTAGAGGAGTGTTCATTCTGAGCTATAATAGAGATCCCCCTATCCCCTTCACCGCCCAGCCTGTTTCCACCTTCCTGACCAGGCCAAATTATACAATTCTGACCCATGTCACTTTACGAGGAAATAACTCTGGAACTGTCACTGGTGTGTCACGGGTGACAGTCATGTGGTTTCTGGCAATAGAAGGTCACAGCATTTGGCTGCACAAAATGCTCCCTAACTTTCTGTTGTTCCTGCTGTTATTATTCATTGTCCTTGGTAACTTTCCCGCTGAGTTTTCACCTATTACCATTTACGACCCAGGGGAGCTAAACTTCTGTCCAGCTGCTGATTATCAATATTCCATTTGTGCTTAAATACTCCCATCTTCCCTGGACTTGTGCTGGTGATATTATTCAGTTCATTCAAGCTCTGGTTGCAAGCAGGTGGCTTATACTAATCTATGGTATCGCTACTGAATCTTTGCTGACCTTCTGCCTGAGTCATCTGTGGATAAGTATAGTTCCTTCTTTTCCCCATGTGTCCTACTTGTGTCTTCCTTTAGTGTTTAGTGGGGTTGACGAAGAGCTCATTCCACCTGTTCCCTATTTAGGGTCCATCACTAGGGATACTTAAGGATAGGTATCCGGCTTGGTAAATAGGTGTGAAACCTATCTAGGGTGGTGAGGGACCCCAGGGACCAGCAAAGGTTTAGTCAGGGGTCACAATCTACCCCGTCTATTGATGCAGGGGTTCCCTTCCTTTACTTTTCACCACTCGCCTGGTACTCCCCCATACCTAGTGTGACAGGAATGCTTTAACAGATCTCAGTAATTCTGAGATTGCTTTTTTTCATGACATATTGTACTCTATGATAGTGGTAAATTTTGGTCAATATTTTTTTGCTTTTAGTTGCGAAAATAATGGAACTTTGGCAAAAATTTTGAAATTTTCAAACTTTTAAATTTTATGGCCTTAAACCAGATACTTATATCACACAAAATAGTAAATAACATTTTGCTACATATCTACTTTGCATGACCATCATTTTTGAAACATCACTTTTTTTTTTAGGAAATTTCAAGGGTTAAAAGTTTATCAGACATTTTTCATTTTGCCAATAAAATTTACAAAACCATTTTTTTAGGGACCACATCACAATTGATGTGACTTTGAGAGACCTAGGTGACAGAAAATAACCTAAAGTGACATCATTTTTAAAACTACAGCCCTCAAAGTACTCAAAACCACGACCAAGAAGATTAGTAACCCACTAGGTGTCTAACAGGAAGAAAAGCGATGTGGAAGTAAAAAAAATGAAAACTATTTTTTCCCACAAAAATGTTGCTTTAGCCCAAAAGTTAGCATTTTTACAAGGGTAACAGGAGAAAATGGACTATATAATTTGTTGTGCTATTTCTTTTGAGTAAACCATTACCCCATATGTGGTAGAAAACTACTATTTTGGCATACGGCAAGGCTCGGAAGGGAAGGAGCGCCATTTGATTTTTGTAGGGCAAAATTGGCTGATGTACCTAAACAGTGGAAACCTCAACAAGTGACCCCTTTTATTAAACTACGCCCCTTAAGGAATTTATCAATAAATGTGATGAACACCTTGAAAACCCAAGTGTATCACAACATTTTATTAAGTTGAGTGGTGAAAATAAAAAATCATATTTTTCCCATCAAAATGTTTATTTTCACAATGCTAACAGGAAGAAATGGATCATACTATTTGTTATGTAATTTCTCATGAGTTCATCGATATTCCATGTGTGGTGGGAAAACTACTCTTTGGGTGCACAGCATGGCTTGGAAGGGAAGGAGTGCCATTTGACTTATGGAGCATAAAATTGAGCATAAAATTGGATAGAATAAAGAGTGGATACCATGTTGTGTTTGCAAAACACCCAGTGTTGTGCCTAAACATTGCAAACCTCCACAAGTGACACCATTTTGGAAACTGCACCGCTTAAGGAATTTATCTGGAGGTGTGGTAAGTGCATTGAACCCCAAGGTGCTTCACAGAATTGTATTGAACCAAGAAAATAAAAAAAAATCTCATTTTTGCCACAAAAAATGTTGCTTTAGCCCCAAATTGTTTTCACAAGGGTAACGGGAAAAATTGACCATGCAATTGTTCTGAAATTTCTCCTGAGTACACCTAGACACCATATGTGGTGCAAAAAACTACTGTTTGGGTGCATGGCTGAGTTCAGAAGGGAAGGAGCACAATTTACTTTTGGAGTACAAAATTGGCTAGAATAGATAGCGGACGACGTGTGGAGAGCCCCTGACATGCCTAAACAGTGGAAACCCCCCACAAGTGACCCCATCTTGAAAACTATACCCCTCAAGAAATTTATCTAGGGGTGTTTTGAACACCTTGAACCCGCAGGTGCTTCACAAAAGTTTGAGCCGTTGAAGTAAAAAATAACATTTTTCCCCAGAAAAATGTTGCTTCAGCCCCAAATTGTCCATTTTCACATTGATAACAAGGGTTTTTCCTGAGTACACTGATACCCAATATGTAGTGGAAAACTACTGTTTGGGTGCACAACAGGGCTAGGAAGGGAAGGAATGCTATTCAAGTGCAGATTTGGCAGGAGTCTACTACTGCAGGCGCTATGTCTCAAATATGTGGATGCTAACTGCAGTCTAGGCACATTGAGTGGCTCAGAATGGAGGGGAAGCATTTGGATTTAGGAGCAGATATTTTGCTAGACTTCTTTTGGAAGGAGCCATGTTACTTTTCCAGAGCCTTTGCGATATCAGTAACTTGGACACCTCCTATATCTCTGTTAACAGGTGATGGACTGGCGTGGAGTCTTGTTTTTTGTGTGTTGAGTTTTAGCTTTCTTTGGTGGCATTTTGGTGTAGAAAACATTTTGGATCAGTTCTCATGTATACAGTGCTCTATGCTCACACTTAGATCGGATTCTCATCTAAATACCTGTAACAAGTGATTCAAATTAAACCCCCAAATGTTCTATTCATTAATGAGGCACACTGACTTACACCGGTGTCCATTTGGTATCTCTTTATTGGTGTCTGGCTTTTCAGAGGTGCACAAACCAATCATGCTTTTGTGCATGGCTAAATAGAAGCCTAAAAAGATGGACACTGCTGGCTTATTGGCCGGACAGCATTCACAGTATCTCCATCTGCCTCATTATAGTGAATCGTCTGTCAGGGGTTCCATCTGAAACACATAATTCAGAGATTTACATATAAATACTGGTGTAAGCACTCAGCATAGAGTGCAGGATAAATGTGAGCCGAGCCTTACTGCAGTCTTTGGATGCCAGAATAAACAAATCAACGGCAGGTCAAGAATTGGTTTTATTTCTTTTTTACACTGTTCCTTGTGCAGTATAACTGATTAGACAAATTTATTCCTCAGGTCAGTGTGATAAAAGTGATACCAGATTTATATCGGTATTTTTATGTTTGGCTGCTATCACACACTAAGAAATGCTTTTATTTCTTACAAAAAGTTTGTCCATTGCCATATTTTGAGAGCGATAATTATTTTTGTGGCTTTCTGCTGAAAGAGTCTTATGAGGGCTTTTTTGTGTGGGACAAGTTGATGTTTTATTGGTACCATTTCTGTGCACATATTTTTTGATCACTTTCTATTCCGATTTTTAGTAGGCAGTATTAGCAAAAAAACAGAACTTCAGGAATTTTTTGTTTGTTTTTTTCTAAGCCAGTTACAGTGTGGTAAAAGTAATACAATAGCTTTTTTTCAGGTCAGTACGAAAACAGCAATTCAGTATTTATATAATTTTTTATGTTTTTCTGGTTTTGCACAATAAAAACAAATTTTAAAAAAAATAATTGTTTTTGTATCGCTATATCCTGAGAGTTATAAGTTTTTAATTATTTATTTTTCTGCTTATGGTGCTGTTTGCCAGCTTGTTTTTTTGCGGAATAAAATTACGTTTACGGCTATACCATTTTTATTTATATTTGTCTTTTTGATTGCATTTTATTCCACTTTTTGTTCAGCAGTTTTATGGGACAGCAGTTTTTTGCCATGTTCTTTTATTTATTTATGTTACAGTGTTCACTGAAGGGCTTAAATATTGTGACAATTTTTTAGCTCAGGTTGATTTGGATTTCGTGATGCAAAATATAAGTGCTTTTTTTGTCTTTTTCTGTATTTACATAAATATATGTATATATTGGTGTAATGTTTTTTCCATTTTTTCCTTTTTTATGATTTTTTTAATTTTTTTTTTACTTAGTCCCTCTTTTTGGGCCATCATTGCAATACATTATAACTGTCAGTTTGGCTGTGACAGAAGCCTTTTAGACAATGATCCTGGCATGGTTAAACAGGCTTTCCATAGCTGGCTGACCTGGAGGTCATCATGATAACCTCGGAATGCCATGGCAACAATCGGGCCCTCAGGATGACGCTCCGGGGTTGCTGATTGGATGAGAGAAGGAGCTCACTCCCTTTCCCAGCCTCCTAAATGTTGTGATCGATATTGGTTGGGGCATTAAGGAGGTTAAAAAACCAGGGGCAGTGCAGGCAACGCGATATGGGGTTTGGCTGTCACATTAGGCGACCTCCCAGCTGCGATTGCTCTAGCACGGCTCCTGTGCTCCACATGATTGCCATGATGTACCCATACGTTGAAGGTCGGGAAGCCCTGCCCAAATATGATGTATTATTATGCAATAGGTCATGAATTGCTTCGTAACCTGAGAGCACCATGATGTAGGGACAGCAACACTGAGTCAACTTGTCACTTACTGGACTGTGTTTTGCTGTTTCAATACAATGAGTGTTTTATTAGCAGGAAATGTTAACCCTACAGGACAAACTGCCCTTGTGCCTACTAGCCCAACCACGCCCCAGCACTGATTAGCAGAGTTCTGCCAATATACATTGTACACAGAAAACTACTAATCAGTGGTGTGGGTGGGGTTTTACATAGCTCAGCATTCCAAGCTCTGCTTGATCTGCAACAGAGATATCTATTATTCTATTAAAACTGCAGCATCCAGTAAACTAAGTAATACATCATTGGAATCAATGTCTCTTTCCCTATATCATGCTGCTGTCACATGACAGCAAAAATCGGATAAATTCTCATTAAATTAAATAACCACATTTAATACTACATTTCTCCTATAAAGGCCATTGCAGATTAAATGAGCAGCTGATGTCAACGTCCACATGCAAAATCAGCAGTCTACTAGGGCTCTTGAGAAGCAGACCTGTCGTAGTCATATTTTATAGGTATGAGACTGCTCTTTTTGGTTTTATGAAAGAAATGGTATGGTTTGTTAAAGAGGTTATCTGCTTTATGCCTATCTGTTAAATGGATCCCTTCGCACCCATCTTATTACATAACATCCTCCAGATTGTGATCTGTGGGAATATCTCTCATCAATGGCTCATTCCAGAGTCCACTTTTCTTGTAAGAGTGCTATCCATGCTTTTTACAGATAGAACTTGTACCTATGATAGTCTATTGGGTTATGCACATTTTTTTCTCTTTGTTTTTTTCTTGTCTAGAGGCTGCCATTTACATGCTTGGAACGTGCATGTTTACTGTTTTTTTGTTACAGCTCAGTTTTTTGATGTTTTTTGTCTGCTATCTTGCTTTACTGCAAGTTGGGGGTGCAGCCCTCCTTATACTGAGGCTGAACAACCAATTGCTTCCCACTTTGTTGTGTATTTAATCTGGGAACCAGCTGACCACTTGTTACAATCCACATTGGAGTTCTGATAGACACAAGTCAGGTATATATAATGGTTTTAACTTTAGTTGGTTAGGGACTGTCCCAGAGGGTTCACCGTGACGAGGTGGGCTGGCTTCTTACCTTTTTGCAAAAATGTATATACTAAGTACCCTGTTATTAAGCACTTGCATTTTATTCATTATTATTCGGGGTATCTTTCATACAATTTTTCTCTTTGTTTTTTTCTTGTCTAAAGGCTGCCATTTACATGCTTGGAAAGCGCATGTTTACTGTTTTTTTTTGTTAAAGCTCAGTTTTTTGGTGTTTTTTGGGTTATGCACATATCTGATGTTTTCTGTTGGATCGAGTGGTCCGTGCAAAAGCGTGGAGACATGTCTGATAAAAAAATCGCCATTGCAAGTCTATGGGTCTGTGGAAATTCAGACAGAACTCAGTTGCCGTCCATATGGTGTCAGTTTTCATGGACTGTTGACAGGAGAAACTGCAGAAACTTTTTTTTCCTCATCCAAGAATAGTCGATGAAACGCGGATCAAACTTTTCAAAAACTCAAGTGAAACTGATCAAAGAAACTTGATCCCTTTTTCTAAGGTTGAAAAAAATGGATGAATGAGCTCAAAGGGCTGCTTCTCACTTGCGAGTTTCTCGCAGTAGAGCAATGCGAGAAAATCTCGCATTGGAATCGGACACATGTTAGTGAATGATTCAGCTCTCATCTGCGATTTTTTTCTCAGTCCGAATCGGACTGAGAAAAAAATCGCAGCATGCTGCTTTTTTGAGAGTTTCTACTGCGAGTTTCTCCAATGCAAGTCTATGGGAGAGTGTAAAAAATCGGATGTCATGGGACAGCACTCACACCATCCTAGTGACATCCGATTTTCTAAATACATTTCTCGCATGTTTCCTAAAACACTGAAAACGAGCGATGTCTCCCAATGTTTGTCAATCACTATTCTCTGTCAGTCGGTCTCTCCCTCTCGGTCTCTATTCTCTCTCTGTCGGTCCGTCACTATCTCTGTCCCTCTCTCACAGTCTGTCGGTCATTTTCCCCTCCTCTCTCATACTCACCGATCCCCGATACCCGGCGCGGCGCTGCACGGCTTTCTCACTGCTCCGGCGGCTTTTACTGTTTTGAAAAAGCCGGCCGCTCATTAAAGAATCTCATATTCCCTGCTTTCCCCACCCACAGGCGCCTATGATTGGTTGCAGTGAGACACGCCTCCACGCTGAGTGACAGGTGTCTCACTGCACCCAATCACAGCAGCCGGTGGGCGGGTCTATACTGTGCAGTGAAATAAATAAATAATTTAAAAAAATGGCGTGCGGTCCCCCCCAATTTTAATACCAGCCAGATAAAGCCATACGGCTGAAGGCTGGTATTCTCAGGATGGGGAGCTCCACGTTATGGGGAGCCCCCCAGCCTAACAATATCAGCCAGCAGCCGCCCAGAATTGCCGCATACATTATATGCGACAGTTCTGGGACTGTACCCGGCTCTTCCCGATTTGCCCTGGTGCGTTGGCAAATCGGGGTAATAAGGAGTTAATGGCAGCCCATAGCTGCCACTAAATCCTAGATTAATCATGTCAGGCGTCTATGAGACACCTTCCATGATTAATCTGTAAATTACAGTAAATAAACACACACACATGAAAAAATCCTTTATTAGAAATAAAAAACACAAACACATTCCCTCATTACCAATTTAATAAGCCCCAAAAAGCCCTCCATGTCCGGCGTAATCCACGGACCTCCAGCGTCGCTTCCAGCATGAAGGTGACAGGAGCTGCAGAAGACACCGCCGCTCCGGTCACCTCCAAGCAGCAACTGAGGTGAGTAGCGCGATCGGCTGAGCTGTCACTGAGGTTACCCGCTGTCACTGTTGGAGGATCCAGCGGTGGCTGCGATTAACCTCAGTGACAGCTCAGCTGATCGCGCGGCTGTCTTCAGTTGCTGCTTGGAGGTGACCGGAGCGGCGGTGTCTTCTGCAGCTCCTGTCACCTTCATGCTGGAAGCAACGCTGGAGGTCCGTGGATTACGCCGGACATGGAGGGCTTTTTGGGGCTTATTAAATTGGTAATGAGGGAATGTGTTTGTGTTTTTTATTTCTAATAAAGGATTTTTTCATGTGTGTGTGTTTATTTACTGTAATTTACAGATTAATCATGGAGGGTGTCTCATAGACGCCTGACATGATTAATCTAGGATTTAGTGGCAGCTATGGGCTGCCATTAACTCCTTATTACCCCGATTTGCCAACGCACCAGGGCAAATCGGGAAGAGCCGGGTACAGTCCCAGAACTGTCGCATATAATGTATGCGGCAATTCTGGGCGGCTGCTGGCTGATATTGTTAGGCTGGGGGGCTCCCCATAACGTGGAGCTCCCCATCCTGAGAATACCAGCCTTCAGCCGTATGGCTTTATCTGGCTGGTATTAAAATTGGGGGGGACCGCACGCCATTTTTTTTAATTATTTATTTATTTATTTCACTGCACAGTATAGACACGCCCACCGGCTGCTGTGATTGGGTGCAGTGAGACACCTGTCACTCAGCGTGGGGGCGTGTCTCACTGCAACCAATCATAGGCACCTGTGGGTGGGGAAAGCAGGGAATACGAGATTGTTTAATGAGCGGCCGGCATTTTCAAAATAGTAAAAGCCGCCGGAGCAGTGTGAACGCCGTGCAGTGCGGCGCCGGGGATCGGTGAGTATGAGAGAGGGCTGCTAACTTCACTCAATCGGGGGATTAGTGGTCACCGGTGAGCCCTTCACTGGTGACCGCTAATCAGGACGCGGCACAGACAGAGCCGCAGCATGACAATGAAGTCGGGGGAAGTTAACCCGAGTTCATTCTGATTGTGCGGCTCTGTCTGTGTCTGCTGTCATCTGCCATTCAGCTCTGCTACATGGCTGTCTGTGTCTGCTGTCAGCGGCCATGTAGCAGCGCTGAATGGCAGATGACATAGTAAAAGATATGCATTACACACGCATTACACACGCATTACACACGCTAGTAAAATCATTAATTTATTCAGAAATAGCATCGCACTTGCGTTGCACTCGCACCTAACGTGAACTAAAATCAGCCGAGTTTTTTTCAGCCCAGTCGGACCGATTTTACTCGCATAGATGTGTTTCCACCCAAAGTGTTCAATTTTCTAGTAACACAGCCATAAGTTAAGATTTAAAAAGAATCCATCAACTTCTTTTATGCTGCCTCTTTAAATGGCGCACACTGATATCGGCAGCTTTCTAATTTGGAGTACTTTGGCAGGACTGACATCACTGTCCCATCGGAGTCCGATGTACTTACTACATGCCGGATCCTACAGAAAACCAGATGCAGGTTGGCAGCTTTTTTCCTACTGTATGTAAAGGAATAGCAAGAAACCTAGAAATCATGCTTCGGAAGGAATTAAAAAGGATCTGACTAGTTTCCTTAAAATATAATAAGGCTTATTTGGATCAACAAGTTGTCAGTGTAGTTTAGGTCAGGATGGGTTCTCCATAGAGAACGTCTCCTTGTGACTGCCTTCAACTCTGGGCAAGAAAGAAGACTAAACTGAGAATTTCTCTATATCAACTCAGAATGTTAAAATAAGTTGTGTATATATATATATATATATATATATATATATATATATATATATATATCTATATACAGTTTATGCAACATTGTAACTTTGTTTTTTTCCATATTAAAATTTAGATTAAAACTCTAATTTAGAAAACTTGGCAGCAATGAACAGACCCCGACCCTATATTTTCTATATTTTGTACTGAAGCACTTAATGAGCATGCGATAAGTGATTGTGAAGGGAAAAAAGCGATAAATGTGATAAATTATCAATGGTGGATCCTGTGATATCAGATGAGTATAGAGGTGGTCATTGTAATCCTGCCTCTAATGATAAGGAAACTGCTGTAAACTTTTACTGAAAGGACAAGAAGTATGACTATAAAAAACAAAGTAGTGAATATGAATATTGAATCATTACTCTTTTTTCAACCTCTTCTCATCCCATGGTGCAGATTTGATACGGGTATATGAAGTAGGCCCAGGAGCTGAGCCCACTCCACACAAGGTGGATGCTGACTATGTTACAAAATAATCTTAATGTCTCTGAAAACAAAGGGCTCTTTAAGGGGAGGAAAAAAATAAAAACACAAACTCAAATATTGGCTGCATCCTTATGGAGATAATAAAGATCGTGATATTAAAAAAAGTCAACATTTTTAATATAAAATGTGTAACGCAAATTCCTATGTTAAACTTGAGGACACATTCCCTTTAAATATATACTACCACAGTATCTGGTAACTCTATCAGAAGACTGTAATGTATATTGATCTTTTCTGTATATTTAATGGATATTAGAGGAGGTGGTAGCTACCAGTTTGTTAATTCTATTAAAAGGTCAGAGATTTGATTCAGCAGATAAATTGATTATATATATATACTTATGTGAATGCCAGGCCCAGATAATATATTACATTGTGGAAACTCAATATGATTTGTGATTTGTGCAGTGAATTGTCATAAGCTTAATGGTGACATGTCATAATTCAGGGCTGTGCTCTACTGCAGCCATTGGGACAATGGAGACAATAATTTGAAAATGTTCATTGACATTTATGACAGTTTTCTAGGCGTGCTCTGTGACCTGTGCAGAGGTCACTGCACTGGGACAGGAGAAGAGGTGAGCTGTGATACCACTTAGGCCTTGTGCGCACTGGGAAATGGAATTTTCTTGAGAAAATTCCGCATGCTTTCAAAGATTACCGCACCCGTGGTAAAAAAAACGCGGGAAACCGCACCCGAAAACCGCATGCGGTTTGCCGCGGTTTGCTGCGGTTTTACCCCGGTATTATTCGCGGTATTGCCGCGGTTTTGCCGCGTGCGGGTTGGGATGTGCTTTATTGCATTCAATGCAATAAAGCACATTGAAAAAAAAAAAAAAAAAGTCATTTAATCCTGAGATAGTAGATAGACAGAAGAATAGATAGAGGGATAGATAGACAGACAGATAGAGGGATAGATAGAGGGATAGATAGAGGGATAGATAGATGACAGATCGCTGCATTTCCCACGGTCGGCAGTGAGTTCACATTACCGGCCGTGGGAAATGACCGGTAATTACCTCTGCTGTCTGCTGCATTCAGCGCTGTGTCTGTGACAGTCGCGGCTGGATGGAAGCAGCGCAGGACCTGTGGATTACGCCGGAGCTTTGTTTCGGGGGGGTTAATAAAATGGTGAACGAGGCTTGTTTGTTTTATTTAAAATAAAGGATTTTTCGGTGTCTGTGTTTTTTTCACTTTACTTACGGGTTGATCATGTCAGCTGTCACATAGACGCTGCCATGATCAAGCCTGGAGTTAATGGCGGTGGTCCCCCACCACCATTAACCCCTTGTATTAGCTTGCTGCCACTGCTACACGGTGGCAAGAAGAGCCGAGGACACTCCGGTAGTGCATGCGACAGTGCCGGGGCAGCTGCGGCTGATATTCTCGGCTGCCGGAGGGGGAGTGAGGCGGGGGACATTATCCCTGCCCCTCTCCCTCCCCAGCCTGAGAATACCGGGCCGCCGCTGTGTGCTTACCTTGGCTGGACGGTGAATATGCAGCGGAGCCCACGTTCTTTTTTTTCTATATTTCTGTTTTCTTTCTATGTGTGTTCTATGTGTCTGTGTCTATGTGTTCTATGTCTGTGATGTGTCTGTGTCTGTGATCTGTGTTTGTGTTTACTCTGCACGGCTTCCTCTTCCTGTAATGACATCACTTCCCTGCAAAACCGCAGACAGGCGATGCACGTTACCGGAGGTAAACCGCGAAATACCGCAGGGAATAACGCAGGAAAACGCAGTGAACCGCACAGAATTTGCTGCCTGCGTTATTCCCTGCGGGATTTCATGATTAACATTGGAGTCAATGGAGTGAAATCCCGCAGCGATGTGCGGAAAAGAAGTGACATGCACTTGTTTTTGCTGCGGGATTCCCGCAGCAAAACATGCAGCTGTCAAATTCCGCCCAGTGCGCACAGGATTTTTTTTCTCCATAGGATTTGCTGGTGATTCACTGCAGAGATGTTATGAACATTTTCTGCAGCGAAACATGCAGCAAATCCGCGGAAAATCCGCGGCAAAATCCGGTAAGTGCGCACATAGCCTTAAGGAGAATCTATCAGTAGGTTTTTACTCTGTAATTTGAGAGCAGCATTGAGACCTTGACTCTAGTGATGTATCATTTAGTGGTCTCCTTGCTGTAATTTCAATAGAATCATGGTTATGTTATCAGGAGATTATCAGTAGAGGAGTAGTGTTCCCATGCCATATTGTCCTACGTAGCTCTGCCCACACCATTGATTGTCAGCTTTCTGTCAATGTACAGTGTAAACAAAAAGCTGCCAAACAGTGGTGTGGGTGGGGTTATACCGAGCTAAGCATTCAGAGTACTGCTAGGTCTGCAGCAGAGAGAATAGGGATTACATCAAAACTTGAAGAAGCAGCTCAGTAAGGGATATATCGCTGAAATCAAGGTCTCTGCGCTTTCATCATGTCACTCACAGAAAGCAAAATCCTGGTGACAGATTATCTTCAATGTGATTAGTGGACTCTGTGTGATCTATATATAGCTGATAGATTTTATTACAATCCAGCATGTGATGAAAATGAGTTGACAAAACACAGAACAGGGAGTAATACAGTAGCCATATTAGACTTATTGACCAGAACGAAAGCTGCAAGATTTCAGGATGTTTCACTATAAGGGTATGTGCGCACGTTGCTTTTTACCTGCTTTTTTGCTGCTTTTTCTTCTGCGCTGTTTCATGCCAAAATGGATGTGTTCTTCTATTCAAGCAAAGTCTATGGGAATTTGGGTTTCTTGTTCACACTATGTTGTTCAAAATGCTGCCTTTTTGTGGCAAAACTTTGGTCAAAAACTCAGCTTTGCAATGCAAAACCCAAATGGCAAAAACAATTGACATGTTGCTTCTTTGAAAAGCTGAGTTTTTGACCAAAGTTCTGCCACAAAAAGGCAGCATTTTGAACAACATAGTGTGAACAAGAAACCCAAATTCCCATAGACTTTGCTTGAATAGAAGAACACATCCATTTTGGCATGAAACAGCGCAGAAGAAAAAGCAGCAAAAAAGCAGGTAAAAAGCAGGTAAAAAGCAACGTGCGCACATACCCTAATTAGTGACATAGAAAGTATTTTAATTAGTCCCAAAAATTCTTGTAAAATATGTAAAATCTTGATTTAAACAATAAGTATTTTTCTGATTGAATAATTCCTGTAATAATATTATTATAAAACTAGATGGTCACAAATCATTTCATTTCCTTGTCTTACAAAATAATTTAAAGAATCAAAATTGCCTTTGTATCTGCAGAGTAATACTTTTGTTATGCCACGTTCACACATTGAGTATTTGGTGAGTTTTTACCTCAGTATTTGTAGCTAAAATCAGGAGAGGGTGATAAATACAAAAGTGGTGCGCCCATATTTCTATTATACTTTACCCACGCCTGGTTTAATAATATGCAAATATTGAGGTAAAATCTCACCGAATACCGTGTGCACGGGGTCTTACAGACACTGAGGTAAAATCTCACCAAATACTCACTGTGTGCACATGGCCTTACAGATACTGAGGTAAAATCTCACCAAATACTCACTGTGTGCACATGGCCTTACAGATACTGAGGTAAAATCTCACCAAATACTCACTGTGTGCACATGGCCTTACAGATACTGAGGTAAAATCTCACCAAATACTCACTGTGTGCATGTGGTCTTACAGATACTGAGGAAAAAACTCACCAAATAGTCAATGTGGGCACGTGGCCTTACAAATACTAAGGTAAAAACTCATCAAATACTCAATGTGTGCACGTGGTCTTACAGATACTGAGGTAAAAAAACTCACCAAATGCTCAATGTGTGCACGTGGCCTTACACACTGTTTTTTTTATTTCTGTCAGAGTTTCAAGTTTTGTTTTTTTTTTGGGGGGGGGTGGAAGGATGGAATAGTGAAATTTGCAGCACTATTCTTACCATTAGGGTACGCTCACACGAGCGTGAAAAGCGGACGAGTGCAATGCGAGAAATTCTCGCATTGCACTCTGACCAATGTTAGGCAATGAGGTTGAGCTGTTGGTCAGCTTTTCTCGCATCCAGATTCTGGATGCGAGAAAAGCGGCAGCATGCTGCGTTTTGCTGCTACCGCCGTATCTCTCGCACCCATTCAAGTGAATGGATGCGAGAGATACATCGGACTGCACTCGGATGTTATCCCAGTGCAGTGCGATATACGCACAGGCTGACAATGGAGGAGATGGGGGATTAACCCCTCCCTCTCCTCCGCAGCGCCTGCACTCAGCTTCACAGCTGTGACCCGATCGCAAGATCGGGTTACAGTCGCATGACATCCGGCTCACGCTCGCAGCAGAGCCTGAGCCGGGGGACATTAGCATATCGCATCCGATGCTCTCGCATCGGATGCCATACACTCGTGTGAGTCCAGCCTAATACTGGAAAACTTTAAAGGATTGTTTGGTGTAAAATAATAAGTCTGCAGTCACTCTATGTGACTGCAGCCTTATGAATCCTCCCAGTGCTGCACACACTGTGCGTTGCGAGGATTCGCCAGTTTCTGAGCCAGGAACAGTGTTTGGGCTTGTGCGCACATTGCGTAAATTCATGCATTTAAGCTGCGTTTAGCACTGCAGCATAAATGCATGCATCCTGCTTCCCCAGCACAATCTATGTAGATTGTGCATAATCCATCTGCATGTTGCTATTTCGAACGCATCGATTTGGATGCAAAAATTTAGTTCCAAATCTGTGCGTACAAAAAAGCAGCATGTCAATTAATTTATGCACTTTGGATGCTGCTCCACTCTGTCTATGGTGGGGGCAGCATCCCGAGCGCATGAATTCGACATTTACTCTGCTGAAACACTGCATCCATTATGCAGTGTTTCTGCAGCAATTTGAAGCGCACATGTGTCGCCCGTGGATAAGGGGTACTCAGATCCGGGCCACGAGGTCACTTCTGTGGGTATAACGGTGGCGTGACCCGGTCTGTGATCCCAGGCTACACAGTAAAAAGGGGGTTAGGTAAGGGAGATTGTCCATGACGCCACCCACGGTTGTGGTGAGGTTGTGACACCACCGCTGCTCTGGACGGGGATCCTGGGAGCGATGACAGGGAGCAGCGTAGTTGTTATGTCCCCTCCGTGGGTAGGGGGTTGGTTGTCCCAGGGCCCGATGATGGGGTAGGGATGGATGGCAGGCGGGCTACAGGGCCTGGCGAGGTGCAGGGTCGCAGGGGCAGCGCTGTGCCGCACGGCACGGTGGTACTCACTCAGCCCACTGATGCACACAGAGTCTCTGCTGAAACAAACGGCTGGATGGACGGGTCCCACAGGCGGCTGCGGTGTTTTGCCCTGACCCCAGGTTGGTAATGTAAGTCCTTTCCTGCACCTTCCGTACGCTCCTCCTGCGCTCCGGTTTCCAGCAGGCTCCCCGATTCAGTACCGGTGGGCCACCGCCCAGCCCCGGCTACCTGCGGTTCCACCAACTGTCTGCCCGGCTCCCTGCAGACGGCCACTACTGTCTGCCTCACTCTCTGCACGAGGGCCCTAGGCTCCAACCTAGGCCCCAGTCTGTGTCTGCCTCTCTGCAGACCTCCTCTCTCTTCCTCTCCTAGACTTCTCTGGGCTTGTTTCCTGCCTCAGGCCAGCTAAACTCCTGGGTGGGCGTCTCCATCTCCTGACTCCGCCCACCTGGTGTGTCTGTCTGAGCCCGAGGAAAGGAATCAAGTTTCACTGGGGATGTCTGCTGTGAAACTGCTGGGGATGGGGGTGTTTGTGTGTTGTTACCTGTGGCCCCTGGCTTGTCCAGGGCGCCACACACATGTGCTGTCAAATCGCTGTAGAAATTTCAGCAGTTACGTACGAACAAAGCCTCAACGTGACTGCAAGTGTGTGATATGCATGTTGTTGGCCAGAACCTGACTAGTGGGCATGGCCTCATTCAATACAAATGTTTTGAGTGTCGACTAGTAGGTGCAGCAGTCTAAGGCCAGAATCACACTTGCTAGTGTCTCGCATGTAACTCGCGCGAGTCTCTCATGGCAGAACCCGGCATGGCAGCACACTATGCATACAGGAGCGTCTGAGCTGCAAAGAGATACATGCAACCGACCCGCTCCTGTCAGGGGAGTGTGCGGCCAGGCCGGGTTCTACCATGAGAGACTCGCGCGAGTTACACACAAGGCACTAGCAAGTGTGATTCTGGCCTAATGGGGGCAGTTTTCCTCTATACTAGAGTATGGAAATGGGTGCATCCAACTTACTTGTATTGAGTAAGACTGCATCAACTCGCTGGGTTCTGGCCGGGAACATGCATATCACACAATTGTGGTCATGCGACCATCATTCCTGGTTTAGAAACTGTTGAATCCTCAAAACGCACAGTGTGTGCAGGGAGGATTCAAAAGTTTGCAGTCACATATAGTGATTGCAGATTTATCATTTTAGACCAGACAACCCCTTTAAAGCCACATGTTGAGTATTTGGTGAGTTTTTTAACTCAGTATTTGTAAGTCAAAACCAGGATTGGAACAATCAGAGGAAAAGTATAATAGAAACATGAGCACCACTTCTGTATTATTCACCCACTCCTGGTTTTGGCTTACAAATACTAAGGTAAAAACTCACCAAATGCGTACTCAACATGTGTACATGGTCTTACAGAAACCTGCCCGATCCCATCAGTGGAATGTGCAGAGCACGTTTTGAGGAATCATGAACAATACTAAACAGAGTCTGAAAAAGTTGGGTGAGTTTTTTGCTAAAATTCAGCAGTGTAGATGTGGGCACAGATGGAAAATTTCAATGTCCAAAGACATCCTTAAAGGGAACTAACCAGTAGGATTTTCATATACAAAGTAAAGCCAGTACTATTCTGGTACTAGAATGCTGAATTTAAGCATATTGGATGCTAAACACTGAGGTGTAATAAGACTCTAAACAACTAAGAGTCACTAGATACACTAGTGGAGGACATCTGCAGGGTAGTCGAACAAGCCAGGGCTCAGGAGCTGGGAGATCACGTCAGTAACAGAGGGAGAGAGAGAAGCCGAAGTCAAAGTGCGAGCCAAAGGTCTGTTAACCAGGAAGTTGCATCAAGTACCAGGAAGAAAGCAAAGCCGGGGTCGGAGTACGAGCCGAGGCCGGTAGCCAAGAGGACATGTTGGGTACACAGGAGAGAGCTAAGCCGGGATCAGGAAACAAGCCAAAGGTCAGGGATGCAGGGAGACAAGTCAGAGTAGAGAAGGAGATGGGACGGGGTGCAAGGAACTAGGTAGCGGGACAAGATGAGATCAGTCACTTATGGGAACAGAGTAGGTGGAGAAGTCGGGTTAAATGCTGCGCTAAAAACCACAAATCCAGGAGATAAAATGAATTATTTCCTTTATTAACACAGGTCAACGCGTTTCAAAGGCATCTCCGCCTTCTTCATCAGGACAAAGAAAGAACAGAATAACATATGCTGCTGCCATGCAATACATATATAACAGTGGAAGGAGTAACCACGTTTCAAAAAATGACGTCAGCAATCCAGTGACTAATCGCCACGTGGAACAGACAGAAAAAAAGGGGGAGAGAGAAATAAAAGAAAAAAATGTGGGGTGTAACCGGTTAAAGATTACTAAAATCCCTAAGGCACACGAAAAGGGTATAAAATCATAGTGTTATTATGAAAATGTGATAGAGATGTGCACAAAAATGTTTTTTTGTGTGGACCTAGAGAGCAAAAAGGAATATATTAGATAATTTTTAATATTAATAAAATCTTATGAAACAATAAAATGTGTCCTACAAAGTGTTTAATTATTTAAGGAAGAGGTGCCAAATGAAAGACCCTTGCACATTAGGAGCAACAAAGGCCGTATTTAACTCTGTCAAACACATTGCTGTGTTAGTGAAAGTGAGTCAAAAGTATAAAACTGTGAGAAAATATACACTGCGCAAGCGCGAGCAATCTCCGCTGTACAGAGAACCCGCTGACAGGGGTGAAACGGGTTCAGAGCGTGGGAAAAAAGATCATAGCGCATGCGCGTGAAGAGTAACAAGGAACAAGATAGGAGACAATTGAACAGTGTCAGAAAGGATAGACAAAAGAAGTTAGAAGAGGGGGAGATCTATGGATGGGAATGTAAAAAGGGTATTTAGGAGCAGATATGCAGAAAACTAATTCAAGTTGTAATAGTAAGGGGAAAAAAATATATATAGGGGAAAAAAATATATATATATATTGTCTCGTATGCCCATATCCTAATGGAAAAAAAAGGGGGGGGAGGGAAGGGAAGTAAATGTCTACAAGTTTGTAGATAAAAACTGTTGTGTTATAGATAGTCCTAACAAAACGTGACAAGATCAATTACATGAGACGCGTTGTAGAAAGCCGTGGAAACTTCATACATATTAAAAGCTCTATGGGGACAACCACATAGTAGCTCATATCATATTGAATGAAAAATAAAAAATAAAAAATGTGTATAAGGCTATAAAAAATCCCTATATATATGCATGTATATACATATATATAAAAATACAAAAAAGGATAAAAATATATCACCGGCAAAATGGAAATGTATTATAAAAAAGGGAATAGTCTTTACCTTTTTTATAATACATTTCCATTTTTCCGGTGATATATTTTTATCCTTTTTTGTATTTTTATATATATGTATATACATGCATATATATAGGGATTTTTTATAGCCTTATACACATTTTTTATTTTTCATTCAATATGATATGAGCTACTATGTGGTTGTCCCCATAGAGCTTTTAATATGTATGAAGTTTCCACGGCTTTCTACAACGCGTCTCATGTAATTGATCTTGTCACGTTTTGTTAGGACTATCTATAACACAACAGTTTTTATCTACAAACTTGTAGACATTTACTTAGTTTCCCTCCCCCTTCTCCCCCCCTCTTTTTTTTCCATTAGGATATGGGCATACGAGACGAAGGGAATTTTGTTACTTACCGTAAATTCCTTTTCTTCTAGCTCTTATTGGGAGACCCAGACGATTGGGGTATAGCTACTGCCCTCCGGAGGCCACACAAAGCACTACACGAAAAAGTGCAAGGCCCCTCCCCTTCTGGCTATACCCCCCCGTGGTATCACGGGTTCTCCAGTTTTAGTGCCAAAGCAAGAAGGAGGAAGCCAATAACTGGTTTAAACAAATTAACTCCGAATAACGTCGGAGAACTGAAAAACCGTTCAACATGAACAACATGTGTACCCGCAAACAACAAAAAAATCCCGAAGGACAACAGGGCGGGTGCTGGGTCTCCCAATAAGAGCTAGAAGAAAAGGAATTTACGGTAAGTAACAAAATTCCCTTCTTCTTCAGCGCTCTATTGGGAGACCCAGACGATTGGGACGTCCAAAAGCTGTCCCTGGGTGGGTAAAGAGATACCTCATGTTAGAGCTGCAAAACAGCCCTCCCCTACGGGGATGTCACTGCCGCCTGCAGGACTCTTCTACCTAGGCTGGCGTCCGCCGAAGCATAGGTATGCACCTGATAATGTTTGGTGAAAGTGTGCAGACTCGACCAGGTAGCTGCCTGGCACACCTGTTGAGCCGAAGCCTGGTGTCGCAAAGCCCAGGACGCACCCACAGCTCTGGTTGAGTGGGCTTTCAGCCCTGAAGGAACCGGAAGCCCAGCAGAACGGTAGGCTTCCAGAATTGGTTCTTTGATCCATCGAGCCAGGGTGGCTTTAGAAGCCTGCGACCCCTTGCGCTGGCCAGCGACAAGGACAAAAAGTGCATCTGAACGGCGGATAGGCGCCGTGCGAGAAATATAGATTCTGAGTGCTCTCACCAGATCTAGCAAACGTAAGTCTTTCTCATACCGGTGAACCGGCTGAGGACAAAAGGAAGGCAAGGATATATCCTGATTAAGATGAAACGAGGATACGACCTTAGGGAGAAACTCCGGAATGGGGCGCAGCACTACCTTGTCCTGGTGGAACACCAGGAAGGGAGCCTTGGATGACAGAGCTGCCAGCTCAGACACTCGCCGAAGCGATGTGATCGCAACAAGAAACGCCACTTTCTGTGACAGGCGAGAAAAGGAAACGTCCTTTAGAGGCTCGAAGGGCGGCTTTTGCAGAGCAACTAGTACTCTGTTCAGATCCCATGGATCTAACGGCCGCTTGTACGGGGGCACAATATGACAGACCCCCTGTAGGAACGTGCGCACCTTAGGAAGACGTGCTAGACGCTTCTGAAAAAACACAGATAGTGCCGAGACTTGCCCTTTAAGGGAGCTGAGCGACAAGCCCTTTTCCAACCCCGATTGCAGGAAGGAAAGAAAGGTGGGCAATGCAAATGGCCAAGGGGATACTCTCTGTGCAGAGCACCAGGATAAGAAAATCTTCCACGTTCTGTGGTAGATCTTAGCAGACGTTGACTTCCTAGCTTGTCTCATTGTGGCTACGACTCCTTGAGATAATCCTGCGGACGCTAGGATCCAGGACTCAATGGCCACACAGTCAGGTTCAGGGCCGCAGAATTCTGATGGAAAAACGGCCCTTGGGACAGTAAGTCTGGTCGGTCTGGCAGTGACCACGGTCGACCGACCGTGAGATGCCACAGATCCGGATACCACGATCTCCTCGGCCAGTCTGGGGCGACGAGTATGACGCGGCTGCAATCGGATCTGATCTTGCGTAACACTCTGGGCAAGAGTGCCAGAGGTGGGAAGACGTATGGGAGCCGGAACTGCGACCAATCTTGAACTAATGCGTCTGCCGCCAGAGCTCTTTGATCGCGCGACCTCGCCATGAATGCCGGGACCTTGTTGTTGTGCCGGGACGCCATTAGGTCGACGTCCGGCACTCCCCATCGGCGACAGATTTCCTGAAACACGTCCGGGTGAAGGGACCACTCCCCTACGTCCATGCCCTGGCGACTGAAGAAGTCTGCTTCCCAATTTTCTACGCCTGGGATGTGAACCGCGGATATGGTGGATGCTGTGTCCTCCACCCACATTAGAATGCGCCGGACTTCCTGGAAGGCTTGCCGACTGCGCGTCCCTCCTTGGTGGTTGATGTATGCCACCGCTGTGGAGTTGTCCGACTGGATTCGGATCTGCTTTCCTTCCAGCCACTGTTGGAAGGCCAGTAGGGCAAGATACACTGCCCTGATTTCCAGAACATTGATCTGAAGGGTGGACTCCTGCGGAGTCCACGTCCCCTGGGCCATGTGGTGGAGAAACACTGCTCCCCACCCTGACAGACTCGCATCTGTCGTGACCACTGCCCAGGATGGAGGCAGGAAGGATCTTCCCTGAGACAATGAGGTGGGAAGGAGCCACCATTGTAGAGAGTCCTTGGCCGTCTGGGAAAGAGAGACTTTCCTGTCCAGGGACGTTGACTTCCCGTCCCATTGGCGGAGAATGTCCCATTGAAGTGGGCGCAGATGAAACTGCGCAAAGGGAACTGCTTCCATGGCTGCCACCATCTTCCCGAGGAAGTGCATGAGGCGCCGTAAGGGGTGCGACTGGCCTTGAAGGAGGGATTGCACCCCTGTCTGTAGGGACCGCTGCTTGTTCAGCGGAAGCTTCACTCTCGCTGCTCGAGTATGAAACTCCATGCCAAGATACGTTAGCGACTGTGACGGTGACAGATTCGACTTTGGAAAGTTGATGATCCATCCGAACGTCTGTAGAGTCTCCAGCGTAGCATGTAGACTGAGTTGGCATGCCTCTTGAGAGGGTGCCTTGACAAGTAGATCGTCTAGGTAAGGGATCACCGAGTGTCCCTGAGAGTGCAAGACTGCTACCACCGCCGCCATGACCTTGGTGAAGACCCGGGGGGCTGTCGCCAGACCGAATGGCAGAGCTACGAACTGAAGATGGTCGTTTCCTATCACAAAACGTAGAAAACGTTGATGTTCTGTAGCAATTGGCACGTGGAGATAAGCATCTTTGATGTCTATTGAGGCAAGGAAGTCTCCTTGAGACATTGAGGCAACGACAGAGCGGAGGGTTTCCATCCGGAACCGTCTGGCGTGCACATGTTTGTTGAGCAGCTTTAGATCCAGAACAGGACGGAACGAGCCGTCCTTTTTTGGAACCACAAAGAGATTGGAGTAAAAACCCTCGCCCTTGTTCCTGAGGCGGTACAGGAACCACTACTCCTTCCGCTCTTAGGGAGTCCACCGCCTGCAGCAGGGCATCTGCTCGGTCTGGATGTGGGGAGGTTCTGAAGAACCGAGCTGGAGGACGAGAACTGAACTCGATTCTGTACCCGCGAGACAAAATGTTTGTCACCCACCGGTCTTTGACCTGTGACATCCAAATGTCGGAAAAGCGGGAGAGCCTGCCCCCGACCGGAGATGCGGAGGGGGGGGGCTGGAAGTCATGAGGTAGCCGCTTTGGAAGCGGTTCCTCCATTTGCTTTCTTGGGGCGTGCGTGAGCCCGCCAGGAATCTGAGACTCTTTGCGTCCTCTGAGTCCCTTTGGACGAGGAGAATTGTGTCTTGCCCGAACCTCGAAAGGACTGAAACCTCTGCTGCCATTTTTTCTGCTGAGGTTTGCTTGATCTGGGCTGGGGTAAGGAAGAGTCTTTACCCTTGGACTGTTTAATGATGTCAGCCAATGGCTCGCCAAACAGTCTATCTCTAGATAAAGGCAAGCTGGTTAAACATTTTTTTTTTTGGAACCAGCATCTGCTTTCCAGTCCTTTAACCACAAGGCTCTGCGCAAAACTACCGAATTGGCGGACGCCATAGAGGTGCGGCTGGTAGATTCTAGGACCGCATTGATAGCGTAAGACGCAAACGCAGACATCTGCGAGGTAAGGGACGCCACTTGCGGCACCGCTGGATGTATGATAGCATCCACTTTTGCTAAACCAGCTGAAATAGCTTGGAGTGCCCATACGGCTGCGAATGCTGGAGCAAACGACGCGCCGATAGCTTCATAGACAGATTTTAACCAAAGGTCCATCTGTCTGTCATTGGCATCCTTAAGTGAAGCGCCATCCTCCACTGCAACTATGGATCTAGCTGCAAGTTTGGAAATCGGGGGGTCTACTTTTGGACACTGGGTCCAGCGCTTGACCACATCAGGGGGGAAAGGAAAACGTGTATCCTTAGAACGTTTAGAGAAACGCCTTTCTGGATGAGCATCGTGTTTCTGGATTGACTCTCTGAAGTCAGAGTGATCCAAGAAAGCACTCAATTTACGCTTGGGATAGAGGAAACGAAACTTCTCCTGCTCTGCAGCTGCCTCCTCTGCAGAAGGAGCTGGGGGAGAAATATCCAACAGTCTATTGATGGCTGAGATAAGCTCGTTTACCATGGCGTCCCCATCCGGGGTATCCAGATTGAGAGGGGTTCCAGGATAAGACTCCTGATCACTCTCTTCAGACGCATCACAGGGCGACTGATTGCGCTGAGACCCTGAGCAGTGTGATGACGTTGAGGGTCTTTCCCAGCGAGCTCGCTTAGGGTGGCTGGGGCTATCATCTGAGTCATAATACTCAGCCTGGGAAGCCGGGGACCCCCTTGCAGTCTGGATTAATTCCAACTGAGGGGGATTAGAGGACAGAGACCTCGCCGTGTCCATAGACTGAGCCCCAGTCATGGATTGCAAAGTTTCAAGGATTTTTGCCATAGTCACAGACATTCCATCAGCAAAAACTGCAAAGTCTGTCCCTGACACCGGGGCAGGACTTACAAGCGTCTCAGCCTGGGTCACTACCCCTCCGGACTCCGGCTGGCGAAGCAGCACCGGATCTGAGCATTGCACACAATGGGGGTCTTTGGAACCTGCTGGTAGAGCAGCCCCACATGCAGCACACGCAGTGTACACAGCCCTAGCCTTGGCAGCCTTGCGTTTTGTGGATGACATGTTGCTGCCTCCTCAGAGCGATCTGGGGTATCCAGCCAGGAAGCGACCTCACAGTGCAAGAAATAAATAAATATATATATCTGGTGACACAGTACACCAATGCACACTGAGGCACTAGAGGGGCCAGCTGAAATGCCGCTTACCGCCCGCTTAAGAGCGGGTGTGTGGTCTCCAAAAGCCCCCTAGTCCAGGTCTCCCAGAGCCTTGCGTCCTTCCTCTAGCCAGACTGCATGTAATGGCTGCCGGCGTCCTGGGAGAGGAGGGGGGGCGGGCCCTGGGCGTTCCTGACTAAGAGCGGGAAGCCTGCTTCCCTCTGTGCCTAGTGAGAGGGCTGGAGCATGTAAATCAGGCTCCAGCCCTCGTCGCTGCTGCGAAACAGCGTCTCTCCCCTACCCTGATTGACAGGGTGGGGGCGGGAACGAAGCGGAGCTAGGCCGCAAAAGCCGGGGACTGGATTTATAAACGCCGCCGCCGTAAAAGCGCGGTCGGCGTGTCCCCGGCGCACTACAAGTCACAGCAGCGCCGCCGGTCCAGTGGGGGTCGGCGCTGCGTTCCCACAACACAAAAGTCCCCCAGTAAACTGCAGGAACACCAACTCAATCGTTACGGTCCCCGGCGCACTACAACACCCAGCCAGCCCGGAGTGTGTCTGTGCCTGCCGGGGACACAGAGTACCTGTATGATGCAGGGCCTTGTCCCTGATTGTACTCCTGCTCCATATCCATCAGGTGCTATGGGTCTGTGGATGGAGCCCGGCGTCAGAGCTTAGAGGCCGGCAGGATCCCACTTCCACAGAGCCCTACAAGGGGATGTGGAAGGAAAACAGCATGTGGGGCTCCAGCCCCTGTACCAGCAATAGGTACCTCAACCTTACAACACCATCCACGGGTGAGAAGGGAGCATGCTGGGGGCCCTATATGGGCCCTCTTTTCTTCCATCCGAAATAGTCAGCAGCTACTGCTGACTAAAATCTGTGGAGCCATGCGTGGATGTCTGACCTCCTTCGCACAAAGCTTGAAAACTGGAGAACCCGTGATACCACGGGGGGGTATAGCCAGAAGGGGAGGGGCCTTGCACTTTTTAGTGTAGTGCTTTGTGTGGCCTCCGGAGGGCAGTAGCTATACCCCAATCGTCTGGGTCTCCCAATAGAGCGCTGAAGAAAATATATATATATATTTTTTTCCCCTATATATATTTTTTTCCCCTTACTATTACAACTTGAATTAGTTTTCTGCATATCTGCTCCTAAATACCCTTTTTACATTCCCATCCATAGATCTCCCCCTCTTCTAACTTCTTTTGTCTATCCTTTCTGACACTGTTCAATTGTCTCCTATCTTGTTCCTTGTTACTCTTCACGCGCATGCGCTATGATCTTTTTTCCCACGCTCTGAACCCATTCAACCCCTGTCAGCGGGTTCTCTGTACAGTGGAGATTGCTTGCGCTTGCGCAGTGTATATTTTCTCACAGTTTTATACTTTTGACTCACTTTCACTAACACAGCAATGTGTTTGACAGAGTTAAATACGGCCTTTGTTGCTCCTAATGTGCAAGGGTTTTTCATTTGGCACCTATTCCTTAAATAATTAAACACTTTGTAGGACACATTTTATTGTTTCATAAGATTTTATTAATATTAAAAATTATCTAATATATTCCTTTTTGCTCTCTAGGTCCACACAAAAAAACATTTTTGTGCACATCTCTATCACATTTTCATAATAACACTATGATTTTATACCCTTTTTGTGTGCCTTAGGGATTTCAGTAATCTTTAACCGGTTACACCCCACATTTTTTTCTTTTATTTCTCTCTCCCCCTTTTTTTCTGTCTGTTCCACGTGGCGATTAGTCACTGGATTGCTGACGTCATTTTTTGAAACGTGGTTACTCCTTCCACTGTTATATATGTATTGCATGGCAGCAGCATATGTTATTCTGTTCTTTCTTTGTCCTGATGAAGAAGGCAGAGATGCCTTTGAAATGCGTTGTTACCTCTTACACCCATCTGTATATCAGATAAGACCCTATTTGCGCTTCTTTTTTCCACAGCTTTGTTTGACTTATGGGAACCAGAGACGAACACTAAAAAGGAACTATCACTGGTGGCATTCCAGGTGAAATAGGTCCTAGATAAAGCAAAGCAATCACCCAGAACAAAGTTCCAAAAATAGACCCCTCTCACACCACACAGGACTAGATTCGGAACAACGAGTTCACCAGAGGAAAATATGTGACACAGTATAGCCTCTGCAGGAGAGTAGAGCCCTGATTATCAGACATGACACAGACCTTTTGTTTAGAGATTGGATGTTTCATTTCAGAAATGTGTGCAAGTAAAGTTCCAGCAATGTGTGGCATCTCTGACCCGGTTAGGCACCACTGAGTATTAGCACCCAAGCTGGGACAGTACTTAAAGGTAATCCTAAAGGCCAGAATGAGGTGTGTACGCACAGACACATGGCAACCAGGTCTCCCACACCTTTAGACGGGACCCTTGGGTAGCCTCCAGAGGGGGCTAGCCTTCAATTCTTTTCAGGAGGTGGAGCGGAGGGGCTGGGAGTTAAAGTGCAGAGGCTGTCAGGAAAGGAGTGTAGTGAGCCAGTCTGGTAGTGGTGAGCGGCGGTTGCTAGGAGATGCAGACGCGCGCTCACAATAGTCAGACCCTGCGCGGTGTAGTGACAGTTAGTGGGGGAGAACGGTCATCGAGTAAGGACGCTGAAAAGGTGCTCTGATGATTAGGCACATACGAGGAACAGGTCCCTAGTGTAGACTCAAGTTTAATTATCTGCTAAACCTGCCGATGAGGAGAACTACAAGTACCTCACCAACCACACAAAGTCCGAGCCTCAGTAGCAACGCAGGGACCCATAAGGAGACAGAGCCAGAAGCCATCTCACCTGGTCCACGCTGCCGGCAAATGGTCTAAAAAGAGAGAAAAGGCAGTAGCGACTCCCTGGACAGACCCCCACGGTACTTCAGGTCAGGGGGTTATTCGAACACAGAAGTGCTAGGAAGGCGAGCTAACCTGTTACCCTCAGACTGGCCTGAAGGAGCCCTGGTTCTTACCTGGTTTATCACAGCATCACCCGGGTTACCTCACAATAACAACTAAAGTGAGTAAAAAGCAGTTGAAAGACTTTTGGACTGAGCCTGAGTTATTCTGGGACCCGTTATTTTACACACCTGAGCCCCTGGGGCCAGCCTCACTCACGGGAGGCCACAGCATCTGACTGCAAACCCCATCAGCCCCCGACGCTCATAAAATCTGCAGTGGCGGTCATCCATATCTCTGACCGCAAGCCGTGAGTGGCGTCACGACACATAAAAAAAATCTGACATACCTGTTTACCATATTAAAAGAAGACCCAGTGGTGTCCCTGAAGCTGCATCGATGTCCCTGGGGCGACACAAATGCACTGCTATTTGATTGACAGGTGCAACAGAGGAGGCAATATGTGTTGTCGGGTCTCCCTATCTATTCCCGCCCTCATCTGCCTGCCTGGCTTTCCTTCCCCTGTCACCATCATTGATGTTAATTCCGGCGCAGGCAGCAGACAGGGGCGGGAATAGATAGCAAGACCTGACTCACATATTCCCTTCTTCTTGCACCTGTCAATCAAATAACAATGCATTGCTGGAACTTTACTTGCACATATCTCTGAAATAAAACATCCAATTTCTGAACACTAGGTGTGATTACATTCAGCATCTTAGTGCCAGTATAGCACTGTGTTTCTTTATATATGAAAATACTACTGAAGAAATGAAAACTATAATCCAATTGATGGCACCTGCACTATATGTACAATTCAGGATTTTTTTTCCTTCTCTCCCAATGATCCAGTTTTTTTGCAAATGTAGAAATAAAATAGAAAAACAACAACCAAGATTCCCATCACAGTGTACTGTTCAGCCATGCACGATTTCCAACTTGTCAGCCGGCCATTGGAATGGAGTATGTCATTTGTCTCAGCAGGTGACCTGACCCGCTGTCCACCATTCAGGACTGAATCAATGTAATCGTGTCTCTTACCTATTCATTTACATTTCTGCTCCGGCACAACTGGGATTCTGCTGTATGATTTGCCAGGCTTGATGCAAGGTTGCATTCCCACAGCCAAAACAAGCACTTGCTTGTAATATAAGGGAGTTGCTAGTAAATGTTGAAGGGTACGTGGTAAAATGTCACATTAGACCTTATTTACAGAAAGTGCTGTAAATTCACAGCAGACATAATACAAGATAATGGAATAAGTGGATTAAAATGCTTTGCCCTGTGATGAAAATAAGTAGATGAAATAGAGTGTGCAGGCGAGGAGAGCCCGGACTTGCTCCGACAAGGCAGAGCCGTGCAGGAAACTCCAAGCTCTAATGGCTCCCTGCACCGCTAATCCAGAAGGATTTACCCCACAAGCATGTTTTCAGCACAGTATTTAGCATTCTCTATCATTAGACTAATACATTTTTCCATCAGTTACAACCTCTATACAGATTCATTACACATCATACATCATTCATCATACTTGGCTACCCCATATGCATAATTCCCCCATGTCGTTGCTTCAAAATCACATATATCTTGCGTTAAATCTTCATTAGGCCTAATTAGTAGCGTATCATGCTGCAGGGGGTGTGGTACGACTGCAAAAAGAAATACAATTTATAATAATTGAGATGGTAGGTATAATGGCCTGCACCGAGGGAGAGCAGCCGGCTGATTCCTGCGCACATCTCACTGAATACACAGATAACAGCAAATTCTCCATACCTGGTATAGCACTGACAACTATTATAAATGACTTCTGCACATTCCTGTGCCACAGGGGGTGCCATGCCTTGTCTAAGAATCCATGCCAAACGCGCATGAATAACCCCAACCTCACTCAGATCAAATATATTCATTGTATGGAAACAGTAAAATACTTGGCATGATAATAAAACCAAGTTTTTAGAAGAATGTTGCCCCCAAAAACCAATCCGGAGAAGCAATATGGCTATCAAGCTCATTGTCACCTATCTATCCCAGACTCCTGAATGGTATATTTGTCGGAATTTATAGTAAGAGATCCATTCTTCCATAGATTTGAGAAAATTGGGAATGGTGACTTGCAATTCATTCATTTTCACCCAGATGTCCATGAAATAGATACAAGTAATGAGTGAATACAGGCATTTACTTCCTTAATAGGATTCCGTCAGCAGTATTTTACCCCCAAAACTAATTATATGTGCACACACCTCTTTCAAAGACAAGTCTAGTAACACCTTTACATGGCCAGTCCGTTCCACCGTAACTGATCAGTCAGCGTTTTAATTCATATGCAAATGAGGCTGAAGAATTACTTGTAGATCTGAAGCCTGCGTCACTCCAGCTCTATCCCCACCGAGCGCCGCCTCCTCCTGTGTCACTAACGGCTCCGTTGCTTTTAGTTCCAAAGTATAGAGGCTGTCAGTCAAGCAGGAAGAGGCATCACTGGGAGGGGAATAGAGCTGGAGTGACAGAGGCTTCAGATCTACAAATAGCTCTTGAGCCTCATTAGAATAGCAAATTAAACCACCCCATAGTTGGAGGGTGATATCCTGTCGACTGATTACTTTTAACTTGTTTCTGAGCCTGATATTGTGGCAAGAATGACAAAACGCACACATCTGATAGATGCCTTGCTGAATGCCATCCATTGCCATTCATCTCTGAATTGTAAAGCGCTGCGGAATATGTTGGCGCTATAAAAACAAAGAGTATTATTATTGCCCACCTGTGTTCCATAGAGTCCCACTTTTTAATGTAAACATCTTTCCACTGGACTGTTGTGACAAACGCCATCCATCAAACATATTAGTCACCCTTGGTTAAAACATACTGTATACAATTAACGTATATATTTTTTTTTTACTGGATGGCACAAGATTGTAGTCGGTTGGTATCAAGACAATTGAGTGACCTATTTTCCCTGTAGTAGTTCTCTTTTCAGGCTTAGTGAGAACATTTCTCTAACACAGCTGGGAAATAATAACTTCATCATCTAGACTCACCATTCCCTACAGGTCACGAAGACATCAAAACTGGTTTCTCAAATCATCATGGTCAGAATTTCCAAATTTCTAATTTAGGAGAAGTTTTAGAATTTGTCTCCTTTCCTGGAGAGACAATTTGAATAATTCCCAGAGGGGCATTGAACCTATAAGTCCCCTTACCACTGACGGCCAGACTGGTTTGTCAAGTCTCCATAAGGACAATAGTCTTCCCCCGTGGTCCCCCATTAGCTTCTCATAAGCCATATCAGTTACCCATATTTAGCACTGATGAGGGGCAATCACCCTGAAACACCATGTCTTCAAATTGGGATTCTGATCTGGCATATATCCTAAGTCATATGAAAAGGCTTGTCATAAGGCCACTTTTGACTTTTAGGATTGCTACTTCCAATAGGTGGCGCTAGAGTTTGTCTCCTTTCCTGGAGAGACAATTTGAATAATTCCCAGAGGGGCATTGCAGCTATAAGTCCCCTTACCACTGACAGCCAGACTGGTTTGTCAGGTCTCCATAAGGAGAATAGTCTTCCCCCGTGGTCCCAATTTAGGAGAGAATTTCTAAAGGGGCCTTTGACCCTAGATATGGGGAGTTTGGGGGCAACTGTAGTAGATAAAGCACCTATTGACACAGTTTTCTTGTTATTATACATAGTCACCACTAGATGTGGAAACATTTAATTCCGGTTGAACAATATACAAGTTTTTTTATGCAGCTGGAACTGAAGATACTTTGTTGCTAAACAATGTAGACAATATAGTGCATGGTCCACTCAATTTGGATTGATGGCTTGCTCAACTAAAATAACCATGCATGGTACTATTAACCCATGAAAGTAAAACTATGTTTAACAAACAGATGGCTTGGGTCTAAAGACAAATTGGGGGCATAATAATTCACTTTAGAAATTGTAGTAATTCTCCAGTTACAGCTGTCAATGTCTCGAAACTGTGAAATAACATATTACAGATCAGGATATAGAGATTAGCAATCACTATAAATTACCGAAGAGTCCCAGTTTTCTATCCTTCCACCTTAGGCGTGCCTTAAGTACATCAAGAATAAACAGAGCTCGGCAAAATCAACTGTAAAATGTTACATGGAGTTCACGGAGAGCATCAATCAAACATTCCTATATGTACAGGCTTTCAATATTAAAGTTCAAGGTGATCTGAAGGTTAACGTTGGGAATATGTTTCACGGATCACTAGGTCATATATGTAAAGGTTAAAAAATGGCAGAACATGATCCTCCTAAAGTCTCAGAGAACGTGATAGAAAGAATTTCCACCATCACTTCTAGAATAAGCTTGGTTTTAATTACTTTGTGGCAGTTGAACTAGATGGACCTAGGTCTTTTTTCAACCTAAGTAACCATGTGACATTCATCATGTTAAATCATATTTACAAATAACTGTTCCTCCTATTGATGCACTATACAAACTATTAGTCCAATGTAATAAGACTCAAGTTTTCACAGGTGTCCAAATGTCACAAAAATGGAGAAATAATGCATGTGATATGATTGTCAATTACCCCTTTGGCTATACAGTACACTATATCAGTAAGCAGTCCTATGTAAAAAAATCTATATCTTGATTCCAGTCCTGCGATATGACAAAACCAATCCTTCTACTATGTAATAGTATTGTTGAATGCATTATAGATGATAAATGTCACACTTTATAAGTGTTGAATATAATCCTGTAAACTAGAAAAATGGAATAACAGAGCGCTGTCTTCTTAATTGTTCATCAAATACATAAATTGTCTGTCAAACTGGATCCTTTTGCCGGTAGGCTCTTTAACTCCGATTCCTCTACCTGTCAAAATACTAAAAAAAAAAGAGAGAATGGCAGCAGCAGCGCTCCAAACTACACTGGTCATGACTCTGCTGGCAGTGTCGATTTTCCACAAACAGGATTACTATACCACCAATCGCCCCCGAAGGATTCTCTACCCAACCCCTGACCAAAGATTACATTATCCATACCCAAAACCAACAGCAATACCAGAAATGCAGAAAAGATTGAAAAAAAATCATCCATGAATCTTATTTTTGGCCCAAAATTGTTATATTTAACATTCAGATATGGGATTTCCTTATTTCTTAGTCTTATGAGTGAGATATAAATATGTATGTACTATGAATATGGTCATCTGGATGCACACAGACAAGTCATCATGAAAATTTAGACGCACAGCCACATTAAACCACCATATCCATAGATCACTGTGTCTGTGAGACAATACACCAGGGACTATGTGTGCTAGGATGGGATATTCATGTATTTATCTAAAAAAATGGTGCTGGAGTCTAATTGGATTTCACATGCACCAGGGGCTGGAATTAGCTGTTTACCCAAATGCTGCATCACTTTGGTGACCAACTCATTTCAGTCACATAAACTAGCACATTGCTGATTACATCCCCATGACCACTATGCAGTTACTTAGACATTAAGGAGAGAATCCTTGACTTTAAATGCCAAGCACATTACACTTCATTAAGATGTAATTAGACTTGCACATCACAAGAAAGCAATGCGCACATCCTTCAGCATCCCCTCCTGTCTCCATGGACCAGCTAAAGCCACCAACACACCAATATCTGGGGTTCTGGAGAAGGAGGGCAAGGATTAGTTGGCATTCTGCTTTAGTGTGAAATTCAGCAAGGTCTGGCCAGCCTCCAGCCTGGAGCAGTAAACAGATTAGAGCATGGTAATGCTGCTGTCAGGAGCAGTTTTCTTCAGCTATCTATGGGAAGTTGTGCAGTCTACAATGCAAACCCTCATAAATAAAGTTCTTCTAGCCTCCTCCATTGACTCCCTCCCTGGCTTTCTCTGCAGTGTGTGCTGGCCAAATGGATCACAGAGCCTTCTCCTGATCGCACCTCTGCCCCAAACTGATGCCAGTGTGTGCCTGCTGCCTGTCACTCCAGAACATGGACATCTTCCCAGCAGCAGCAGAGCTGGAGGGACCATCACTCACATAGCATGCACAATCTGCTGGACCTGGCAGCAGGACCCCGGCCACTTACTGTACCTGAGAGGGCTCCAGCACAGCCAGGAGGGTGACGATGAGGAGGCTCGGAGGAGCCTGCATGGTGCTGCTCCAGTCTGCCCAGCACATCAGCACTGCTCGCTGCTGCACATCCTGCGCTCTCCCTGGTGCTGATCCAGCAGCCAAAGTTTGGAGCCCAGCAGAAGGCGAGGAGCGGAGAGAGGATGAAGAAGGAGGAGGAGGAGGAGAGCTTCTACAAGAGGTGCTCAGACCTGGCCAACGGATGTGACATCACGCAGGCTCTGGGGGGTCCTGCCCGCATTCATTTTTGGGGGGTTTCTTCAAGTGGGTGCCCCAGAATTAGAGTACAAGGCTCATGTCCTCCTCAGCACACAGGAGCCGTGTTATGCCCTGTGACTGCCTGTCCTTGTGTCCCGCCCCGAGCACAACTCCACAGTCCGATGCCCACCTCGTCCCTGGATCCAGAGCACTGGCAATCTGCAGAGACGAGCTGCTCCCCTTGGCTGTGTGCCCGGTGCTGGGGATTGTCTCAGACACTATATTACACTAAGATACTTAACTGAGCTCACTTAGGGGAGGAGGATGAGTCTAGGGTGTCTCATAACCTGCTGCACAGCAGTGCCTGGTCATCTCAGCAGTGAGAGAGTTAACATGGATTTATAAGATGGCCAGAGAGGGGTTAATGGAAAAAGCAGTCACCATTTAGATGTGCTGGGTGGGCGATTGCTTAGTTTCTTTTGGTGCTTATGCTGTCAAAGGGACAGACAGGCTGAACACAATGGGAGCTGGCAGAGAAGACACCCTGAGGAGAGACAACAAGCTCAGGAGCCTGCAACCTGTTACCTTATGTCCTGATGCTGTACAGAGGCTCTGACACTGTCCACAAGACCTGAAATACCAAGGCACCAAGAGAGAGATAACATGCATGGTATACATCTGCCCATCCATCCATCCATCCATCCATCCATCCATCCATCTATCCATAAATCCATCCATCTATCTATCTATTTATCAATCCATTATATATCTATAAATCATCCATCTATCCTTCTATTGATGTATCTATCTATTCATCTACCTATCTATGTAGCTATCTATCTATCTATCTATCTATCTCCATCTATCCATCCATCCATCCATCCATCCATAAATCCTTCCATAAATCCATCTATCTATCTATCTATCTATCTATCTATATTCATCTATCCATCTATCCATCCATCCATAAAACCATCTATCTATCTATCTATCTATCTAGCTATATTCATCTATCCATCTATCCATCCATCCATAAATACATCTATCTATCTATCTATCTAGCTATATTCATCTATCCATCTGCCATCCATCCATAAATCCATCCATAAAACCATCTATCTATCTATCTATCTATCTATATTCATCCATCCATCCATCCATCCATCTATCTATCTATCTATCTATCTATCTATCTATATTCATCTATCCATCTATCCATCCATCCATAAATCCATCTATCTATCTATCTATCTATCTTTATTTATCCATCTATCTATCTATCTATCTATCTATCTATCTTTATTTATCCATCCATCCATAAAAGCATCTATCAATCTATCTATTTATCCATCCATTATATATCAATCATCCATCTATCATTCTATTGATGTATCTATTTATTCATCTATCTATCCATCCATCCATCCATCCATAAAACCATCTATCTATCTATCTATCTATCTATCTATCTATCTATCCATCTATCTATTATCTATCTATCCATGTTTCTATCTATTATCTATCTATCTATCTACCCATTATCTATCCATTATCTATCTATCCATTCATCCATTTATCTATCTATCTATCCATCTTTGTATTTATCTATCTATCCATTATCTATCTATCTATTTATCTATTATCTATCTATCTATCTATTTATCTATCTATGATTCTATCTATCTATCTATCTATCTATCTATCCATTATCTATCTATCCATTGTCTATCTATCCATTATCTATCTATCTATAAAGATCTCTTACAGGGTTCTATGATTTGCAATAAATAACAAAGCTTCTTAAACATGTCAGTTCAGCTCTAGATGTGTGTCCATATTTATGCACATACTTAAACAGATAATTCCAAATTGCAGACACCTTCTTCAAAATCTGGGATCAGGGTGTAATTTTAATATTATATACATTCAGAATTTAGAACAAGTTTATTTATAAACAGAATGAATCGAGATGATACAATTAAAGAGCTCTTGTAAGGCTGGGGTCAGACGACAGTATAATAACATTGGTGTGATTTTCACACAGAAAAGTAGGAAGATTTTTTTTCTCATTTGTTATTTGTATAAAATCCGTTTTTTTACAGTAGCAGTTATTAATTGTTTACAGGACCAAATACAGTTTGCTATATTACAGAATTGTATCTATCTGTAAAGAGTGGACGCTATACTGTGACATCTGATTTTTTTCCTCGCACCCATAGATTTAAATGCGTAAGTCTAATCCAAGTTCAGAATGAAATCCCAACTCATTTGCCCTGCTCATTGAATCACATTGGTCCGAGCGCCGTCCGTTTTTTTGCATGGATAGCACTTGTAATGAAATCTGGTTGTGTGAACCTGGCCTACGAGCTACTGATTGTGACTGTAGCTCCAGCATTGATGATAATCACAATTCTCTAAACACATCATAATATCTGCTCATTATTGTTATCAAAATATGTTCAACTTAGGTGTAGGGGCGGGAGATAGGGGAGGGATTCTGTAGCACCGCTCATCCTGGTCCTCCTGGTTCACTATAAGAGAAATACACACTATGATCACTAATGATCAGGGAATATATCATTCTGTAATGTTTCCATCTCATAAATGCATTGGAGAAATCTGAGTGACAACTCTAATGGAGGGTATAATAGTGACTATTATTTTTTTACCTTAAGAGACTATTATAGCCCATTTGATGCGCAATAAATTATTAAAATCATCATAATATTTTTGTATAAATGCTATTCATCCATTGTAGCCCCTTAATATTTATTATTATTTCCTGACAGCTTCAACCAAAAAATGTGTCCCCCACAACACTGTACAGGTTACACATGCACCAGCTAGATTGTGCACATGTGACGTGCCCACGGAGTCCGAAGGGTTAGTCGTCATCATTCCGGTGCAGGGGGTGGGATATCACAGCGGCTAGGCCCGGTGCCGTGACCCCGGCGGTGTCAAGAAATGGGGGGATGATGATAGGGATAGTAATTATTCGTAATGCCACCTGTGGTGTGTGGCTAAGAAAGGAGCTGCCGCTGCAAGAGGTTTCCCCGGAGGGCAGATGTTAGTGCAGCTAGGTTGGTTCAGCTCTCCACAGGCAGAGCTCAGGCCCCAGGGAGGTTGGGAGTGGTAATCCCCTGCTGCTGTGCAGCTAAGGCGCAGGAAGCATTGGACGACACAGGCGTTGCAGTCAAAGTTCTTTACTCACTGAGATGTCACCGCCTTTGGTCTGCCGGATTCCGCAGTCATGGGCTCAAGCCGATCCCAGATAGTTTGGAGGCCAGAACCAGTGTTTCTGTCTGTGAGTCCTTCCTACTTGCGCTGTAGAGTGTGAGTTTCTGTGGCTTGAAGCTACGCTGGGCCCCGAGTCCTTGGATTGGCTCTGTTCCTCTCCCGTATGGCAGGCAGCGTGAGTCCGTTACTGGTGCCTTCTTGTGTCACGGCTCCTGGCTCTATATGCTGCTGTGCCCCAGGCACTTTGTGTGGGCAAGAAGACTTGAAATCCTCTGCCTGGCGGATTTTGCTGGTGGGACGTGCAGTACCCAACAGCCTAGGGCTCCGCAACCTGTTCTGTGCGCTCGGTCCTGAGGGAGCTATAGCACAGCTCTCCCCTCAGTGACCGTGTTCTCCTGCCGTCTCACTTGTTCCTTGGTCTTTACTAAAACACAACTGACTGAATGGCTGTGTGTGTATGTCGACTTCTCCCCGTGGTGTCGACCCGCCCCCACCGGGATCCTGAACTAGTGGGTGGGAGATGCTATACCTTGTGGTAACCGTCCAAATGACCCTACCCTAACCCAGTCCCAGTGAGAGGGTAACTACCTATGTGTGTTGTGGGTTGCGGTGGTTTACCGGCAATGACCTCCTCCGTACCCAGGATGAATGCTGTACCTCTGGTCAGGTGCAGTACCCTGTGGCGACTGAAGCCTCAGAGGCGCCACACATGCACCATTCATACACTGACCACATAGCACATACAGTAAATATACCTTCCAAATGCCTCCTATAAGCTATGGTCACACTGACTGTGTTTGCGCACAGTTTTTGGCTGCATTTTTTCATGCAAATTAAAAGCTGCTTTACACAGAACCAGCAAAAACTATTTCAGAACTCTTATGGTTTCTTCCCTTTACTGAATAGTAAAACTTCTGTGTTTTTAAAATCTGTAGCATATCAATTATTTAAGCAACTTTGCAGCATTTGTTCATCCATAGAAAGCAATGAGAAAGTCTAAAAACACTGCAAAAAACACAACCATGCATTTTTGGTGAAAAAAACCCTCATTGTATTATAGTGCACTGTAGACAAAGCACATATATAATCTAGACCCAAAACAACCCACAGCAAAAATGCAGCAAATTCACAGCAAAAAAATGCGCTAAAAGCATCAAATATGCAACAAAATCTGCTTTTTGCAAGCAACTTCTTTACTGTGGCCTTGCCTGCTGCCAGTGTATGATAAGAGGACGTGCATGCAGCGTTCTGTGCATACCATAATGTCCTCACACTGTGCCAGCGTGCTCAGGGCTTACCTTGTGGGCGAGGTAAGCGTGAGATGCGCTCTTTCTACCCCACAGAAGTAGAGGAGCAGCAGCAGCTTTACCGATCTCCCTGCAGTACATGCCTCCCAGACAGGGCTGTCTCCACCCGCCCAGTGCTGTGTTCCCTCTAGAACTGTGCCACCCCACTCCCAGTGCTGTTCCCCCCCCAGTGCTGTGTAATATCTAGTAGTGTGCCACCACACCCCCAGTGCTGTTCCCCCCAGTGCTGTGTACCATTTAGTACTGTGCCACCCCACCCCCAGTACTGTTCCTCCAAGTGCTGTGTAATATCTAGTACTGTGCCACCCCTCCACCAGTGCTGTTCCTCCCAGTGCTGTGTACCCTCTAGTACTGTGCCACCCTACCCCCAGTGCTGTCCCCCCCCCGTGCTGTGTACAAACTATTACTGTGCTAACCATCCACAGTGCTGTTCCCCCCAGTGTTGTGTACCATCTACTACTGTGCCACCCCATCCCCAGTGCTGTTCCCCTCCCAGTGCTGTGTACCCTCTAATACCGTGTGCCACCCCCAGTGCTGTCCCCCCCAGTACTGAGTACCCTCTGGTACTGTTCCACCTCACTCCCTGTGCTGTCCCCACCAGGGCTGTGTACCTTCTAATACTGTGTGCAACCCCACCCCCAGTGTTGTGTGCCACCTCACCCCCAGTGCTGTATACCACCCCTTATTGCTGTGTACCCCCTCAGTGCTGTGTAACCCTCACTGTTGTCTGTGCCCCCCTAGTGCTCTTTGTGGTGCTCCTTAGTGCTGGCTGTGCTCCCCCAGTAATGTATGTTCCCCTCCTATAATGTATATGCCCCCAGTGTCTCCTGTGATGTATATGCACCAGCCTCTCCTGTGATTTTTATATGCCCCCAGCCCCTCCTGTGAAGTATATGCCCTCAGCCCCTCCTGTGAACTATATGCCCCCAGCCCCTCCTGTGAAGTATATGCTCCCAACCCTCCTGTGAAGTATATGCCCCCAGCCCCTCCTGTGTAGTTATGCACCCAGCCCCTCCTATGAAGTATATGCCCCCAGCCTCTCCTGTGAAGTATATGCCCCCAGCCCCTCCTGTGAAATATATGCCCTCAGTCCCTCAAGTTAATATATAAGCCTCAGCCCCTCCTGTGAAGTATATGCCCCCAGCCCCTCCTGTGTAGTATATGCCCCCAGCCCCTCCTATGAAGTATATACCCCTAGCCCCTCCTGTGATGTGTATGCCCCCAGCATCTCCTGTGATGTGCATGCCCACAGTGTCTATTGTGATATGTATGCCCCCAGCATCTCCTGTGATGTGTATGCCCCCAGCATCTTCTGTGATGTGTATGCCCACAGCATCTCCTGTGATGTGTATGCCCACAGCATCTCCTGTGATGTGTATGCCCACAGTATCTCCTGTGATGTGTATACCCACAGCATCTCATGTGATGTGCATGCCCCCAGCATCTCCTGTGATGTGTATGCCCACAGCATCTCTTGTGATGTGCATGCCTGCAGCATCTCCTGTGATGTGTATGCCGACAGCGTCTCCTGTGATGTGTATGCCCCAGCATCTCTTGTAAACCTGGAAAATCAGTTGTCAAAAGCAACATGACCAATACCACCTAATGTCACAGCCGCACCAAGGACAAGGAGAAGCAACTCTAATCACCACAGTATGAGCAAGGATGGTTGACCTTAGGGAGATCAACATCCACCACTGCGGAGACACCATCACGTGTTTCTCAACGCAATGATTCTGGAGCAATGCCCCCTGGGAAATATTCAAAGCAAGAAGGCCTGCGGAGACACCATCACATGTTTCTCAACGCTGGCAGGAAACTAGCCAGGTCTTTCACCGGGAAGGAACAACCACAGGAAGGGCAGTCTCCAGTCAAGGAGACCACCTATGCCAAACATGGTATCCATCCACAGACAGCCGTTTCGGGGTATTTGCCCCTCATCAGTGTGGAGTAGGAATCTGGCTTGCTTTGAATATTTCCCAGGGGGCATTGCTCTAAAATCCTTGCGTTGAGAAACACGTGATGGTGTCTCCGCAGTGGTGGATGTTGATCTCCCTAAGGTCAACCATCCTTGCTCACATTGTCTTTACTAGGCAATGCTCCCACTAGCCAGATTCCTACTCCACACTGATGAGGGGCAAATACCCCGAAACGGCTGTCTGTGGATGGATACCATGTTTGGCATAGGTGGTCTCCTTGACTGGAGACTGCCCTTCCCGTGGTTGTTCCTTCCCGGTGAAAGACCTGGCTAGTTTCCTGCCAGCGTTGAAAAACATGTGATGGTGTCTCCGCAGGCCTTCTTGCTTTGAATATTTCGCAGGGGGCATTGCTCTAGAATCATTGCGTTGAGAAACACGTGATGGTGTCTCCGCAGTGGTGGATGTTGATCTCCCTAAGGTCAACCATCCTTGCTCACATTGTCTTTTACTAGGCAATGCTCCCACTAGCCAGATTCCTACTCCACACTGATGAGGGGCAAATACCCCGAAACAGCTGTCTGTGGATGGATACCATGTTTGGCATAGGTGGTCTCCTTGACTGGAGACTGCCCTTCCCGTGGTTGTTCCTTCCCGGTGAAAGACCTGGCTAGTTTCCTGCCAGCGTTGAGAAACATGTGATGGTGTCTCCGCAGGCCTTCTTGCTTTGAATAATCACCACAGTAGGGGTGAGTTAATTGTTTGACCAAATATAGCAGGGTAATTTTTAAGTTGATAATTTTGTGCGGCCTCCGAAGGTTGGTAAAAAGTCCAAATGGTCCCCGGCAAAAAAGAGGTTCCCCACCCGTGACCTAGAGGCACATGCACTACACTCAATTTGTAGCAATGATGCATTGATGTGTACAGCATGTGTCTGCACACCGGATCCATACTGTATATGTGCTATCCATAGCCTGAACACCTACTTCACATATACCTCTTATACATAGATTACTTGACACACAGGCGCTATTCATGCATTGGTCACAGGCTGGAACCATGTGCCCGGCTTTAGATGTGATAAAAGTAGATTGGTGTTGGTGCCGGCTGTTGGAGCCCCACAAATCTTATATAAGTCATCAATATAAATGTACTGGACAAACCATTTAATGGATTTGCTCCTGTTGTCTTCTCACCTGATGCTGGACCTCTCAAAGAATACCTATCTCAAATTAGTCATGTGCCTTTCCCTTTCCATTCTGTATTGAACACAATGGGAGCCTTATGCCAAATATATCTCTGATGGTAGCAGTGAAATTAGAGAATGCATATAGTTAATAACTATGCCATTAGGATTTCATCTCAATGCATAAGGTTCTTAGTCACTACCGTGTTTCCTCGAAAATAAAACATACCCCGAAAGTAAACCCTAGCATTATTTTACAGAGTTTTTGGAGTATACTTGAAATATAAGCCCTACACCAAAAATAAGCCCTACGTACAGTCAGGGCCAGAATTAGGGGACGTCAAACTTTGCTATTTCTCAGGTCACCACTCTCTTAGGGACCCCAGCATTTGTATTCCGAGTTTAAGATTGTTTAAGGATTTTTGGTGACTTCAGTCATGTGACCAAAGGTATCTTAATTGCAGGAGGCTAAAGCTGAGGAGGAGACTGGCTGTTATGTATAGGCAGTGTGTGTGTGTGTAGATGGATGGATAGACAGACAGACAGACAGACAGACAGATAGATAGATAGATTAGAGATGGATTTGAGAATGGATTATATATATATATATATATATAGAGAGAGAAAGAGAGAGAGAGAAAGAGAACAGATAATGTATCATAGATATATACTGTAGATAGATAGAATAGAGTGAGATAGATAGATCAAAGTTAGTAGCTGGATGCTTAGATAGATAATATATAGATAATAGATGATAGATAAATAGAGAAATAAGAGATGCATAGATAATAGAATATATATGATAGACAGATAGATAGAAGGATAGATAGATAGAGGGATAGATAGATAGATAGAGGGATAGATAGATAGATAGATAGAGGGATAGATAGATAGAAGGATAGATAGACATATGTTACACAGGGTTCCAGAATGTAATATGATTATATTGGTATAAATATAGATTTCTTTATGTTTTGTTGAAGAATAAATGTGGATTGCTCGAAAAAAAAAATAAGACATCCTCTGAAAATAATCCCTAGCCCTTCTTTCAGAACAAAAAATAATACAAGACCTTGCCTTATTTTTGAAGAAACACAGTACTACCTGCCATAGTTTGAAACGTATGCAAGAAGGTCTCCTGGTTTGGAGGATGCAGCATACCAATACTGTATAAATCACATGAAATCTTATTTATTTGAAGGAGCACCATGTAATTCCACAGTTTTCCTGCCTCCTGCATAGATGGAGCAATATGCGGTTACTTATTGCTAACCATAAAAATCCCAGCTGATCCTAGTGATGTGTGAGTAATTTTGACATTTATAGTTGCATAAAACTAACCTCCGTTAACCAAGGCAGTGAGGTCCAGTATTACACTGCATTTTACACCTGCATTTAAGACTTAACCCCTTCAGCCCCAGAGCCTTTTCCATTTTTGCGTTTTTGTTTTTTGCTCCCCTTCTTCCAAGAGCCGTAACTTTTCTATTTTTTCGTCAATCTTGCCATATGAGGGCTTGTTTTTTGCGGGACAAGTTTTACTTTTAAATTAAACCATAAGTTTTACCATATGGTGCACTGGAAAACAGCAAAAAAATTCCAAGTGTGGAAAAACTGCAAAAAAAGTGTGATGGCACAATAGTTTTTGGGGTGTTTTATTCACTGTGTTCACTATATGGTAAAACTGATGTGTGGGTATAATGCCTGAGGTCATTGCGAGTTTGTAGACACCAAACATGTGTAGCTTTACTTATATCTATGGGGTTAAAAAAAATTCACAAGCTTGTCAAATAAAAGTGGCCTAAGTTTTGCGCCATTTTCCGAAACCCATAGCGTTCTTATTTTTTGGGATCTATGGCTCAGTGATGGCTTATTTTTTGCATCTCGAGCTGACGTTTCTAATGGTATAATTTTTGCGCAGATGCTACATTTTGATCGCCTGTTATTGCTTTTTGCGTAAAACTTGCGGCAACCAAAAAACGTAATTTTGGCGTTTGGAATTTCTTTGCCACTATGCTGTTTACCAATCAGATTAATTGATTTTATATTTTGATAGATCGGGCATTTCTGAACGCAGCGATACCAAATATGTGTATATTTTTATTTATTTTTTTAACCCTTTAATTTTCAATGGGGTGAAAGGGGGGTGATTTGAACTTTTAGGGGTTTTTTTATTTTTTTACTTTTTAAAACTTTTTTTTTACTTTTTTTTTTTGTTTTACTAGTCCCCCTAGGGGGCTATAGCGATCAGCAATCCAATTGCTCTGCACTATCTGCTAATCACAGCTATACAGCTGTAAACAGCAGATACGGTCACTTCCTGCTTCACTGGCCTTCGGGCCGAGTGAAAACGAAAGTGACTCGTCTTAGCTACAGGCGTCATCACATGACCCTGGGCTACCATGGCAACCACTGAAAGTCACATGATCAATCACGTGACTTCCGGTGGGGGTGCCGGTAAGTGAAAATCATGACCGCGCGTATATACATATCGCTGCCAGACTTTGGCAGCGAGATGTAAGGGGTTAATGTTACGGGTGGAATGCGATTCTACTCGTAAAATGCTGGCACACATGTCAGCTGTTTAAAACAACTGATATGTGCGCGGATCGCCGCACCCTGCCCGCGGCAGGGGGCGGGGTTTAACGTAAAACGCTCCATGACGGATAGATCCGTCCATGGTCATGAAGGGGTTAAGGCTGCTTTACACACTGCGACATCGCTAGCGATGTCGCTAGTGGTTGCACCCGCCCCCGTCGTTTGTGCGTGATGGGCAAATCGCTGCCTGTGGCGAAAAATATTGCTAGGACACGTCACACATACTTACCTTCCTAGCGACATCGCTGTGGCTAGCGAACAACCTCTTTTTTAAGGGGGCAGTTCATGCAGCGTGACAGCGACGTCAATCAGCGGACCTCCAATAGAATCGGAGGGTCGGAGAGCAGCCGCATTCACGGCACTACCACCTCGTTGCCGGAGAATGCAGGAACGCTGTTGTTCGTCGCTCCTGGAGTGTTACACGTTGCGATGTGTGCTGCCTCAGGAACGACGAACAACCTGGGTCCTGAACAAGCAACGATATTTGGGAAATGAATGACGTGTCAATGATCAATGATTTGGTGAGTATTTGGAATCGTTAGCGGACGCTCGTAAGTGTCACATGCAACGACGTCGCTAACGAGGCCAGATGTGCGTCACGAATTCCGTGACCCCAGCAATATCTCGTTAGCGATGTCGTTGCACGTAAAGCGGCCTTTAGAAGCAACAGAACTTGAAGCCAATGTAAAATGTAAATCTAGAGAAAATGCAATAGAGCTGAATAATCCCATAGCAATCTGTGCACTCCACTGCATGCTCTTAGAGCATCTGGTCATTACGGTAAAGAAAAGAAGACCAAAGTGTCTACAGCATGTGAGTTCAGCCTAAACCTGCCTGTGTAACAGCAGAAATGTATAAATACAATGATGGACTCTGCTTGTTGTTACTGATTGTTCTTATGTCAGTATATTTGGTTACTCAGCAGTGTCTAAGCAGGATCAGGAACTACTGACATTTAGTGTAGCAGAAAATCTTAAACATTTCCTATTTTTTCCTTCCTGCTAAGCAGATTTTATTTGTTTGCACAGTTAGTTTATCTATTTTCATGTAACAATAAATGTACAAGTAAAAACTGACTAAATCAGATTGCAGGATTTATCACAGGACTTTGACTCTATTCTCCTTCCCCAAGGCATCATTTGCCAAGCTGGAAAGTAGTGCATAGCTACCACTGACATTTGACAATTCGGCACTTTATGCCCCAGTAGTCATTAATAACACCAAAGTTCAGGAGAAATGAATTATGGGACTGTATATAGGATCTATAAATACAAATGCATGAATGCCAAAAATGTTGTCACTCTTAGGCCCGTTTCACACGTCAGTGAAAAACACTGATGTTTTTCACTGGCGTGTAACACACGCACATGTCCCTCCGTGTGCCGTGAATCACGGCACACGTGGGTTGTCTAAGTGCAATCCGGGCTCCGTTCTCCGTGGCCCGTGATTGCACTTAGAGATTAACTCACCTGTGCGCGCTCCCGCTCTCCATGGTGCTGATCGCTCCCGCGGTGCAGCATCCGGCCGGCACTGACCCCCGCAGCAGCTGCTTCCGGGTCGGCTGTGTCGTGCATCATGAATATGCGCGACAGTAATCAGCCGGCTCAGAAGCAGCAGGGAGAACAGGCTGCAGAGAGCGCGGCTGAAGCCGGGTGAGTTAAAATGTTTTTTTTATTTTAGAAGCACGTTTTTTTCTGGCACGCGTTTCACGGACCACACCACTGCGTGGTCCGTGGGACATCAGTGATGCCAAAAAAATGGACATGTCTCTGTACGGCAATCACGCACACGCGGGTACGCCGCACGGAGACACGTGCAGTGAAAAATCACTGACGTGTGAGCAGACCCATTGATTATAATGGGTCTGCATATGTCAGTGATTCTGGTACGTTTAAAAAAAAGCACAAACGTACCAGAATCACTGACGTGTGAAAGGGGCCTTATGTTTGGTTCAAGGATCTGTCAGCATGATATGCTATCCAATTAAAGGGGTTTTACCAGGAATTTATAACATTTGCCTAAAAGTGAAATTACATAGCAAAATGGGCATACCTAACCTTTAAAATCCTCCTGTATTCCATCTTTGTAATTTTGGAGGCCCCCTCGAGTTCCACACATGTTGTACATTATTCTCGTTATTGAAGTTATAAGTTATTATCCTCTTTTTTATGATTTTGACATTAGTGATGAGCCAGCACTATAATGCTGGAGTGCTCAATACTCAAATCGAGCAGGTTGGACGAGTGGACGGGCTCAACACGAGTACCTAGTATAATGGAAGTCAATGGGAAAAAATCATTTAGCTGGATGATCCTAACAGAGCTGTGGAGGCAGAAGAAATGCTCAAATGGATGGAAACAGCGCTCAAATGGAATGGGAACAGCATAGGGAAAACTCCTGGACATCTCGGACTCGCAGGTCTCTGCCGGGAAATAAATAAAAAAAATCATTAAGAAAAATGACGTGGGGTCTTCCATATTTTTTGATAACCAGCTAAGTTAAAGCAGACATCTGCAGGCTGGTATTATCAGGCTGAGAAGATGCATGGTTATTTGGCCTTACTCAGCTTAAAAATACCAGCCCACAGCTGCCTTGCGCTGATGCGGTGGCAATCGTAATATTTTTGGGGGTTTATGTTAGCTGTGTAATGTTAGATGGCATCAAGCCCAGGGATTAGTCATGGCAAAGTGTCTATCAGACGCCTCCCATTATTAAACCAGTAAGTTTAAAGTAAAAAAAACAAACAAACACAGAAAAACATTTTTTATTTGAATAAAGACTCCCCACATCATCCCTCATCCATCAATATATTATCAAAATGTTCACATGAAGCTCATAGTCCACATTCCCCGAATGGCAACTGTGTATAGCAGTAAAGTACAGCTATTCACAGGCGCCCGGTAGTGACAATAACTCTCATGAGAGCCGCTGGTTCAATGCTGCGCTTAGCGAAACCCAGCAACACTGATCAGCATTTTCGTCTGTGCCCGGAGCCTGTGAATAGCTGTACTTTACTGCTATTGATAGTGGCATTCGAGGAATGTGGACTATAAACTTCACCTGAACATTTTTGATAATAAATAGTGTGGGAGAATCTTTACTCAAACAAACAGTTTTTTCCAGTGTGTGTTTTTTTTATTACTAATCCCTGAGCTTATTGCCAGCTGACATTACACAGCTGACATAAACCCCCCAAAATATTACCCCCGCAGCAGGACAATCGGGAAGAACCGGGCAAAATGCAAGAATTGCCACATCTTATGGATGCGTCAATTCTGGCGTAGTTTCAGGATTGACTAATTTTGGTGCTATTGTGGGCAGGTATTTTTAGACTGGGAAGGGTTAAATAACCATGAACCTTCCCAGCTTAATAATATCAATCCACAACTGTCTGCTTTAGATTGACTTGTTATCAAAAATAGAGGGGAACCCATGTTGTTTTGTCATTCATTTACTGTATTTATTCATAAACAAGTACAGTGAACTACATATGCAAGGCACATAGATATCTGTTAGATATATAAATAGTGACCTGCGTGTTTAGTTTACTGTACTTGTTAATAAATAAATGAAAAAAAAAACAAAAACGATGTGGGGTCCCCCCTATTTTTGATAACCAGCCAAGGTAAAGCAAACAGCTGAGGACTGATATTATCAGGCTGGGAAGATCCATGGATATTGCTGACATCCCAGCCTAAAATACCAGCCCACAGCAGCCACAGAATTGGTGCATCCATTAGATGTGCCAATTCTGGCGCTTTACGCGGCTCTTCCTGATTGCCCTGGTGTAGTTGCAATCCAGGCAATATTTTTGCAGGTTGATGTCAGCTGTGTAATGTCAGCTACCTTCAAGACCTGATGTTAGTAATGGAGTGGTGTTTAACATGACACACCCATTAATAACCCAGTAATAAAGTTGAAACTACTTGGCGCCTGTGAATAGCTGTATTTTACTTCTATTCAAAGTTGCCGTAGCAGCATTTGGGGATCATAGACTATGATGGAATTTCATGGGAACATTTTTCATAATAAATTGGTGAACTTTATTAATAAGGATAAGAAAATATGTAGCCCTAAAAATGACTTGCTTTTAGGTGTAAGGCTGTGTGCACACAATGCATGTTTGCTGAGTTTTTGATGCATTTTTAACTTATTTCATTGAAGTCAATGGGTGAACAAAACGCTGCAAAACCGCTGAAAGAATAAAAATGCTGCAGATTATTTTCTGCACCAAATCTTTAAGTCACAAGGAAGCAATGTGTACATGACACTTCAGGATTCTCATTGACTTTGCTGGCATCAGGATTTTTTTTAGGATATGTGGCAAATCTGCACTCAAAAACACATCTAAAAATGCAACATGTGCACACAGCTAATATTCTGACAACCTTATTCTCAGCAGTGACCTGGGAGTCAGAGATGCATCCAAGCATCTTCTCCATGCTGTTCCCATCCAATTTCAGCTGTGTGTCTATTCATTTTGGCAATATTCCAGCCTCCCAGTCCTTGTGTTAGGGTTTTCCAGAAAAATGCTCGAGTTTTCCATTGAATTCTAGTATACTCGTTAAGTCAAGTTGAGCCCATCTGAGCGTTCAATCTGCTTAATTCGAGTACTGAGCACCTTAAGATTTTAGTGCTCACTCATCGCTACTTATAGCTCCACGGCTGTTACAAAAAGCTGAAAAATTGATGCATACCCAGACCACCAGCTTCTGGCAGAATTTCTGAGAAATCTTACCCCACTCCTCACAGGCCTCCTGTCCACTAATAAACTTGGTTTGCATGCTACAACTGCCTATTTCACATCCCATCAAAGATTTTTGGGGAGTTTAAGTCACACACCTGACGGTATCAGGGGGTCTAGGACTCAGCCACTCTCTTAGGCAAAATATTGTAACTGTATAATGTTTGATGCAGCCACTAGGTGGCCACAGTGAAGTGACTGCTTACCTGGTAAGTTTGGGTTAGCTAGGGTTAATGGCAGGGAAGAGTTAAACAAACAAAAAGGGCAAGTAAGCAGGAAGTTGCAGGAGAGTCCCAAGAAAGAGACAGAAGCTACGTTTGTGGGAGGCACAGTGAGAAGGAGACCAGTAATCAGAATTTGGCCAGACCTGCAGGTGGACCAGGATCCCGGACACGCAGCAGCCGAGAGAGAGAAGGACCAGGATATAGTGCACTTTCCTGCATCCCTAGGAGAGCGTTAAGTCTGTGTGTTCCTGGGTGGTGATTGTTCTTCCTCTGGAAAATATCCAAAGAATCTACTCAGATGGCAGAACATCAGTTGGTTCTAAAGTGAGCAGTACCAAATATCAAGGCAGAGGAGTGCTATCATGATTGGCCCCTTCACTAGCTAAAGCTAAATACCTCTGGGTGGGACAAAGTGTGCTTAAATGACGTTTTAGTCTGCCAGTGCACTATGATGTCAGAAGAGAGGATGAGGCGCTTAGAGGCATTTGTGGAGGCCCGAGTACCAGGGAAGTGATATATGCATTGATTGTTGCTAACAGAAACCCCTTCTGGGAACAGGTATGTGCCTCCTTGAGCATGATGAAGTTTGGTGTTCGAATTCTACAACTAAAGTTTGAGTGACACAAAAACTTGGACACTCTCACAGTTCTTTATATCAACATGAGAATGAACTTTTAATAATTAATTGCACTGGAGAGGCGATCGTGGCCAAAACACTTAACATCAGCCTGAGTAGCGGCCAAGTTTCTTACACATCTACAACTGCCCCCATCTGCACCTCCAACAATGGTCTCTCTATAATCTTCTAGGACTTTTACTAAAACCAGGGCGTGGTGGACTTGGAGATGTTCTTTGGATTATTTTTGTATTGTAAGGTCCAATGACCACCACATGGGTCTTAAAAATGTAAATGTTTTATATGTACAGTTCCTGCGCACATCTATGCATCTCCAAGGTAACAGACAA